>NC_142514.1:154880781-155185312 GCF_057876585.1 Rhinolophus sinicus | reverse complement strand
CAAACGTATCTGGTGCACGTGGATATCATACACGCAAGAATCACGGCACACGTTAAGGAAGAAACTCCAAGCAGTTACACACACACACACACACACAGAGCTTGCAAACGTATCTGGTGCACGTGGATATCACACACGCAAGAATCACAGCACACGTTAAGGAAGAAACTCCAAGCAGCTACACACACACACACCCTTGCAAACGTATCTGGTATCCACTAGGAGGCGACGGCACAATCCCCCAGGAAAGGAAGGCAGGATGTGCCTGCTGGAGGTGCTGTCTGGAAGTCAGTGCTGAGGCCTGATCTCAGCAGGGTCTCCGTGTTAGCCCTTTCACCACAGGCAGCCCTGTCACTGCCCACGCTGGGGACTCGCCCGCTTCTTAGCTTATGACCTTCGCCAAGGGCTTACCTTCCCTGAACCACAGTGCGCTGCCCTCATGGCCACTCCCCTCACCTCGCAGGGTCAGGTGAGGTGAGGAGGGAATGAGCCTGCGTGGTGCTCGGCTCGCGGTGAGCAAGGACGCAAGGTGGCGATTGTACACTTTTTAAAAATAGAGGAATCCTCTGGTCAAACGAAATCTGATCTGGAACTCCACTACGTGAAACACAACAGTTGGTTTCCCTGAGCCACTGAGCTTCTGGGTTTAGTTCTGGGGGTCCCTCAGGACAGCCTGAAAGTCACAGAAGTAACCAAGGAGTCAGCTGGACCTGGGCTCCAACGCTGGCTCATCATACCCCACTGAGTGAAGCTGGGTCAGGTCAGAGCTCTGTGAGCCTTTATCGCATCTATGAGGTGCTCACTGAGCTTTACAGCTACGTGAGATCACGATGCTCAGGCCCCTGGGCACAGCGCCTGGCAAGTAGCAGGCCCTCAGGAAATGTCAGCAAACTTCCCTTCAAAACCAGAGGCATGAAGAACACACCAGGTTTCCTCATGAACCAGCATATTCAGGGGCTCCTGGGCTCATCGGATGATGAAGTCACAGGTTTGGGGCCGAGTGGCTCATTTTTGAGCGATCTGTTAAAATGCTAACTCTGGTTGCCTCCCCTGGTTACTCCCACACTCTTGAAAGACTGTCCTTCAAATGACCTCACTACACAAAGACGCGATGCCTCTTCCTGCCTTGTCTAGGCTAGTGAGATGGTGGTGCGTCTCTGGTTTCTCGCCCTGTGCAAGTTCCTGACCTCCGAGGCCTGTCATGGCTGTTACACGTGGTAGCTACAAAACAGCCGCACATTTGCCCGCTCAGCCAAATGTATGGAAATGGCAAACACTGACCGAAGCCACTGATGTGTATTGTCGCACACGTGCATGTGGTGTGTACGCCTCTGTGCCCCCGGCCCCTGGCCTACAACAGTGCTTGTGTCTCCCACTGCCCAGGACTGAAGAACGAAGAAGCCCTGGGGAACCCGGCTGCTAAACTGGTGCCCCGATTATTTAGCTGCGGGCGAGGCCTGCTCATTGCTCAGGGCGGGAGCGGAGAGCCTAGAACTTCTCAGGCTGCCTCGTGCGCAACAGTAAAACTGTCCCAAGTTCCACTTTACTGCTGAGCTCCTGATGGTAAACCCTGGGCCGAGTGAGAAGTGACGCATCTGTGCTTTCCCTCCTGTCCTGGGGCAGCAGGGACAGGCAGCCTCACGAGACCCAGGGTCACACGTGAGGGTTCCCGACGGCAGGCAGTGAGTGCCACAAGGCCGAGGCTGAGAACCTGGAATTCTAGCCAGAGGCCTGAGTCTTGAAGGTTTCCTTTTATGACTTTGGGCAAGTCACTGACTCTCTTCTGAGACTCAGTTTTTCTCTTTTGAAAAGTGGAGACAAACAAGTCTCTAAGTTCCAGGACTGATGCAAGGCGTGAACCAAATAGAAGAGTGTTTTGTACACTGTCAAGTGCTACACACACGTATGCTTCCATCTCTTTGCACTCACTGCGCTAAGCACATTACAATCACGATTTCCTTTAACCCTGGCAACAATTCTTTGTGGCAGAGTACTAGTCTCCTTTTCTATCGACGAACGCACTATGGACAGAGGAGCTAAATGACTTGCCTGTGGTCACACAGCTAAGAGGTGGCAGAGCCAGGATTGACAGCCAAGTCTGTCCCTATACTGAGCTAGGGGCGTCACAGGGGAGGGGCTGTGACCTCACGTCCGTCAGATTTCTGAAGGAAGAGATAAAGACGAGTCATCCAGTTACTAGAATACCCCTCATTTGGAGGCGGCCAGCGGCCAGTGTGCTTCTCACCTGGAGTCCTTCTCTGACGGCTTCCAGGAGATAGGGGATGATTGAATAATTCCACAAGTCGGTGAACCACACTCTGGAGCCATCCACGTCGATGGGGCACGACAGGAAGAGGCGGGGACCTGCGACCACAGTGAATATCAGTCAGAGCTGATTGGGGGTGTCAGGAGAAGCCACGGGCCAAGCATCCCCCATAGGAGGGACCCTGGATTTCCTGAGCGACAGCAGAAATACCACCTACCGGCTGGTGGGCACAGAGCAGCACACTTGGGCTCCGTAACCCCACCCTGGGACCTCTCTTGCCCAGGAAATTAGCCAAAAGAGAGGAAAGGCTTTATGGGAAAGATGTGCACTGTGGTGTTATTAATCCTGACCTTTGAAAATGCAAACACACTAAATGTCCAAGAGAACAGAAATGGTTAAGTGAATGATGGTACACCCACATTTGCTTATTTGTCAGCCTTTAAAAATAATTATAAAACAGGAGTAGCAACACAGAATGCTCGTGAGACAATGTGAAGTGAAAAAGAAAAGCACACACTGTATGGATACTGTCATAGCAGCTATGAAACGTCTGTGTATGGACAAGCGCAGAAACAATAAGCTCAAACTAAAATGATTTTATCAGGATAGTGGATGACCAACGATCCCCCCCCCCACTCCGGTTCTAAATCCTGACGCTTCAGGAATGTCGATAACATTTTATTTTATTTTCAGGCAAAGCTAATTCCACAGGGTGGTTTTCCACTTGGGGGAGCCTTGGGTGGGGGCTCTTCACTGAGCTGGCAGTGTCTGCATCAGCCCCAGCTAGACAAGCTCTCACTGCCGATCAGCCCCAGTGCCCTGGGCAGGGCGAGAGGGGAGGAGACACAGCAGTGGATGACTGGCTGTCTGGGGTCTGTCTTGGGCTATTGTCCCTTTGCCTCTGTCTCTGTCGGCACGGACAGTACAGTGTCAAGCTGACTTGTGCCTGCAAAGTGTTGTTCCGGCCAGGGTCCCAGGACACTCTCTGAGGAGGCCAGAGTTCCAGGAGCTCTCGCGAGCCAGCCGACCTGCCTGCTCTCGCCTAGCCTCCCACCTACCTATGGTGACGTCCGAGGAGCTGTGAGCCTCCAGGAAGCGGTTGAGGTGATGCCAGACCTTGGGAATCCAGTCGATGATTTTTACCAGCTCCACATTCCGCACCCGCCCACTGATCTCCGTTTCCATGAGTTTCCGCCTCAAGAACCGGCCAAGGAAACCTTTCACGGGCTCTGTGTGGTTGGCACAAAGCACCCACCTGGGGGAAGTCAGGAATGCTTTTCAATGATGAGGACAGTGATAAAAATGATAGCTAACCTCAAGATTCAAAGACATTAGAAATGGAAGGAGTATATGCTAATTAACACTAAAATAGGATTCATGATGCATCAAACTGCCAAGTATATTAACTCACAACTCCTCCTGGCAACACCGTGATGCAGATATTATCACCAACCCCATTTTACAGATAGAACCCCTGAGGCACAGACAGGTTATGTAACTTGTCTGAGATCAAATAGCTAGTTAATAGAAGAGCTAAGATTAGAACCAAAACAATCCGGCTCCAAGGTCTGAGCTTTAACCACTGAACTGACTGTGCTTATATCAGGCCCTGTGCTGGGCTATGTAGCGGTAACAATGCTGAAGTCACATGTGTCCCTGTTCCCCAGGAGCTGACTGTCCTGTGGAAGAGGCAGAGAAACAAACAGAGGAGTGAGGCCTGATGAAGCCCGGGGAATCAGGGAGGGCTAACTAGAGTAGGGGATATCTGGGCTGAGACTGGAAGAACGGATGGGGCAGCCCCATAAGGAAAGGCAAGAACAGGCGGGCTGGGTAGGGGGTGGAGAACTCCCTGTAGCGTTTGCAGAGGCATGAGAAATAGTGTAGGGAGTTTGGGGAAACTGCCAGAGGTTCAGTATAACCAGACTTTAGACTTGACCTGCCAACATAAGGAGTCTGGATTCTATTCTGGAGGCAATGGGGAGCCACTGAAGACTAGAAGCAGGAGGGATTATGGTCAGATCTGAATTCTAGGCTGCTCACTCCGGCCGCCATTGGCACAGAGGATGGGGGCCAAGCCGCGTGCAGGAACGCTGGTTAGAAATGACCTCAGGAGTGCCCTGCGAGACGATGTGGCCATGACGAGGGTGCGGGGAGGGGAAAGGAGGATGTGAGGAATGTTTAGGAGAAAGCGTGGACAGGACGGGGACAGCGGGATGCAGAGGAGCCATGGTCCTAGTGGCCTGGACGAGCGGACATGTCTCTGATAATGACGATTCAGGCCACTTTCAATAGATCGCCCTCAGAGATGCCTGCAGAGTGGCCAGTGAAAATGAGCCAGGGTCCCACCCCAGGAAAGGGCTTCCCACCCTCATCGAAGGGCCCAGCAGGAGAGGGGGAGGAGGGGAATCAGCTGGGAGTCAGGAGAGGCAAAGGGAGTGTATGAATGGCAAGGCAAGCGACAACGTACCCAGACACAACTGAGGGGACCGGTCCTTCCCACCCCTCAGCAGCGGGGAGCCCCAGTATGTGCTGGGGCAGAAGGACGCATAGCAGTTGAAACTCAGAGGCCCACAGACCCACATTCAGACAACTTTCATTGCTCATGTCCACGTGGGCCAGAGCGACGTGCCCCGGGGGACGTGTAGGGGAGGCACGTCCCTGCCCAGAGCTGCCTCCCTGACTCTGCTACCCCAGGAATCAGAGGCAAAGAGACCTGGGTTCAAAAGTCTCAGCTCTGCCACTGATCAGCTGTGTGCCCTCACACGACTCACTTAATTCTTCCAGCCTCAGTCTCCCCATTTGTCAGCCGAGAATGAGAAATGTAACGACTAGCGGCTGTTGTGAGAATTAAATGAGCTCAGCCGGGAAAAACCTGGCATGTCACAGGTACTCACAAAGTGACACCTTACCTGAAGTTGTGATGAAGCTGCAGGTTGGGAGTAGAAGAGGTAGCCTGGTTCATTGTGCCAATTATGTAAGGGCTATGGGGGAGTGAAGGAAAAGACAGCCTGGTGAGTCAAAGCTACGCCTGAAAACGGGGCACTCACAGAGGCCGGCGGTGTCTGTGCGTCTAGGCTGATGGCTGGCGGCCTCCTCCACCCCCCACGCTGAGCCCGGCCACGTGTGTACATAGCTCCCTGTGCAGCACCCGTCACCTGGTGGCCCTCCTCCTGAGGACCATGAGGTCTGGAGCCGGCCTTTACCATTTATGGTCCTTGCAGTTGAGCAGCCCATTGAAGATCTCGCCCAGAGAGCTGACGTGATGCAGGTTGTCCAGGATGATGACGAGGGGCAAGTCCACAGCGTTGTTCTCACTGGTGCACTGGTCAGCAAGGTTGGACAGGTACTGGCGCAATTCCTGCAAACACCACCGGGGACGAACAAGTGGGTGAATGTACCCGACGACCACGTATATGCTCACAGCCTTCACTTCGCCCAGGCCACGTAGGCGGCAAGGCCTTTCACATGCTGTGCACCGGCCTGCTACAGGGGCTTGGTTTGCAGCTCAAGGGATGCAGGGTGGACAGGGGCACAGGAAAGCTTGCGTCCTGCCTTTGGGAATATACTAGGTAACAGAAAACTTTCAGCCCAGGGCAAGAGCATAGCACTGTGGAGGGTGCCCAGGCCTGGTTCTATATCTCTGCTTTACCGCTTCTCTACAAGCGTTGTCATTTTTCTTGATATTCCTTATTGTGCCAACCTTCCAGGAAGGTCCTGAGGGCAGGTGCCTAATCCATCTCTGGAAAAGCTATTCTCGCCCTGTCTAAGCACCTGCCTGAGAGCTGTTTCTACAGAAGCCCTTGATGAATCAATATAGCAGGGGACCTCCCCCACACAAGTACTTCTGATTGGTGCTGTGGCAGACACACAGCCAACACTGCAAAGGAGATTGGTCTACACACACAGGAGGCCTTGGAAGGTCTGGTTAAAAGGGTAAGCTTTGGATTTAACTGTGAAGAATGCCTGGGGGGTTGGCTGGAGCTGGGGCTGGATGAAGCCTAGTACGGCTGGGTAAGGGCTGACACGGTGAGTTGAGGACCGGCCAGAGAACCCAGAACGACTGCTTGATAAAGCATCATGATAGTTGGCATGCCCTAGAGCCTGGCACGATTCTAAGCCTTACACAGATGAACTTCTGTAGCCCCACAACAACCCGGGGCACTCTGATTAGCTCCCTTTACAGCCGGGGACGCTGAGGCACATCCAACTTAGGTGACTGGCCTGAGACTGTACAGTAGCAGCATCAGGTCTGGATTGGGACTTGGGGGCTGTCTAGTGTGTGCGTTCATCACACCAGACTGTCTCGCACGCCTGTATCCACCTCCTGCACACACGTGCACGCACACACACACACGCCCCCCCTTGTAAGTGCAAATGCAGCTTGCTAGCAACAGAAAAACTTAACTTTCTAAGTTACTCGTAATTTTTCCTTCTTTTAGCCCCTCTCTATCGTGGGTTCCTGGCCTCAGCATCTTACAAGGACAGGGCTCCTGGGACTCCCTCCCTTACTCCGGCTTTCAGGGTCCAGTTGGGGAGCTGTGCTCTGCGCGAGGTGCCCAGCCAAAGGGAAAGTGAGCGGGGGCTGAAGTCTCGCCTGGGCTGGAGCCCTCGCCACCTGCTGGGGTCCTTCTCTCCCTGGTCTGGGACAGGATGTCCTCCCTCAGCTTACTGACCCAGAGGCTCCTGACAGAGGGACTGGACCACTTCTCTCAGGTCCTGCCCCATAATCATCTGAGGAACTTGTGACTGGTGCAAGCACCTAACCCACACAACCTACCGAAATAGGGATGCCAGGTGATTCCTAAGGCGGAAAAGTCATTTCCAATTCACCTGGGACCTCAGGCCCCTTTGCAGAGGGCTGGGCAAAGCTAATTATCCATCAACTCCACTGGATGAATAATGAACAGGTGTGAGAAAACCCTGCACAACCCTCGGCTGGGACTAGGTCAGATGGTCCAAAAAGTTCCATCTCTCCCTGTGAAGCAGGATTGAGCCTATTTGCTGGCTCCAGAGTCCAAGGCTTCAACCTGAGCTCCAGTCCATGGCTCAGTACCATCTGAGTGGTCTTAGACACATGGTCACCTGCCTGCAGCCTCAGTTTCCTCCTCTGTGAAATGGGGATAGCACAGGTGGTCTGTTTGCTGTCATGGGGACAAGCAGTCTGTAAATGTGAGCTGTTGTTATTATCGTTATTGTTGTTCCACAAAAGGGGGTTTCATGTTGAAAAAACAATAGCAACTCTAGGCACATGACGAATTCTTGGTAAATTGAAGTGGATGCATCTGGAGTGATAGGACTCCTCAGCTCATAGTCAGGTAGTAAGAAACGTAAGCACAGCTTACAGATGGAATTTCTGGCTGGAAGTTTGGGGTCAAAGCCTCCCCTTTTGCTAGCCCCCCTGGGACCTCCTTCACGGGCTTTTATAACCACCAAAGGAGAGTGTACAGGGAATGCTGTTTTCCCATTAGGGTGGGACGGCACCCACCTGTCTTAGAGGAAACGTGGCCCCTGGCTGAGCAGCCGCCTCTGGAGGAACCCCTCACCTTGCTGGACTTGTGGTCCACGTTGAAGGTGGCGATGACCCCATCTGTCAGCTCCCGTCCCTCCCGAAGCACCAGGTACTCTGACAGCCGGTTGGCCAGGTAGGTTTTGCCAGTGCCGCTGGGGCCGGAGAGAATGATCCGCCGGTGTTCTACCAGCAGGGAGACATAGCGCTGCAGGATGGGCTTGGGGATAAGCGACTCGAACACCAGCGAGTCCAGGCTGTTTTCTGCGAGCCCTGCATGTGACAGACAGGAAATGTTCAAAGTCCAGTAGAAAGGGGAGCTCTGTGCTTGCCCACCTGGAAGTGCCACTACATGAAGCCATCCCTTCTCCTGGAAGGTCCAGTCATCTGGGATCCTGCCCACCCAGGTACACGGGAGACGAAGAGCAAACTGCCACTCCCTGCTCATCAGCACTGTGTAGTCTGTCACAAATCAGAGGACTTTCCCAGGCTCCACTAACCTTCCACATCCAGACCCCTCGTCCTAGTCTGTCCTCTACAGAAGTCCTAAGACTCTGGGCTCTGCTTCCCTGTCTGGATCTGCCACACTGATGGTGTCTGCCCAGATCAAACCCGAGTCTCCCGTATCTGCCAGCACCCTAGGGGTCTTTCCTCACCATGCTCTGTCCTGCATGCCAGCCTCCACTGCTGCCCACACTCAGAGGTAGCACTTTTCTCTTTAAAATGAGCAAATGCAAGGGAGGACCATGTGACTTGGGGATGTGACTACTGGCAGACCTGGGCTGAAATGCCACCGACCGCTGAGACCTGTGAGCCTCAGCAACATCAAGAGGAAACTCATCTGTCCCCTTTCCTACCCGGGACAACTCCATTAATCAAAGCTGTTGGCCTTAAAAGAGCTGGGTTCTTGGTATTCCTCCCAAGAGAACATCCATCCAAGGTTACTTGTCCAGAACCTAAAGTAATTCTGTTAAAAACTCACCTC
The DNA here is from genome assembly GCF_057876585.1 of Rhinolophus sinicus. Lineage (NCBI taxonomy): Eukaryota > Metazoa > Chordata > Mammalia > Chiroptera > Rhinolophidae > Rhinolophus > Rhinolophus sinicus. Next base: position 155,176,555 of record NC_142514.1, on the reverse strand, counting down.
AAGAAAGCCAGTCTGTGTACATAAAAGATAAACGGAAGAGCATTTATTGTTTTATAATTGCATCTTCCTTCCACATAATTATTTATCGCAAACAGACCCCAGTAATGCATTTATATGCTTGTTTCTAATTCTCCCCCAACTAAGAATAGCCCCTAGATGCAGTGACTGTTCCAGAATGATCATGAAGGTGCCCAAATGACTCACCTTCTAGGTACAGGCCTAAGTCTTTCCTAGTCCTGAGCTCAGTATAGCCCACGCTGGCTCAAACCTCAATGCAAAGTATGGAGCTCAGGATCTCTAGTCTAAATAACAACAACGGAGGAAAAAACACCAACACCTCTCTCTACCTATATGTTGCTGTTTGGGCCTTTTGCCATAAAACCCCCAGGGAGTGACGACTTTGCAGACAAACTCACTTCAGAGCATGCCACGTCACCCCACCCCCTCCATACCACTGAACAGAACCATCTGCAGCTCACGAACCTCTTTCAACTCACACCCTTGAATGGTTTTGAGTGCCTTGAAGGTGTAAGTTTCAAGCACTTCGGGGAAAACAGAAGAGTCAGGTACCACTTAACAAGAAACCTGAGCTTATCGCTAGAGATGCTAAATCAACGTGATATGCTGACAGCAGCAACAGACCAGCTCTGTGGTGGGATGGCAGTTCCACCAGAGGCAGATAATCTTGTCACTGTTTCTACAGAGGTTTGGTTTGGTCTCAGCAATGGGTCACTCTTTTACCCCTCAGTGCTTGCAATGCTCACTTGTAAGTGACAACGCACACTCATCAGCGTGGATGAAATGCAACGTAAGCCCATGACGTATGAGGCTTTCCTTAAAAGGTTCTTGGAGCCGCTACCCCATTCTCCTTCCCCTCGTCCCAGAATTTTTCTTTCTGATGGTTCAAGTGGGGTTGACTCAGCCCCTTCGTCCACCAAAGGGGTGGGCTAATTAATGACAGGCTAGTCACACCTGTGAGTCTCCCTGGTCACAGTGATTGATTCACTGATGGGCGTTTGGCTCACGGTGGGCCAGAATCACCCCTAAGGATTCTCTGTCACAGTTTTCCAGAAAGACATTCTCTTTCTTTTAGGTTCCTAAGCTAGAAAGAGGAATGAGGGGACCAGGGCCGTTTCATGTGTAGAGCGCTCAACACTAAGCAAAGCTGAGGTAGGCTTTGGACCTGATGGCACTACCAACACAACTGGATCCAGCTGTGTTTGAAGCATATTCCTGGATTTTCCAGGCACACGAGCCTATACGTTTCCTTTCTCGCTAAAGGCGTTTTGAGTAGGTGTCTGTCACTTGCAACCGAGGTCACAATTGGGGAATTTAACTTGCCAACCAGATAAGGCTCCATGTGAGGTTTAGGCAGTTCCTCACCCCTCATCACAAGCAGAGTGAGATCTCGATTCCTGCTGATAAAGGAATGCTGTGGTCCTTTTGGAAAACCTACCAATCGGGAAACAACTTGCACCAAACAACCCCACAATCGCACTGTTACACTACAGTTCAGATCAGTGCCTTCCGGGGAAGTAAGAAACGGGACAACCCAAAGGTTGTGCGTAGTATGGCGTTTATTAGTCCACGCTTTAGATGGTTCATAAAATAAAGGAAAAAGGGGTTTTGCGGTCAAATACGTTTGTGTTAGACTGGATGAAACAGCCTTCTGAACAGTGGGAGTTGGGATATTAAAGGACAGAGCTGTTAAAGCAGCCGTACACGCCTTTTCCCCTGCCCCACAAACCCAAACGGGGAGAACGATGCAGGATCCCAGACTTATTTGGCCACGAACTTCCCCCACCCCCAGAAAATACTTTGTGAGCCTAGCGTTCCAGGGAACACACTTTGGCCCGGGGCTTAACATCTTCGGGTGATGAGGCCATCGGAAGCTCCGGCAGCATCATGCGTGGGCAAGAGCTTTAGCAGTTCCATCAGGGTGCTCAGAGCGACGACTCTAGCCTACAGCAAATCGTGGTTTCCCCATCCGTAAAATGGGACCACGTCCAAGGCTTGCTGGCAAGAGTAATTCATTGGCACTGGTGGGGCCTCATTTTAACAGGGTTATTAAGATTCCATCATCTCAGAGTCATGAGGATAATGGGACCTATTGTTATATAATTTCAACGATAAACTGAAATTATTTGTTTCCGATGGTGGTTGCAAAAACTAAGGACGGTTTGACTTGCTGTGGTCGAAGGAAAAAAACAACAACCCACATCCATCTGCACAAACAAAACTGCAGCTACCGTGTCCTATGCCAAGTCACAACATCAAAACTGCAATTCCTGAAAGCGCCGACCTCTGCCATCGCAGCGTTACCTTTGACGGTCACGGAGATGGTGGTGTTTTCTCCCACCAGGTAGCCGCAGGGCAGAAGCTCGGGGGTCCCCGACGTGTTGCTGCGTTTGACTTCTCCAATGCTGTAGCCGAGAACACTATCTGAATTCAGCCCTAGCTGACTCACTGGGTCCACGTGAATGATGTATTCCTGGAAAAAATAAAAATAAAGACCCCATCGAAGATGTGGCTAAAAGTCTGACCATGACTCATGTTTCCATTGGGTGATTTACAATCATCGTCTCTTCTTTCTCAGTTGATGCCTGAGTTGAAATCAAGCTGTGGAATGAGGGTGGAAAGAGCTGACTTTCTATGGGGATGATATTCTACTATCACAGGCCTCTTAAAATACAGATTTATTTGGTTAGGGTGTGGAGGGGGGAGAGGGGCTGAACTCAAGCACAATTGTGAACGTTTAGTCTGGGTCAGCCAAGCACAGAAAAATTTGGCTGCTTTTCCTAAGTTCAGCTGAAGTCTTGAAGACATCAAGGCCTGTGAATGGTGTTAGAAAATTCATGAAAACGTAATTCTGACAAGAAATCTCACTATCAGCTCCGTCTTTTGGCTCAGAGCAAAGACCACACTGATGACAAATGGGGCCAAGACCCAGGGCTGCTACAAAAAAGCAGCTCTTGATCTTTAAACCGGAAAGTGTGCTTAATTTGGAAAATGTTCCCTCTTAGGTGAGTGACCAAAAGGTTTTACATCACTGAACTTGGAACGAAGGTCCATGGGCTATGAGGTGGCCCGATGACGGCTGAAGTGGAATCCCAATAATGGGCCTCTACCTTTAATGGTCTCATTTCCTCACTTGTGACACCCCCACAGGCACTTCTCGGTCCACACTGGTGTCTTTCTAATCCAAGGATATCCTGACTGTCCATGGAGAGAGAAGGCACTGGCCCAGGCAGCAGGACTGCTCTGCCCTAAACTATGCATTTTTCTGCATAGGCCACTCTATGTGGCCTGTGAAGATGATGACGGATCTTTTGTCAGAGAACAGGACTTTCTCTGTGGGAAGCTACCTGAGTCTAGATGCCAGAAAGGGACTGGAGTGTACTAGGTAAGTCAGGTTTTAAAGTCAGACTAACTCAACTAGACTAATAGCTTAGTTTTAGATTCATGACCTTGGGCAAGTGACCCAACCCCAGCTTCACTTTCCCTCACCTTTACTTGGCAAAATAATAGAACCTTCCTTACAGGCCTGGAAATAAATTGAGGTAATGTAAGGAAAGAGCTTACTAGGGTCTCTGGCACAAAAAAACGTGGGTATTAGTACTGCTTAGGGGATACGATTAATGAATACTTATGGCTGTTGACTAAACTCAAGACAATACCAAAAAGTATACCAAAAGCTTCTTTCAGACCACCTTGTGCTTCCAGGTTCATCCTGGTACTCATTAGTTATTTCTCCTGTGGCAAACACCCCCTCCAACGATGTGGTTAGAATGAATACAAAAATAACTACGCCAATGTCCTTGACACTAGCCAATAACCAGATGTCAATGTCACTTGTCGCACAAATCACAGACTGAAGTGTCAGCAAAGATGCTGGGCCAGTTGGATCAAGTCCCTCCGAAATAAAGAATGGACATCTGATGACTAAGCCCCAGAGCACATCCTCCAAAGATGCAACAAGACATAATTCTAAGGTGAAGGGAGAACTCGACATTAGCTGTTCACCGTGAGAGACTCAAATAATTGCTCAAGTTTGGAGAAATGATTCACTGGCTGACCAACCACTGCCAAGGGCAGCCAGGAACACGTTGGCCGATCAGCGGTCTTTACTTACCATCCCGTTTCTATCCTAGCAACATAAGGATGTCAGAGAGAGGCCAGGCCTGAGAAATGGCCCAGTGTAGGACACAAACCGCCCTTCCCCTTCCCTCCCTAAGCCCAGGCTCCCAAGTCAGGTAGATGGCCACAGCCGTCTCCTTGAAACACTTACTTTGAACAGCCGTCTAACCACCCCATCGAGCACATCCCACTTCGTCTTGCCACTAACTCCAATGCAGCCAATAAGAAAGAGGTGTGGTCTGGAATCCTAAGGGTAAGGAAATGTATGCAGGTGAAAAACAAGTGGATCTTTTCTGACGTAGTTTATCAAGGACTCAGATTGTCTTAGAACTCCACCAATGGTTTGAAAGGGGAATAAAAGTCCTATTTGCCTTTTTTTTTTTTTAAATAATTTTTTTGTTTTTTAATTGCAGTTGACATTTATTAGTTTCAGGATTATAACATAGTGATTAGACATTTATATAACTTACGAAGTGATCACCCCGATAAATCTCCCATTTGTTTTAATACCAGATGTAACTTAGATTGAATGCAAGAGTCTTAAATTTTCCATGCTCCATTGCTAAAACAGTAATCTGTGGGCTAGGAAGAGAGGATTTCCTCTCTGGAATCTAGAACCTTCCACTAAATGCATATCTCGCACAGTGCACAGATCACATCCCTTGCCTGGAATGCTCTCTCTTCTCCTGTCTGTCATTTCTCCCTTTCAAAACCGTGCTTACAAACTCACCTCTTCCAGGAAGCCTTCAATGATTAACACACCAGGTTCAGAGTTCACACTGCTTCAATGGTTCTGTACAAACTTATATAATGATACATTCTGTACTTATTTATTTTCAGGTATTTCTGTGTCCTTGCTAGATCTTAAACTCCTTCCGAGTCGGATATGTTTGTATTTTCTTTCTTTTTTGCTTTTTAATAATGTTTATTGCTTGTGTTCCAATTAAAAATTAAAACAAGCTTAACTCAGAAAACTAGTGCCACTCTGGGAAGTTCACAAAAAAATTTTTTCCCCATTTTTTGCATCTCTACCCACAAGCCTCTGCATAGTCGGGACTAACTAATTACATGAATTAAAGAAAACCTAGGAGAACATTTCATTCTTTTTTTTTTTAAATCTGACACGCTCATAAGGACATAGAATTAGGAGAGTGGTGGGAGCGGGGAGTTTTGTATCTAGCAATTAAGCAAAATCAGCAGAGAAAAGAGCGCTAGTCTTGCAGTGAGGTGATCTGGCCCCACCACTTCCCTTGTAACCTTAAGTAAGTGGGTCTTAGGTTTCTCAGTTGTAACATGGAGATAATAACATCTGGTCAACCAACTTCATCTGGCTTCTGCGATGATCCAGAAATGATGCACTTTTTAAAAGGGACTCATAAACTTTTGTAAAATGTAAAATCTATCTGTCTGTGTTGATGATCGTTAGAATAAAATGCATTCACAAGGAACAACTGCATTTATTACAACAATGAATGTCCCCCTTGGTAGTCCATCACAGTCAACTAGTGGAGCTCTTCATTGGATTTTTCTAGCCTAAAGTAATGTTAAAACCCCTGGCAGCTCTAAAATTCGTGGCCTGTTCCCTTCAGTGAGACTAGAGAGCCAGCCACAGAGTGGAAACCCAGGCGAAGACAAGCCTGGCTGCAGACACTGTTGTGGTGGGACCTGCAAGTCCCCGCTCTGAGACTACACTAGCATGCTGGATAGAATGCTAGGACATAACAGAAAATGGAAGGGGACTTGACATAGTGACTCATGAAGCCTTTTCCCACTTACTTGAAAGATGGTCATTCACAGCATCATTTCGATTTAATCAATGACTAAAAATCAACTTTGTCAATCCCCACTCCTACCCCAAACAGTCCCTGCTGGGGGTATGGCCTCCTTAGGCTCTGGAAGAGAACAGGAACTACTCAGCAAACTCCGGCTCCCCAGCCTTGGTGAGTTGGGGCGTCCCACCGGCTTCACTACAGCCAGCTGTGTGCTCCTGGGACGTGGCCACCGCCGGCTCTGTGTCTACTCCATCGGCAGCTGCTGACAACTGGGTAGAACTTGTGCTCTTGGTCAGCGTCTTTCTGCTAAATGTGACCTGCCTTTGAAGTGCTTTGCAGATACATTAAACTCAGCAAAACCACTGCTGACTGATTTTAGTGTTTAGTTAGTTGCGTGGAAGTGCAATGCGGGACCATTTTTAGTACTCTTCGACTTTTCAAACACGAGAGAGGGAAGGGCTGTTTGCTGGGGATTATGGTTAGTTAAGGAAAGTGTTAGTAGTATTTCCAAATCACCTTACGCACTGAGGTGATATGGTCTGACGATGAAATCACTAAGCTAGGTAGTTCTACCTGGGGAAGGGACAGGCAGAGCAGGGAAAGGGATCCAACTAACCTCCTTCCACTTCATTTCCTCCTGAAAGCTGACAACTATCTTAACATGCCTGCCTCCTTCCTTCCGAGCCGAGCATTCACCAGTGTCATCCAGCAACATGTCTGCGAATGGAAAACATCAACAGCCTTAGGCACATGGGGACAGCAAAGCTGGCTTCCTGACACCCCTGCTGCTTGTTGGCACAGCAGCAGGAAAAACCAGGTGTCGGGGTGTGAGGGAAGTGGGGGAGGTAGGGGAAGGGGAAGGGCAGAATGGAGGATGCAACCACAGAAACCAATGGTGGATCAACCAAGGAACCAGCAGGCTGACGATGTACTTTGCCAAATGGAAGTGCAAGGGAGAGACTAAACCAAAACAATAGCAACAGCAGCATCATGGATAAGAAACCAAAGCGTCAGCCTCAGTGTGCTTATAAAGAAAACCTAGATCATGTTCGCTAATTACTGCACCAGCCTGGAATCCAGCCTCAAGGCAGGAAGATCACAGACCAAGCCATTGCCCCAAGTGGGACCTGCTGCCATGGGGTTTCTATGCAGCATTCAGCTTGCAGGTCAGCCTCTTAAAATGGATCAAACAGAACTCAGCATGGTGGGCGAGGGGATCCAAGCTCATGACTTGGAGAACTTGGTGTGCTGGAGCGAAGCATGACAGCAGTCTTACGGCTGGGCTCATGTTGGTAGCAGACGCACACCCAGACACACACACACCCCAAGTGCACGCACGCCTGTTGCCTCTCCATTAGATCTGTTGATTTGCTTCTCTTGGGGCTCTGGGTTAGAGACGGGAGTACCAGCTGCAGGCCCTGTCCTGCCCCCAGCCCAGTGACACCACTCACCCAGACTGGTGGACTCAGTGAGGTTTAGACTGTGCTGTGAGAGGCCCATGGACTGCCTCGGGGAGGCAGAGAGGGACAGCTGGGAGGGCGCCCGGCTGCAGCCACTGCCTTGAGACTCCGACTTCAGCCGGTCGTTCTCAGCCTTCAGCTTCTCTATCTCACTCTGCGAAGAGGAAGAGAGACACTCATTTACCATGTGGACAGAATGCAAACAAGCCTTTTCTGGAGGAGGGATGTGAAAGTCGCTTGCAGGGGTCAAGTGGGTAGTTCAGCTGAGGCAGAGTAAGTCACACTATCAACAGTGTTTGCTGCCTTTGCTGTATACACGCGGCCTGTCGGCTGGGCTGGGTCCGTCCGTTCAGAGCTGGCCTTGGGAAAGTCCTCAGAAATGGGGCTCAGAGTCTGAGTCGCAAGCGGAAAGGTATCTTATCTAAGAGGTTTGAGCAACTCTGGGTTTGACAGGTTCCTTACCGCAGGACTTCTCAGAACCATTAATGAACTGCTATGCACTGTGAATCTGAGAGGAGCACAGAGGGGGCATTTCCCAAATGTATTTCACCAAGGAGCTTGACTTTCACAGTTTCCCATGAAAGGAGTGTTCCAGGGAACATCCTTTGGAAAATACTGCTCTCCAGTGAGGTCCCATTTAGAACTCGCCAGGGGTCTTTCATTCTATGAATATTCATGAAGAACCTATTTGTTAAGCACTGGTGCTACATCCAGAGAAAGCGATGCAGAGAGAGAATAGCTCAGAAGACTTAAATGCCTTCAACCTACGGCAGAAGGTGAGAGGGGCTAGAAGAACAAATCTACAGGAATTCAGACGAGGGCACTAACTCTTCCAGCTGCAGGCCTTGGAAAGGCGTTGCAGAGGAAGAGGCATCAGACAGAGCCTTGAGGGAAGGGTCCCATTTGGATGTGCAGAAGGATATCCTGGTGGAGAAACAATACGAAAGAGAAATTCCTGGGCCTGCAAAGGGAGCGGTCAGTGGCTCCCTCTGGCTGGTGAGAAGAGTCTGGCCTGTGGCGGAGGGCGGGGGGTGGATTAAGAGCACAAAGGATCCTGTGAAGGCCTTGAAGGACACCTGAAGGACACACAAGAGGCAACAGCAGAGCCACTGCAAGTGTTGCACCAAGGAAGGAGGGGATGGTTACTCTTATACTTTCATAAGACTGGTCTTTGAGCAATATGTGGGAGGGCCTGCAAAGAGAACGAGGCTCCCAGAGCAGAGGGCTGCCCGCAGGTTCTGCTGCAGCCTCAGGGCATGGCAGAGGGCAGCCTTCTGACGCAGCTTCCCAGACAGCCTCGTGTTTCACCCTCGCTCCTGGGCTCTCACCTGCATTCTGTTCATGGCCTCCCGGAGTTGGTCCAGCTGATGGGCAGAGCTGAGGGCTTCTAGGCGGATGTCTGTCAGTTTCATCTCCTTGTCTCTCAGCTCATTTCGGAGCTGCATGACTGTCTCGGCTTCACTATCCATGCACTCTGAAATTCTAGGGAAAAAGGAATGTTACTGACGAAGGCAGCTCTGAGTTCATCTCCTTTCACTCCTCCACTGACCACAGGCCCATGTCCATTGTGGGGTTTATTCATCAAAAACCCTGTGGAACCAGCTGCCCGGTGCTTCCTGGAGTTGACAATATCAAAGGCACCTAAAATTCACAGATTTTACTGCTTCTCTGCACTCTCTTTGCAGAGCTGTGGCAATCAGAGTGGCTACAGTGCACCTTTCAGCAAAATTCCAACAATTAACAGGAGCCAGCAAAAGGGAGTAGTAACCTCAGGGGTTTGAAACCTCCCCCCACAGTGTGTACACAGCTGGGCCCCTATAATGACACCACATGGCCCTTGAGATCTAAACCCACTCAGAGAAACAAGGTCAACTGTCTGTTTTAAAGATTAGGCACTCCAGGATCAAAGAACCGAGTGGTGATTTTTATTTGCCAAAAAGGGAACGAAACCTAATTATACAGGTGGAAGGAGTTAGTCTGTTTCTGGTCACATTCTAAAACCCATTCTCCTAAGTGTCTAGAGAAGAACATTCTTTCATTTCCCCACCTCCCAAGCTGCTTAATAGGCTCAAGGCAAGGAAGAGATACATGTCAGGTAGTTAGAGAGCCAGGAGAATGATGTGACACGGAGGCCAAAGTTTTATCTGAAAAGTGTGCTCCAGCATCGCGAGCTGTCTTCCTTCCCTAGCTGCACCCCAGATCAGTGGACGGCGGCACCTGCTGAATTCCTCTTTCTTAAAGAGGTGGTCCTTCTAGGCTGGGTTCATTATTTGATTTACTTGAGTTTGCTCTTCAGATACCTGGCAAGACTGCACCAAGTGGTAGATCATAACAGTCAAGATGAATCGTAATGTTAGAAAAAGTGGTTCTAGTAACAAGTTGTGTTGATGTTAAAGATCTTAGAATCTGGAGTGAGGGGTGATCCAGAACAGGAAGCTTTGGCTTTCTTGGGCTGAAGACAAAAACAAACAAACACCCCCACCCCAAGTTCCTCAAGTTACAAAGCTCAAGCTGATTATCTCTGAAAGGCATGGTGAGCAGGAGGTCGCTGTGGAAATAATCACTAATCACGAGAGCCTGTTCTACAAAACCCATGTACTGGATTTGGGGCCCAGCAAAACCTGACCTGTAAAAGGGGCTGAGAGTGTGGAAATGTTAATTACAGAAACAAAGCCATTTACAAGTGTTAAAGAGAGATAATCGTATCTCGGGGACAGAAAGGCTAGAAGAAAAATGAACCCCTAAATAGCCAAATCTTCTTGTTGCTATTTTCTTGACCTATGCTACTTTGATTTGAGAGCTACAAAGAAAGTAACACCATCTCTTGTTTTTAGGAGTTGTCTGCTGCCAAGGAAACTTCTTTACTTCAAAATCTTCTGAAACCTCCACTGGACTCCTGAAAGTGTTATAATTATTTCCACTTCACACCTATGAGAAACTCAGGCCAACAGATTTGGGACTAAGGGATAGAGAGACAGAAATACCTTTAGAATTCAGATCATCCTGTCCCCAACCCCCACCCCCAGCTCTCTGTCCTCTGAATAGCCTGGGTTTGTAAGGTTTAACTATAGAGTCATGCTTTTTGGGGTTTGGGAGGTTTGCAGGGAGGGGGAGCTTGCAAAAAACTGGTTCTTTCTTGAGTGAGGACTATGGTTTCCTGGTTTGAAAGGAGCAGAAAGTCTGAACTAAATTCCACTGTGGCTCTCGAGTCTTAGCCAAACCATCCCTGCACGGATCTCGAAGGCTCCAATTCACTGGAGAGATTCGCACTGTGCCAGTCTGGTCTGGCTGCACTCCACAGCAAGGCACTTTGCTCCAGTCTCCTGCTTCACAGGGTCTGTACCTTTCCCCCAGAAAGCTTTCTCAGCGAGACAGACGGTATTACCTCAGCACCCACTTTGTTGAATATAGCACATGGGTTACTTTGCAAAGCTTGGCCAACGACACTACAGAGAGAAGCAAACCAAAATGAACAAAACATCTGCGTTGGGAGTAACTGCACAAAACCTTCCTGTGCTCCCTCCAAATCAGCTGGTTCTCAGAAACACACAACAGCAAGGCCACACGGGAGGGATGTCCTATAGCACAGATGACGTGGAAAACAAGGTCTTCTGCAGCCACTCCAAGTAAGTTAGTGCCTGTCCCTCTTTCCAAGGCAGAGCCTTCTGCCTTGGTCCTTCCACACTAGACTTCTGTCTTGTCGCCGATAATTTGGTTGCACTTAACAGGTCATTCCCTGCACTCAGTAGGGACACAGCACATGCTTCCCCACTTCTCGGACGAGTACCTGAAGCGACCAGATGAATCGTTTCCTACTCAGCCTCCAACACGTTATTGCAGCATACCCCCTGCGTCTTGTCCAGAAGGCAGAGCTGGTGGCATGCCTAATTTGAAGTGCCGTGGGAAACTGCCTTCCCGTATCTCCATTCCTTTCGCCCATGGGGTAGGGGGTAAGGCCTTTACTTAAGGGGTAAGGCAGAGTGTCACGACTCCTCTGCCTTTGGTTTCTTCTTTGAACTCTCTCTCACACCTACATTTGCACATTCCTACAAACCCTTCAAGGTTGGAAAGAAGTCTTTGCTCTCTGCCCACGCTTTGGAGAAGGAGACCCAAAACAAACACCTCAGTGTGCGTGGCTGCCGTGGAATGTCCGAGCGGAGCTGCTGGAGCGCCAAGAGCGTGCCCTGCCCACTCCCTGTGGGGAGAGCGGTTTGGAAGGAGAGTTCTCCTGTGGTCTCTGGGAGTCCTGCATGGCTGAGTGCATCATCACCCCTCTGTCTTCACCTCACTTGGCCACCCAGCGGTACGAGGCTCAGTTAGTATTCCTGCCTCCAAACAGTTTCTTCTCTCTGCCCCTGGGCTGCCTCCCACCGCGCTGGCTGCTCTACTTTCTCTTCCCGAACCTCCAACATCAGTGTCACAGAGCTCAGTCCTTGCCCCTCTGCCCCTCTTCCATCTCCATTCAACCCCTTGGAGAATCCCTCCAGGTGTCCAGCTTTCAATACCAGCTATGAGCCCACGACTCCCAAATCTATGTACCTCCAGGACTCTAGCCTGGCTGCATCTCCATGGAAATGTCTCCTGGGCGTCTCAAATTTAAGCACAGTACCATGTGCTTTCCACTTTTCTTCCATCCTAAATCCCTCCAGGACTCACCACTAGCCTCAGTCACTCATTCATTCCACCTAATACATGAATGTCGGCAAAACCAACTGAATACCTACCTCCATGGAGCCTAGATTATAGATTTTGGGGTCAGGGGGTGGGGGACAAAGCAAAAATAACCAAGAAAAATCTACACACTAGGTGGTGATATCTGCAAAAGTACAAAATAAAACGGGGGAAAGGGGATGGCAGGGCATGCTAGCTGGTGGCGGGTGCTGTTTTTTGCAAGGTACAATTTCAAGGCCTTACTGATACGGTAACACTAAGCAGACTCCTGTAGGAAGTGAATATCTCGGTGAAAAGTGTACCAGGCAGAGGACACAGAAAGGGCAAAGGCTAGAGGTGGGGAGTTGAATGGTCAAAGAAGAGGAAGTGGGCCTGAGTGGCAGGGATGCGAGGGGAGCACGCTGTCAGCGTCTTACGTGATCGCCTTCCTCCCCTCCTGCCCCTTACATATTCCTTCTTCACAAAACAGAGCCTGATCTTTGCAAAACACTATTTCAGATGACCTTATATTCTTGCTTAAAACGCTCCAACATCTACCCATCACACATGACATCAGATGCAAATTCACGTTGACTTCAAAGCCTCCCACGTTCCAGGCTCCGCCTATCTCCGTGGCCTTGTTCCCCACCTGCCCTCCACGTGGCAGCCATGCTGGCCCGCCCCCTCTTTTTCAGACACACCAGGCCTGTTTCCACCTTAGCTTCCTTATGCTCCGTATTTCTTGGGTCAGGAAGGCTGCCCTGCTCTGGAGAGGCAGAGGCTGCTACGTGTTCCCTGAAGTCCATCGCCTTTCCCTCCTGGGTACCCCGATTTCACTTCTTCCTTTGCAGGTGGTATGGCCCTGAGTCCTGCTCCGTGGACTGTGGGAAGAGGCCTGGCCCCAAACACCCTCCTTTGGGTCGTCTGCACTCTCTCCCCGCCGCCACCTGCCGGCTGGACAGAGAGCAGCCAGCAGAAGACTCCGGCCCTGTGGGATGGATGGAGACGCGGTGCTGGCATCACCACACAGCAGGCCACCTGCTGCACAGGAGCATTTGCATTGGGTTTGGGGTGAATCAGAGATAAACAGTCACAGGGAAAGCCCCTGAGTTTGGGGACTGAGCTTGTGACAGCTCCCGGTGTTACTGAGCAGACTAAGCAGTGATTCCTCCTGTCATGCAGACATCGGCTGAAAGGCCACCTCCTCAGAAGGGCCTTTCCGGGCCACCCTGTTAAAGATGCCGTGGTACTCTGTATCCCAATGCACTGTTTTCATTCCCAGCATTGACCTTTTGCACGATCTGATTTTTCTAGTGCATTTAGATTGCTTTAATGTCTGTCTGTCCTCCTGTTATGCAGGATCTACTAGCGTAGGAACTGTATCTGTGTTGTACACTGATGTAACTGAGGCCAAGCACGGTGCCTGGCACAGAGCAGAAGCTCAGAACTGGGATGTATCCTGTGTCCCGTCCCCACTGGTCCCTAATCCTCAGGGGTGTGAATCTGGTTAACATCCACCTTGGTCTTTGCAGAACATCTGGAGTAGTGCCCTGCTCACACACGACGTTATATATGAAGTGTAAATCGATAAATTAAGAATGGATGAGGAGTCCCTTTTTCCCTGGTCAGGAAACAGCTGCAGTACGATACTGTGGAATGATGGCACATGTGACAGTTATAGGCAACTCGTCCTTTCCCTCGCTGGCACCCTGCAGGTCAGACAGGACTCGCACTCTCGATCACTGGTCTAATCCTTCACGCAAGAACACAGGACCCTGGGTGAGGCACTGGAGTCCATTCATCAGTGTTTCTCTTCCTTCCCCTGCTCAGTTTTACCTTTGCCCATAACGGAAGTAACATGCCTCGGTGGCCACCCTCTTCCCAAATGCTCCCCAAGAGAAGAGGAGCTAGTAATTAAAGACCCCAACAGACAGGTCCAGGCATCACCTGTGGGGGGCTTTGCTGAAAAGTTGGGGCCCTATGCTCTGTTTTCTCTTCCACTGCTTGTCTTCCATGTGACCTGGGCAGTTCGTATGCTACAAAGACCTGACCAAGCCTCTCACCCACATTTCGCGCACCCAGTGGGTGAGCTGGCCTTGGGACCCTTGTGCAGCTACTAGGTTCAGCAAGATGGCTGGCTGGGTATGGGGACTCAGGGTGGCTTCTGAGAATGAAGGAGGACAGAACAGGAAGAAGGAAGCCTTTCATGCGTGGTACCGACGTGGCCCTCACAAGAATCCAGTGAAGCAGATATATCCCATTTTCGCCAATGATGAAACTGAGGTGTCTACAACCACCCCGTTCCCCTGGCTCACCCAAGTTCAGTGGCCATTCAGACCCCAGTCACTGTCTCATCTTGCAGATAACTGTCCTTGCAGACCACCTGAGCTCCAGCTCTTCTTCTTTCACTCCTGACTTGGTATCTAATGGAAGTCAGCCATATAGGGCAGGGGCACTCTTTCTCACTACTGCAGGAGCCAGCTGTGCCACCTTCGGAGCTGACAGCTGGGTCCCCACCTGTCAGTCCCTAGCCATCCCTGACCTGCTCTTGCCGGGAGAATCTGAGCCTTATGTTTTCAGATGAGGCCCAGGATGTTTTCAGATGGAGCAATCCTCAGTAGGTGCTCAGTGGGAACCATGGGAGGCTGGCTGGGCAAGAGCAGATGACTCTCCCCTCCTATGTAACTAGTCACCAACGGGAACACACCTAAACAAATGCCAAGCAAGCAAACGCGGGTCTCACTTAACAGAACCACCTGTGTTGCTGAAGAGCTCTGTAAAAATGGACTCACTTTAAATTTACTAGGGGAATTCAGGATGATGAAGCATTTTACAAAACATAGACCCTCTGGTGAAGAGAATTGTCATCGAATCGATCCATTTTTTTTAAACTTCCAATTTCTGACTTTAAACTTCTACTTTCTGACCTCAGAGAGTCAACACCAAATTTTGATCAGAGAAGAAAAGTGTACTCACTGTAAGCCTTGTCACCCAAATGAATCAGAATTTCAGCAAAAATCCCAACACTTCTAATACTACCTCCTCCCCTCACAGCAAGATGGTTGTAGCTCTTTCATATCCATGTATTATGTTCCATCCTTAGGATGGGATAAATAGACAAACATTATCCCAAATTGACATAGAAATAGAAACAGAGAGGTTAAGCAACTTGCCCAAGGCCAGCTACCTAATGATCCAGACTCCCTAGAACAAAAATCTAAGTTTCCTTTCTCTTTCAACCTCCCAGTCCTAAAGCACGGAAAGAACACGCAGTCCTATGAAAGGAAGACATAAAGGATTCCGAGGAGCAGGTATATCCTAACAGGACTCCCAGCCAAAACAATCTGCAAGGGTTCCTAGAGGCCAAAGACGTCGTCTGACCGTAAGCACAACAGACAGACTTACAGAGAGTTGGAGTGAGAGTTCCTCAGCAGTGGCGTGGAACCTGTGGAACCGTTGTGGGGTAACTTGGGTGAGGAAGGCAAAGAAGAATCTGTCATCTCCTCAATGTCTGAATGAGAGGACGCCGACTTGGGGGACTTCTTCTTCCCGAAAGCTTGCTTGAAGGAGCTGCGTAACTGAATAGACAAGACCGTCAGCCTGGCAGGGGCTGGGACCAATGCTTAGGCCTTGGCAGAACAGAGACATGCAGACAAAAGAGCACTTAATTCTCCCACGCTTTCCTCCCACCAATGAACAAGGTTCCCAACAGCTCTCTCCAATCAGTGTATTAAGGGAAGAAGAGTTATCTGGTGTGGACAGCTCAAAGGACTGGACCTGTGGGTAACATTCCGTGCCTACTCTCTTGGTTCAAGACTAGAGGCCAACAGCAAGACAGAGCCTGGCTCAGCAGGTGGATGTCGGGAGGATGAGGTTACACAGCAACAAAGCGGGATGCTCAGACATGGTGACGGACACGGATGACGTTAGTCATATCAATGGATGGGTTAGCTTGGTATCTGATATTAGCAGTCAGTCTTGCTTACCTCATTGACCTGCCAGAGAAAACGCAAGCAAAAATGGGGGAGGGGAAGGAAAAAAGACAATTTTTAACAGAGAAAGCCAGTGACAGGGAAAGCTTTGGACTTTTCAGACACGACATAGCTAATAATAAACACCACACAGAGAGGAGGTTTCCAGTAGGATCATGAATCTGTCAAAGCATGAGGGGCGTCTTCCTCCATGGTGAAAGGAAACGAATACTGAGTCTGCAAGTCCCTACTACCTGAGTTCTTCTAGCTGCTCTGTCTGGTTGAAATGACTGCCCCCACCTTCCTGGGCTGCTCACCCGTTGTCTCTAATTAGTCATCTCTCTATGCCTAATTTTTTTGGGGCATGTCTTTTTTTCTCAGCAAGGTAGCTTCCCTGCTGCACTGGTCCCAACAGGGCTGCATAGCTCTTAGATATACTGACTGAGGAGTTCCGGCTGTCCTGCTACAAATATAATACAATACCATAAGCAGGGAATTGGCCACCTCACTTGTTACTCAAAAAATGGATATTGTAAAGAAATTCATTAACCAGACTGGGAAACAGGAATTGGTATATCACAAAGTCCCCAAACCATGAGACGATCTGAAAAGTCTAATGAGAACATAAAGAATTCAAGTGCAATGTCTTCTCTTGAAAGTCACGGTAAGCATGTAGGCCAAAATATAAAGTTACGTCTCAAAAAAAGGTCTTTTAAAAAGTAATTTCCTTTGCTTAAAGTCTTTTTTTCCTTCTGAAAACACTCTGGTGGTTTTCTCAGCCATTGAGAAATTCAGAAAATGGGCCCTTCTGAAATAATTAACGGGATTTTTCTACCATTAACATTTCCTCCATCTCAAACTCCATGTCCAGCTTGTAAGTGACTCTAGATCCCACTTCTCTCTCATTTCCTACTTCTGATCGTACGTCCAGAGAGTAGTCACAGAAACAGAAGGATTTGGCACATACGCCAGCAACCTAAATCCTTGCCTCTACCGCTGACAAAACGCCAGGTGGAAGAGATGACATAGTTCAGACAGAATTACACTTTGGGATTATCCGAGGAGGCCAATTATCCATCCTCCCCAATGGCAATGATAATCAAGGGTTATCGTAAAGAATGCTAAATAGCTTTTCTTTCTTTTTTTTTTTTTTTTGAGCTTTTATTTCTTGAATAAAATGGATAATCATGATTTTTTCATAGACCTCGCACCACTTTGATAATCAAATCAGATCAGGTTTACCAATAGGGTATTAGAAACAGCAACATGAGTTAATTCTATTTAAGTCACAGCAAATGAGTTGACTGAAAGCCATTAGTAACTGAAAGAAAAAAATCTACTCCTCACGATGAGAGGATCACACGGAACCATCGTTTTAGACTCCCTCCATTGCAAGTCATCAATAACCAAAATGACTAAATCCTCAACTGCTCTATCGCTAGACCTCGCCACCCATCCAAGATAACACAAAATGAGTGAGAAATGTGTGGCATGAATGAGGACATCGAAGCTACTATGAAAACACGATGCTGTCAGCATTGATAAATGGGGCCCTGTGAGGACTGGCCAACTTCATATCAACTTGGGCTATAACTGCCGTGGAGACAGGAAGACGGGGAGCAGCAACTGTCAATCAGAACGCCACAGCCTCAACAGCAGACCTGTTGAATTAGGTGGGGAGAGGGGAGTGGAATTTCCCCAGGAGAAAGGAAAACACTGTTCAAGACGCCACTGTATAGAAAGTCAAGGAGCTCACTGGGATTATGGAAACACTGCACTGGAGACTATTTCTGTTAAACTTGCTGTTCTGACGTATAATCCCCAAGTTTAGAACTGTTCACTAACTGCTAACATCAATATTATGAAACTTTTGTTTATAGCACGTGGTCAAAACTTTGTCAGAGACGGGTGGTTTAAAGCTATCATAGGCAACTGTGTAAATAGATAAGGATTGTGGTTAATGATGGGATAATTAAGTGATACACACTCCAAAAAGTACTTTGGAACTCAGAAGAAGTCACTTAAGAGCAACTGCTCTAGTACCTGGAACTTTCTGGCCAGCACATGAGGAGGAAGAAATGACACATATATGAAATGAAAGATGAGGATTTCACATAAAGTCTCATGAAACAGAAAAACCACAAGGTGGTGGTGACTTCATAAATCCTAGGGTTTGGCTGAGCACAGCACTGAGTTTAGTAGAAACCTACCCACAAGTTACTTCTTTGGATCTACTCCCAAGGGTCTATGTGCTGAAGTTAAGAGCTAGCCTCGGCTTTAACTGGGGGGGACCCTGGTTCTGAGACTGACTCAGTCAGTACCCGCGAGAGTCTTCGGATGTACACTCACCCAATTCTTCCTCTTCTTTTTCTTTGAATCACTCTCTATGTTGCTGCCCACGCTGGAGTGGCTGGTGGCGCTGTTGATGCTGGAGACGCTGTCGGAGGAGTGCTGTCTACGGATGCGGAGGTCAGCCGACTGGGAGGTACCATTTCCTGGGGACCAAAGAGGGGTATCAGCAGCTGCTGCCTGGAGCCCATTCCTACGTCCCAGGGAACAACCTCTCTACCTAAATCCACAAACCCAAGGACGACTACGTGTCTCCCTTCAGACATCACCTTCTGTTCCCTAGTACTGGTTTTAAGGTCCTTGAGCAGCTGGGTGCTATCCCATTTTGTCAACTAAATGAGGGTTTTCTCTCTCTTTCTCCACTTTACTTACCAGAAGTCAGAGGAGGCTTAGAATTTCCCCAACACCAGCTTTTTTAAGCTTTAGGAAAATGTTAACATATGTGTTTGAACTGCACGAGTTACCGATGTTTTTAGTACCTCTCTCCTCCGCTCTCAGGGTTCCTGCTACAGGAGCCTTCTTTCACCCCCTTCTAAGTGCCAAGCCTTACATGGGCTATTCCCTCCCCCTGGAAGGCTCTTTTCCCTCCACTCTGCCTGGCCAGCTCTTGCTAACCCTTCCGTCAACTCTATCGTCACTTTTTCAGGAGGCCTGATATCTGAGGTAACCACAGTATCAGAAATACCACCACCAGAAATGGCAGTGATTCTAAAATAAAGTTTGCAGACAGTTTTCCTGATGAGCACAGAACTAGCCCTACAGCCCGGTTTTTAAGGGCTGCGGCTTCAGAGTCAGACTGACTTGGGTTCTAGTCCCACTTCTGCTTTTCACAACTCTGTGACCTCAGGAAGTGACTCTCGCCTCTGCAACTCAGTGATCCCATCAGTACAATGCGGCGAGGACTAGTATCGCACTCATAGGGTTTTGTGGAAAGAAAATGGGATAATTCAATAATTAAAACACTGAGCACAGCGCTTAAAACACAGTGAGTGGTCCATAAAGGGTAGCTATCGCTGACTTCTATTATTACTGTTAATACCGTTACTGCAGGAGGTAACAAATTCTCACGCCCACATCCCCCACCAAAGTAAGAGACACAAGGACATAGCAATTTACTCAGAAATATTTTCTGTACAAATAAGAGATGAACCCATTTCAGGCTGAACCCATCAATATGTAACTTATCAAAGCATTAGTAAAGATAAGGGCTATGAAATACGTTGACACTTTGCCAATAGAAATATATTGTCTTCCATTTTTGAGCTACATCAGAGAAGAGGATGGGATGGAATGCTATCTTCCTAGAGGCCAGAAGTAACTGGCTGAAGTATTTGCCTTCTAGGATCTGTCCGAATGATACGGACACCCACTGTCTGGCAGGGAGGCTGCATCGTTCATTGTCAGGGGAGGGCTCCTAAGGACAGGCAGGGAGTTCATCTAAAGGCTGTTTCTCTGCCTTTACCTTTGCAGTTGAGCTCCGGCGTGTTAATGACTCCATTAATCGCGGCCTGGGCAGCTGCATTCTGTTTCTTTAGCAACTCAATGGTTTTTCTTAACTCATTCAGTTCTGAATCCTGAAGAACAACAACAACAAAATACTGGTCATCCTAAAAGAATTCTGTTCAGAGTTCGACTGAAGTGCAACTTAACTTCAACAGAAGAGGGTAGGGAATAAAGCAGTTCCACAAAGCCTCTGTCTCAAACACGAAGTTGGGTCAGTTTTCAGTGGGTATTCATAGCACATGAAAACATCAGGAATAGGTCTACGAGCCCTGTCACTGACGCCGTTACCACCTCTCCAGGTAGGTGGTATTTCCACCTTAACACACCTACTCTTTCCGATTCAATACAATAGTTCAAGAAATATACTAAAATCTATACAATTTTCTGGAATGAAAGAGAATATTTTAGGTGGTTGACTCTGAGCGGGGCAGGAAAAGGCATCTTTCTGCGTTACCTTCTGCTCAGCTGTCATGGTCAAACTCTGGAGCCTGATGGTCATGTTTCCAAGGCTCTGTTCAAAGGCTGCCACGAGGTGAGCCTGGAGAGAAAAGACACAGCCTCAGTTACATTACCTCGTAAGGTAAGAGTACCTAATGGATGCTGGGTCCTACAGACTGACATCCTCACAGGGCGACATGAGTTAGCCCCTGTCGAATTCTTTAGACTCTTGAGCACTACTGCCCAGCACGCTCTGCGGTCCGGTTACGACTCTTACTTTTCATGTCCTCAAACACCCTGTGCTTCTTCTTACCTTGGGTTTTTAGACATGCTTTCCTGTCTGCCTGGACCACTCTTCCCCCAGGTGCCTCTGTGCCGCACTGATTTTTGCATAACTTTCTCATGAGATCTCAGCTCATGCCTTCATCACACCTCCGGACTGGGGTGGTTCCCTCATATTTCCTCTCGAAATCACACTGGACTGCTGGTATGTGCTTTGTGGTGTCACAGTGAAAAATACATGTGCTCTTGTGACTGTTGGTTCACATCTGTCTCTACTCCACAGCAGGACGACCTTTTGTTCATCAAACATCAAGCTCACAGTCGAGGCTCATATGGAGCATGTTCGCAGGACGAACGAACAAAGTGGTTGGCATATTTTGCTTGTTATAATCCTGATTAATAAAAAACCACTGAAAGGCCCATCTGCTACCTCCTTAGACAACGCCTCCCCTGTTTCCCCAGGGAGTTATGACTTTCCCCTGTGCTCCTCTGCACTTTTATATACCTCTGTTAGAACACGGTATCAGATGAACCATTATTTTATATATTACCGTGTTTCCCCCAAAATAAGACCTAACCAGAAAATAAGCCCTGGCATGATTTTTCAGGAGGACATCCCCTGAACATAAGCCCTAATGTGTGTTTTGCAACAAAACTTAATGTAAGACCCACCCCGAAAATAAGCCCAAGTTAAGATTGTCAACCAGATGGACGCATTTAGTACGTTATGATGATGTTTCAGAAGAAAATAACATGACTATTTATATGTCATGCCATAAATGTAGATTGTAGAATAAATGTAGATTGTTGTACTTGAAAAAATAAGACATCTCCTGAAAATATACCTAATGCATCTTTTGGAGCAAAAATTAATATAAGACCTGGTCTTATTTTCAGAGAAATACAGTATAAGACCCAGTCTTATTTTTGAGGAAACACAGTAAGGCATTTTTTAAAATGCTGCCAATTATAACTAAAATAGGCATCCAATTTTCAAAGGTGTTAAAATGTATATCTTAGAATTGAGAAATGTGCATCTTAGAATTGAGAAACGACATTTTTTAAAATGCTGCCAATTATAACTAAAATATTCATCCAATTCTCAAAGGTGTTAAAATGTATCTTAGAATTGAGAAACATGAGGTTTTCCTCTCTGCCCCTTTCTCTGCAACCCTTTTCAAAGGCAAGATGCAACTTGGTGTTCCAACACTGAACCTTCTTTCCTCTTCCATAGTACAGTAGGAGATATATTGGTTGGTGGACTGAGGATCTTGGTAACATTGTTAAAACCAAGAACAAAGAATGGACAAGTCATCTTATCCTATCAGCCTTCATTTCTTCATCTATAAAATGGAAGCAATAGCTATTTCCCTCCCAGGGTTCTTGGGAGCATTAAATGAAACTATATACGTGAAAATGGTCTATAAACTGTTAAGGGATTACGAAACACAGGAATGAATGGACACCGTGGGGAAAGGAAACTGTTTGGGAATGAGAAAGTGACAAAAAATACTAGTATGTGAACATAGGAGTAAGGAGATCAAGAAAGGGTTCTAGGAGAGGGGTGAGTAGATACACAGAGGGCTACAGGAGGAATGAGAAGGACAAACAGGATACTTGAGAGTCTTGAGAGAAGTGAGATTTGATCATGCTGGAAAATCCTAGAGGAAAAGATGGCTGATGCACATAGTGAAGAATAAAGTCTGGAAAACAGCTGGGTGGGGAAGGAGCCATTGGCCCGGGCAGTGAGGAGGGTCAGTGGACACTGCAATTTAAGGAGAAGAGATCTGAGGAATGAGTCGGGCATCTGTCACTAGACTTCATCAAACAGGACCAGTTGAGAATAAGACGTCTCTAGGATCAACTGTTGAGTCTTTTTTCTAACAGCCGTAGGAGCTGGCAGGGAGCAGAATCTTTTGTAACAGAAACATTAAGTGGACTAGCCCATTTCTTTCTGATTGCATTCTCTATCTCTCTCTCTTAAAAATTGAGAGAATGCCTTTGCATTGTAAAATAGATCTGCCCTGGAGAATGTGGCAAAACCAAAGCCAATGTAATTCAGGATGGTCCTGTAGTAGATGAAGGAAGTGGGCCAGGACATGGTTGTAGAAAAGAATGACTGCTAGCCTTGCATTTCAAAGGAATGCCAAGGTCAAATTTAAATGACTGAATTACTATTTATTTCAATTCTTTGTTTGATTGCCACCAATGAGTCTCTTTGTGGGTATTCATATTTTCCATTCAATTAAACACAAAAACAAAAACCTGACCCCCATGAAGCCTGCTAGTGAGAAAGTGTGTTTGCAAGCTCAAGGAGAAACTGCATTTGCTCTGAAGAACCAGAGGACTGCATTTAGCTACAGCGTGAAAGGACTGACTTTTGTGTCTTGAGTTCAACTACTATGAAAATAATGGTCTGGGGCCATGTGTGAGCCTGGTTCAGAGCCTTCTCCCCAAGCACCATTCTCACATTCCCAGGGAGAACAAACACGAGTGGTATAAAAACACCCAGAGGAGGTGGCTTTGAGTAGTTTGTCCTAGAAAAACAAACACAGCTTGGCCTGTGGGAAACATGGCAGACAATAACACACGTTAGCATTGCTGGTGGTGTGTGGTGAGACTAAATATTTACTTTCAAACAATACTGGATTCAATGGCTTCTGTGAGGAGCAAAACGCACTTTAGAGTAATAGTAATTCAAGGGAATCTCACTCTGGCTCTTCGGGAACAGACAGCAGGGTTCCAAACGGCCCAATGTAAGGTCCCACGGAGCTACAAGGTCATTGGAAGAATGAATCCAAGTTCATTATAAGTTAATTAATCGCTTTTTTTTCTTAGTAAGGGACAATTGACCGCTGTAATTAGCAGCTAGGGGAGCAGCTCTGAATCACTTAGGAGGGGGGGTTGCTGTCAAACCTCCCGTATTTGGATTCTACGCAGGAGATCCTGGCTTATTGGGTCTGGGGTTGGTTCTGGATTCGAATGGTTCCCCAGATAAAGGTCCAGCCACAGCAGACCACCTCTCCTGTTTTTCTGAATAGGATCTAAGCCTCAAAATTCCGATCTCACATCAATGCCTGATGTTCTTTTAGTATCATTACTGATAGTGGAAGAGGTAAAGAAAATAAAGACGGATTACAAAACAAACAGTGGCCTAGTATGTTAGGGATTGGAAAAAATTCTAAGATTTCCAGAAATGTGAGAGAGCTCAGGAGAATGAATACTAGTAAAAAGCAGTCACCAATTACTGGGTCATCGAGGCCCAGCACTGCACTAGGCACTTCCTTGAGCAGAGTCAGGCTCAAGCCAGGGATTGCCTGGGCAAGAACCCCAGGTAAATAGTATTTTGGAGTTCAGTCAGCTTCCTGGTCCAAGGAAAATAACAGTTTGAAGTTGCTTTTCATTTTAACAGCGTGCTATGGGGTCACTCAGGTTGCTGTCTAACACGCTTGCACATATGTATTTGTGGTCTCAGGCTGGGCTGGGCACTCCTGGGCAGGAAAGCCTTGCCTCACAGGCATCTCAGCACCTTCCAAGCCTCAGGCTCTGTCTTCTGAGCTTCAGCCCTGCAGCAGGACTCCTTCACAGACTGGTCCGTTGGGGTAGGAGATTTCTACCTCTACTCTGACCCCTCTAGTCCTATAACCTCACCACAGTCAGAAAGCTTTCTATAAGCAAATCTGACCACCTCACTGCTCTGCTTAAAACACAGCTGGGGCTCCACCAACTAGAGGAAGAAGCCCAGACTCCACCTAACCGCTGAGCGCTTCTGTGATGTGTCCTGACCCTCTCATTTCTTCGATGCCTCCTTCCTCCCCACTTCTTTCTCCCTTCCACCCTCTTCTTCCCCACATCCAAGCCATTGATTCTAATTAAAATGAGCTACTTATAGTCTCCAAAGGCACCAAGACTTTTCACCTTGGGCTTTTGCACAAATTATTCTTTTTGGTTGGAATCCTGTCCTCCCCATGCATCCTCCCCTACACAGCATCCACCAGATGCCCCCTCC
The DNA here is from genome assembly GCF_057876585.1 of Rhinolophus sinicus. Lineage (NCBI taxonomy): Eukaryota > Metazoa > Chordata > Mammalia > Chiroptera > Rhinolophidae > Rhinolophus > Rhinolophus sinicus. Next base: position 155,151,984 of record NC_142514.1, on the reverse strand, counting down.
TTCGGGAAGCCTTTCCTGACCTCCTCCCACCCCACCGAGACTGAGTTAGGTAACTCCTCCCATATATTCCCACAACCTTCTCCCTTTACCTCTGTCATAGCAGTTACGATGTTATAGCGAAATTGTTTTGTCTCTCTGGTATACCAGAGAAAGAACACAAGATGGTAAGTGACTGCTTGATTTGCTCTTGAACCCAAAGTGCCCGGGGCATAGTTGGCACGTAAACAGTTGCTGAATTGAATGCCGGTTGGCAGTGTCTCCTGAACACATAATTGTATAATTACAGAGTAGTCTGCTATTTACCGTGAAGCCTTAGATTTATTTCCGCCCCCCCCCCGTCCCCCTTAGATGAAAATTTTCACAAAGAGGAAAGGAAGGAAATGAACATTTTTGAGTACGTCCTATATTCCCGATACTGATCCCATGACAACCCTGAGGGGTATTATCATTGCCCATTGTACAGATGGGCAAATACAAGCTCAGTGGTTAAAGAATTGGCCCAAAACACAGAGCCTGTACGTGTCAGAGCTGACATTCACACCCATGATGCTAAAACCTGGGTCCTATTTATTACACGGCACTGCGTCCATGGAGCTCAGAGGCAGGAGGCCAGGAGGTAATCGATACTCAGAAGATGGCAGTGGCTACCTCCTCCCGATGGCTACCGCCCTGTGACTGTACTCACATTTGCTGTCAGCTGGGTGGTCAAAGCTGAAACCTTTTCCTGCGAGGCATCCAGCTCCCGCCGCAGTTTGCGAATCTACGGATGACAAAGGAGAGTTACTTGTTTTGCACGTCTATTTCCAAGTTGAGCTGCGTAAAACAACCGATGATAGTGAAAGGAAACCCAACCAGAAAACTGTGCCTTACCTCTGACTGGCATTTTTCTTCTGGCTGTAAAGAAAACACAGGGAAATTAGAGCACTTGAGGAACAAAGAATAGTGCCGTCCAGCCTGCAGGGAACACCGTATTAGGAAACACAACAGCCTGGAAAATTTATTAGTTTCTTTCCTGGTATATTTTTCTGGGTAAGCTGGTTCAATTAATTTGATAATCAGAAAGGCCAAAGAGAAACGGCATATTATTTTATGAAGTTAGGAAGAAATGAGAACAATATTCCAACTAGTTTGGTTGTGAGGAGCCCCCTTGACCATGTGACTAAGTTCACAGGGTCGGGGATCAGCCAGAACAGGCTTGCCAGATTTAGCAAATAAAAACACAGGAGACCCAGTAAAATTAGATTTTTTTTTAGTTAAAGTATGTCCCATGGAATATTGGGGACATACTTATTATTCTAAAAAAATTATTGTTCTTCTGAATTTCAGATTTAACTGGGTGTTCTGTGGTTTATCTGGCGACCCTACCTGGGGGCAGGGAGAAGTGCTCACAGGTTAATTCTGCCCTCATTTTATCCTCCCTCTCATCTCTCTAGGGCCCTAGAGCAAGAGCAGCAGAGCAGGAAGCTTCCCAAGGTGAGGGGTGCTGGGAGCCCCTAACAACCAGCCTGGTAACATCGCTGATTATGAGGGTAAATGTGACCTTCACCTTCCTGCTGCCCCAGTTACCTGTGACCCTGGGGAGGAAGGATGAACCCTGTGGACCCTCTTACTGGCAGAACCTTCCATGCCGGGCCCGTGTCCTTGGTGACACAGCTATCTGGCAGTGGCAGACAATATGATCACCTCTCTCCTCCCATAGGGGGAACCCACATGGGTTGGGGGAACCTGCTGCAAGGGGAACCTTTCTTTCCCTCTCCTCAGGTTCCCAAGGGGGACCATAAAAGAAGAGTATCCTAACCCTTCCTGGAAATGTTGGAAGTATTCTTGCCCTGCTCTCCACCCCCCCACTCACACTTCCCCAGGGTGGAGCAGTGACGTGGAAGCCAGGTAGATGAGTGAAAATTAGGAAGGACCCTATTTTTGTCCTTGGTTCCTCCATGTGTGTCCTAATCTAATTTTACTAGTGATAAAACCCAGTATTTTTAAAAATCAGCATCTGACTCTGGTGTCTACTTCTCTACTCAGAACGCAAAGGGATAGGATTCTTTAAACGCCGAAGACCCCACACCGGTCAACTGGGGCAGGTTCCTCGGATCTCTCACTCTCTGCTTCCCACTTCCTCACTCCTGATCCTGCCCAAGAGCCCCCTCCCTCCTAATAATAGCTCCTAATAATATGTTGGCTCCTAATAATAACAACTAATTCTAAGGTACACCTAGGCTGAATTATTTAATCCTTGCAGTAACTCCCTAAATTATGTTTGTTTGTATTCCTTCTGAGGCTCAGAGAGGTTAGGTATCTTGCCTAAGTCTCACAGCTTGACAATTTCCTCATCTAAGAAACATTTTCAGGAGACAGTTTGGAGATGTCCTCAGGGTCCATTCTTTCCTCCCAGATAATATTCATCCATCCCTCTTTGTCCATCCATCCATCCATCCATCCCCACCACTGCCACCGCCTATCAAATATTTATTGATTTCTTGTATGTGCCAGGCACTGTTTAAGAACCTGGATTACAGCTGTGAACGTGGCCAAGTCCCTCACCTCATGTTACTTACATTCTGGTTAATCATAACTAGCATTTATTGAGCAGTGCCACTTGTCAGCAATTGTTCCAAGCACTTTATATTCATTATTCATTTAATTCTTGTAACAACCCTTTGAGTAGGTACTAATACTGTCTCTTTCTGTTTTTCAGATGTGGAAAATGAGGCACAGAGAGGTTAAGTAATTTGCCCATGGTTACAGCTGGTAAGTGGAGCTGGGATCGGATCCAAGGTAGTCTGGCTGCAGCACCTATGATCTTAACCAGAACATTCTCCTGCTCTTTTCATATAACTATTCTCATGGAGGCTTTCCAGAAAGAAGGCCCCATCTTCTGAGTGTGATCCAAAGGTGAAAAGTTAATGGTGAGAATGTCAGTGTTATCTAACATTTTGGTAGGGTGTGGAGACCGATTAGCAGGCTGAACCATCCACATAGGACCAGCCCTACTTCTAAACACTTCTATCAACAGGCCTAACACTCCTTCCCATGTCTCTGCCACCATCTATCACTTTGCCCACCTGTCTATGTGTTGGGCCCGTTCTCAACAGCGACCTGCAGAAATCACGTTTTGCCCCCAGCTGCTGCTGCTGCTCTTCTGTACATCTGGGAACTCTTAAGTGAAGAAGCTACAGGCCTCCCTCCATTTAGCAGTTCCCCTGGGAACTCAACTGCTGCTCCCTCACCAACCAAGGAAGCCAGTCTGAGGCCCCTTAGATTTTCTCTACTCCATGGGTTGGCCATGACTTCTCCACAACAGTTGTTTAGCATCATGTTGCCTTTGTAATTAAAATTACAGGCACATCTGAGCCAGAATGGGCATTCTTGAATATCCAAGGATTATAGAGATTTCAGGGAAAAATAGCTATTCTCATCTAATAAGAGCCTATAAAACACTCAGCTATTAAACAGAGTCGTTGGTCTGGGTTGGTGACAACTTCAGAGGCTCCAAAGATCTCTTTGTAGACAACAAATAAGAGCTTGTTCACCTTAACATTTACAAAGGCGCCTGAGCATTAGTCTCAGAATTGCACCATCACCAAGTGCCTAATAATAGATGAGGGACCACACAGCAGTACTTGCTGGTAGCAGAGTCTAGCCAGATTTGCAGTTTTCCTTGGAATTAGAAGACTAGTCTAACATAAAAACATGCAACTGTTAGACTAATTTTTTTGTCTGTAACAGTAACCTATCTTCTCAGAGAGGGGAAATGCCAAGGACAGGAAATGGGAACCTTTGGCTCCATGACTGGTGGACTGTCAAAGGTTGTGGGGACCTCAGCGACTGACCACCTCACCTAGCTCCGACACCAAGAGCAAAACCGGGAGACACCCAGAATGATTAGGTGATTTGTCCAAAGTGAAACAGTGAGAAAAAACTAAGACTAGACCTCTGGTCTTCTGCTGTGCAGATGAATTAAAAAGTATGAATAGGTCTTTGGTAATTAGTGAATTTAGATCAACTCAGAAAGGACAATTTCTAATTTCACAAAAACATCAACTTCATGTCTACACACCCAGAACAAGTACTACTGGCAGAGTGGCTTCTGACGGCAAGCACGTCCAGGGATTGGCATGAGGGGGCGTGGCTAGAAATTGTAAGTGACGGTTTCCTACATGTGAATTTGCACAGGTGGTGAAGCTCATGCTCTTGCCCTCATTTTTCAGTCTTCTGAGAAGGGCCCATCCCTCTGTGCTGACAGGAAATCCTGGGAACTCCACTGAGGAACCACGGGGCTTGGGCATTGAAATATCTGCTACGGCTGCTCTGCATCAACCCTGTGAATCTAGAGCCCCAAGAAGTCCTATGTCCCTCAGTGTCCTCTGATGCCTCCAACTTCCTCTTTCAGCAGCAGGCTTCTCTCTACACTTAAACCATATCCTCGTGGCTTAGTTCAGAGCCTGGCCTGTACTTAATGCCAGTAAACACTGTTGAAGAAGTGAATCTAGGTTTGAAAGTATCATCTCTGGTACACATATCACAGCGTTTCATTGTAGAAAAAGACTTGGTATATGCACTAGGGGACAGAAGGCCACGTCTATGCTTTCTTAGGAGGTAATGGCTTAAACAACCCCTCTCCCCCAAGGTTACTATACATAAAGCCTTAAAAATGAAAGCCAGGATGCTGTGGTAAAATTTCAGACAAGGTGACTGGCTGAGGAAAGAGGTACTTTGGAGATGGAGGGGTGAGGTGGGTTGGAGCAGAGGAGAGTGTTTCTAGGTCCGTCATATCAGACCAGGTGAACAAGCACTGAAGTCCTGCTATAGGTCTAAGAAAGAACAGTCAGGCCCTGCTCTCTGTAATTTGATTCTGGGATGGCCTTTTACTTACAAGGGACTATATATAGTTTGTCCTGCTACATAGCTCAGAAACCTGGCATTACCCAAAACTGAATTATTAAACATTTGTCCTCCATGGAATTAAGGGCTATAGAATTTCCAATTGTCAATCAACAAAATATATCTTTTCCGATAGGCATTCCCAAATAGTTATGCACATAGCCATAAAATGCTAATAAGGACCCCCGAAAAAAATCCAAAACCATATCTGATTACATGTGGCTTTTGTTCAGTAAAACTCTCATGGATGATAGCGAACATTTGTGAGTGCTTACTCCGCGCTTATGTGCACTGTATTCATTACGTCACATGCATTTTCTTATTTTATGCAAACCTATTTTTTTGAACACTTATGAGGCACTAGGAGTAGAAATAGAAAAAAGTCCTTATGCTCGAGGAGTTTATATTGTAGTAAAATGTAACCTTCATAACATTGCATCCTCATTAGAACCCCACAAGATAGGGACGGCTATTTTCTACTTTACAAATAGAGACATTGAGGCAGACAGAAGATTAGTAAGTTGTTCAAGGCCTTTCTTTTCAGATTCTAGCAGCAGGCGGTCCAGGCTCCTCACACGTGCCGACTAGGGATCACCTACAGCACAGCATCTCTTTAACAAAGCAGCCCGCTCCCGCTTTATTGGTTGGTACATTATCATCAATAGCTGTTCGTGAATTTCAAATCGTGTTCCCTAATTGATCCCTTTATAATGAAAATACTCGCTCTAGGAAAAATGCCTGTATTTTATTCTTGACACATTTGATAAAGGAACCCCAACTCATATGATCCTAGTTACACAGCACTGATTTATACTCACTGTAGAATAAATTGACGATGTGCTGGAAACCAAGGAGAGCGAGGATCCGTGAACTATAAAAAAACAAAAACAAAAAAAAGTGAGTTGCACAGCTGGTGGCTCCTATGGAGCTATAAAGGGGGAGAGGAGAGGAGAGACTCAGCATTAGAGGGCACTACCAAACTCAGAGCAACTTACTCTCACTTTGACCCAACCTTTCCTGGTTTGGCCATAGGTCAGCATCAAATAAGGAATGATTTGTTAAGGGAGTCCAATCACATTTTTATTGCCACGTTTTTCTAATAATGCATGATTATTGAGTGAAAATTTTCCAGGACAGAGAAGAGTTAAAAATATTCACAGCCATAACTTGTGTGACTCATAATTCTATCACCCAGAGGCAACCTGTTACCGTTCCAGCATATTTTATTCTGTTCTTTTTAAATGTATTCCTTGAGGGTTGAAACTGTGTTGCATAGATATTTTATACCCTGTTAGCACCTGTCACTCGTATATGCAAAAAGATGAGCAGATTATTTTGAACACAGGAGGCTGTTGGCTACAGTAAATTCATTCTAGATGAACGAACATTTGTTTGCGAACACTTGTGTAGAAAACATATCCACTGAAATATAGATTCTTCATTCAATTTCCATCATACCTACAAAGTAACAAGCAAGCGGTGTTGTCTTTCCTGTTTCTGATTGGTACTTTTCGACTTAGAACCATCCTTGTGCCCTCTTAGCAATGATTCTCCTGCCCTCAGCCAAGGGGAGACATTTCATTATTTGTTTTCATGAAATTCTGAAGCACCATCTTTTCTAGGACAAGGTATTCTGACCAACTTCTCTTTGTGGGAACCAGATTCTTTAATGACATTTGCTTGGTAAGCTCTCGACAACTCGTTTGACAGAAAGATGCCTGTGGAGACATCGCAGATCTTTAAATTGGGCACAGCTTTCCCGACTAGATGGAATGCCTCTACTCCCTCACCGTGTTGTCCCCTGTGGCCTGAGAGTGGGAGGCTCAGGAGTAACCTTCCACGTGTACCACCCAAGGAATGAACTTGGAACAGTAGTCCGCAGCAGCTACCTGCCCACAAGACACCTTAGGAACAGCTCAGCCTACCACTCAGGTGCCCCCTCCCCCGACCAAACTCCCATCCCCCTTTACGTGTTCTTATCAGCCTATGAATCCTGTACTTCGCTCTCAGGCATGCAGTTCCCTTTGTTCAGGGTTCATCTCATCCTGTCTGCCCAAACCTCCAGGGTCAGCTCAAATAACACCTTCTCCGCGGAGCCTTTCTTTATTTCCCTGACTGCCACCTGGATGGGCTATCTCCCTCTGAACCCATGTGGCTCTTGGCTTGCCCTCCCTCTTCTTTCTTAGCAGGTGCCTGCGACTCTGAGGCTGCCCCTGCACCTTCACTCACATCCACCTTCCTTAGCAACGCCCAACGCTCTAGATCTTTGCCTTCATTCTTCCTCCATTCATGACTCATCGGACTCAGGCGCCATAAAAAGTCTGTTTCAGACGTTAACGGCCAATAATGGCATTCAGTAGGAATGTGTCCACACATTGAACAGAGGCCTATCCTGTCCCAACCTAGTGACCTAATGTTCCTTACTTCAGCCCTATGACACAGATAGTAGTCAGGATATTATACTGGAGGCCGAGTTGGGGGAATATCTGTGGATAACATATGACCACCCTTTAACCACACCTTTAGGTCACATTGCTGTGCCAGATGCCGGGGCCAGAAGCCTGCACAGGATTGCTGCATGACCTGTGGCTGCTGGAAATGGAAGTTATTTTCTCTTCTATTTCTCTACCTCGCAGACTTACTGACACTGCCTTCAGCAATATCTGTGTAAGCTGGGGCCACAGGCGGAGAAGAGCACATCTGGCAGGGTTTGCGTGGAAGTACTTATTTTTCTCTGTAATTAACTCCTCTCACTTGGTAAATAGCAACAGTAAGGCTGTGGTCCAAAGAAAGATTCCTCGACTTCCAGAGTCAACCCCAGATTGAATGTGGCTTGCCTGAACCGTTGCAGTTGGCCCTCCTTCAAGTGAACTGAGCCAAGTCAGGGCCTGGGTTACGTGGCTTGGATGCTTTTGGACAACAAAATGCATACAAGAGTTACAAAGCCAAACAGCAAAAACAGGCCACACGTTTTTCTCCCTTTACATATACCATCAACATTTTAAAGTTACAAGGAACCACAGAGAACTTCTGGGTCATCTCTGCCATTGAGGAACCTGAAACCCCGAGAGGTTCAATGACCTGCGTAAGGTCACACAACATTCAGAGACAGGATCTGCTGTCTAGAGACTGCTTTGCTCCGACTAGGTTGACTGGTTTCTGAGTGGTTTATTTTATTTTTTTCTTTTTCTTTTTGTAAAGCTCTTTGGTATCTTTTTAGAATGGTTTCCTAAGCCCCTCCTTCAATCTACAGATAGGCACAAGCCAGGACCAATGTGTAAGAAGACAGATGCTTTTTAGGTTTGGCTGAAGTCACTAGACAGGATGAAACAACTGGGCATATTCCAGCCATGAGTACTCTGACATCACATGCAGGCATCTCACAGGTATATAGTCAGCTTCATACGAGTCAAAACACTGTCTCATTTACGCTGTTGGTTGAAGGGATCCTCATATTCACAGAGAATCTGTAGGTTAATATTTCCAGACAGGGCAGGAGTTTCTACCCCCAGTTAACAAAAGAGTCAATGAAGGCCCAGAGAGGCCAAGAGGTGTGGCCAAGCACACACAGGTAGCCAGGAGCAGAGACAGAATGCGAACCTACACGTCACATTCTAGTTCTCACGCCCCTCCGGGTATTGCCGAAGGAGCTGGTGAGAATGCGAGGCAGGTCTGAGGGCTAACGGACGGCCCTCTCCACCAGCAAAGGAAATAGAACTGAAAACAGGATCACAGATGAAGGCTCACAGTTCCCCTGACAGGTAGGAAAGGCCAGCTGTGACCAAGGGAGGGCCACATGGCAAGGCAGCATGGAGCAGAAAAGCAGAGGGCTGAGAAGCAAGAGTTTAGAATCTAGTCTTGGCTGCATCAAGTCCTCAAGTCACTTCTCTGGCTTCAAATTTGCCAGAAACAAAAATGGGGATGTAATGGCCCTTGGGGAGAAGGAGAAAATAAAACACACCAATGATAACAATAGCCACGATTGACTGAGTCTTCACTGTAAGCCCTTTTCAAAGTCATTCTGCTTTCCAGGATTTATCTCACCTCATCTTCACTTCAATATTTGAAGCAGATACAATTATTTTTCACATTTTAGCAAATAGGAACTGAGCAGGGTCAAGTCCCTTACCCAAAGTCTCACGGCTACCAGAGAAGGTGCCAGGATTTGAATTGCAACTGTAACTCAGGCGAGAAACACTAGTGAGCTGAAATGTAAGGACTCTTTATTAAAAACTACTCTGCTCCTGTGGATTCCATGTGAACTGATTTAGACTGTGCAAGCTCTTAGGGATAATTGGGCAAGTCACGGGATTTTTTATTCCCCCTCTAAAGACATCCATTTAAAAACTGCCTCAAGCATCTCCCTAAATGTTCGCTTTTAAAGCTGACTTTAAGACTGCATAATGCATCTGATGGAAATTAATTTATCGGAAATAACTTTGAAAGGCTGCATGTGGATCGTGTCTGTATCTAATCTACATACTTATGATTCCCGCTTCCTTCAAAATGGGACGTGCTAATTAAATCCCACAAAAACCTCACACAAGTATTTGTGCTAATTCTTCCTAAATTTCTATCCTGCTTCCTGCTTTTCTGGCATGTGATATTCCTTGCTGACTCTTAAAAGGGGGCTCTATTTGGTCCAAACATGAGATGTGAATTTTTTCCAACTGTTCCTGCAACACTGTTTATAAGTTTGGAAGGGAAAAGCAGTCTCTACCCAATGAAATGAAAAACACCTAATTGCACAAGTCCTATTTTATCTTTGTAAGGTAACCGCCTTGGAAGAAATAAAATCAATCTGGTGCCAAATTTCCCCAAAGACGAAAATGTTATGTGTTTATAGTGTATCGACAGGAGTCCCTACCCCTTCCCCCCAAATTTGATTTTTACCTCTGCGCTTCAGTGCCACGTCACCATGAATCACTAGGTTTACAAAAGTCTAGACACTGCTTGTGGGCAAGCACTTTTTATCAATGTCACTTTGACATCCCAGATATTCCACAGTTGTGCTGCCTGACAGCTTGGTTCCAGATGGAATACATAAAAGCTATCTGATGGGGATACTGTAATGGTCCTGGACCTTTATGAGGCGAAGTGTGCTTGTTTGGACAAGTTTCAGTACTGCGCATGGTTCATTCAGGTACACGCATGACAGAGAAGATGAATATGGCACAGGACACACTCCATATGTGAGTCGTCACCAGGAGGGCTGGGAAATGCTCCATGGCCATGCTTGGCGAGCACACTGACGACAAAAAAAGTTCAAGACAAACTGCCTGCTCTTTCGCCTCAGGGTCAACATACCCTCCAGTATTACTGCTCTGAGTGGTTCTAGCACTAATTTCCAGCTCTTAAATCCAGTGAAACACTCTCAGTCGCTCAGGCCCCCCCCCGCCCCCTCTTAATCCTGTCCCAGCAGGTTCCCATATATGGATTTACAGACAAGCATTTGCTCACTGAATGTCACTGGACACAAATGATACATAAATCAGGGTGGAGAGAATTAAGTCACTAAAGAGATTAACCGGGGGGCAAGTGCTCTGTAACTAAACTGTAAAACTTTCGTAAAATGTATTCGTACACTGTGCAAAGCAGAAGCCCATATCCTGCATTTCTTTCCCTCTTGATCTGTTTAGGGCTTTCTGAAACAGTCACAGGTTTGTTTGTTCTTTCCTAACAGGAGGATGCTGGGCCTATTTCCTCTCTCTCAGAGGAACTGGGAGCAGAGGCAAGCACCTATGACTCCCCTCCCCTCCCACATTCTGTTGTCTCTGGCAAAAAAAAAAAAAAAGGCACAACTAGAGATAACAGCCCTCAGCCTAGGCTCCAAGAGTCCCTGTCCTCTGGCCGGGGACTTCCAGCTGCCAGGACACTAATGCTGAATCTGAGTCTGCAGGCTATGACATGTAACAACATTTTTGGGTTAACATTTCTATATATTGTCTCATTTAAGTCTCCTAATTCCGTGATTGGGTATTATTATTTACTCCCATTTTATCGGTGAAAAAAAAAGAGGCACAGAGAGGTGAAGTAATGACGCAAGACCACATACCTAAAAGTAGCAAAGCTAGACTTCAAACCCTGGTCGCCTTACTACTTATTCATAACCATTCACTAGTCAATGAGCACTGCCTCCAATGTCCCATTGGACCTGCCTGTGGGAAACTTTTGGGGGAGTGGGTGAGGTCCCTCCATAACATTTTGACTGCTTGCTCCCCTCACTCACACTTTGACTGAAGGAATAAAAGGAAAGAGAAATAAATCGAGTTAGGAAGATGGCTGGCAAAGTTGCACACAGCACTTTTCTCCCCAAATTCTTATTAATATGCAAGAAACGTAAATATCCAATCCCAAATATTCACAATTAGCAAGCAAAGACGGAAAAGGGCATCACTGTATGCAATACACTTAAACTGATGCTTGAAGAAGCAGAAAATTCCGGAGCGGAGCAGAGGAGCACGGCTGCCCACAGCTCCCCAAAGCCATAGGGACGTCAGCACAGTGAAATGAACTCTCCAGGAACTCGCTCTGCCAAGATGGTGAGCTGGCGGCTGAACCTCAAGATGGAGGCGCTTGCCAAGAAGCTGTGGCCCACGTCCAAGAGAGAGAAGCCTAGAGCGGAATTTGGTCAGCAGTAAGGTTAACCAGTGTTTTCCAGCAGCCTCTTCCCTAAAGACCTGTGAGGTTAATTAAGAGTCAGCCCCTAGTATTCGCAGTCCCCTGCCCGACGCCCAGAGTAAGTTGGAGAGTTGGAAGCGCTTACAGGTGAGCTGTCAGGCCAATGAAGTGAACTTGGCATAGAGGAGCGTGAACCGCACTGGCTGACTTGGGAGACGGTGAGTCCCCTGCTTACCTTCTTCAAACCCATCTCGGAACGAGCCTGAGCGGCTCATAGTTCTGCTCTTCTCGTCCAGGGACATGGAGCTATTCCGGAAGCGGCTGTCAGTATAGGGGTCGTACTGCCCATCGGCGTTGGAGAGGCTGTGGGTCCTCAGCATGGTCGGGTTGGACAAGCTCATCTGGGTGACAGTAGTAGGACTCGCTGAAACAAAAGGAATGGAATCAGAAGGTTGGAAATTCATGTCTCTGTTCAAATCCTGGATGGGGACGAAGAGGAGACTGCTTATTATCAGCCATATCCGTCCCTGCCAACTTCTCTCCCTTGTCTATTTTCTAGTCACATCAGCATTTGAGTTACACACTGAGAGCTAAAAATAAGGGAGGAAAGGTGGGTCAGTTCCAAAGCAAGGCTCTGGGCCTCAGCTTTCCAACTTGGCACGTTCAGACAAGTTAGTGTCACCTTCCAGGCATGAGCTAATTACTCCCTGGGCTCATCTGGAACGATTCTCTCTAAAGCCAAAAGCCCAAAATAGTCCAACCGGGCTTTTGATCAGATGGGAAGCATTTGTGCATGACAAGAAACTCTTGCCTCAAAGAATTATGGCTGGGAAAGCACAATATGAAGATAGGTCTCATCGTTTCAGATGGGGAACGCTGAATAATGGCGCCTAAAGAGCTTCGGTGCAAAGGGGGTACACTGACCTCAGCGAAACCAACTTTCTTATTAAAATCCCGTCCATTTTAATAGGTATACTATTTCAGAAGTATCCCTTTAGTTCACTGAAAATGAAAAGTTGAGTCACACTTGATTACAAGCCACACCTGTCCTTAAAGACTCTGAGTTTATTATTCACAATATTCAGAAAAGGCTGCCTCTCTAAAGAACGAGATGAGACTGGAAAAGATTTCTTTCCCCGCTATCAGTCTTCCCGAAACTAAGTTCCTATCCTGCCATCTTCATGTAACCTTCTCCTGTAATTCTAGCCAGGACCGACCTTTCCTTTTTCTAACTGTACACGATACTTGCTCTCTGATCATATTCAGTTTGTACACGGTTTCCTGTAAAGCTTTGGATTGTTCTCCTTTACCCGATTTATGAGTCTGGCTGTGTGTGTTTGTCTCCCTAAAAAAGAATCCATTGATCTTACAATTTCACACATCAATTATACTTCAAGAAAGGTAAAATTTAATAATAATAATAATAAAAATAATCCATGGGCATATTGGCAGGGACCATGTTACAAATTCTTGCCCTGTCGCCACTGTGCTGGTCAAAGCATTATTTCAGTTACAGGAATTTCCAATACGTGTCAATTAAAATTTGATTTTTATTTCTAGCTTAATAAAGCAATGAGGATGATCAAACATGGGATATGCTGTAAAACCAACTTCCTCAGAGGTCTTAGAAATAGAATACATTCTTCCCAAGAATGGGATGGTTTGCGCTTTGCTATCACCCTCCCTATAGAAACCACGGAAAGAAAATTACTGATTATAATACCAAAAACTTCTATTTTTCCCTTAGTTCTTTTGCTGTCAATTTCCTATACTCAAACTACATTGCTGAGGGCTGATCAGATACTGAGAATGATGAGATCACATGTCTCTTTCAACATACAAGCTAACCTCTGCCCTATGGAGCTGGTCAGCACAACTAATGATTAGTGGCTACTCACCAAGCTGGGAAAAGTTGAATCTCGTTCCGGAGGGAGAAGTTACACTGGAGCCAGAGGAAAAGGGGGAATTGGCAGCGGTGTCCTGCAGGCCTCCTGCAGAATGGGACCGTAACCATTCTTTCGCGTCGTCTTGTGTGCGAAGCTGGGAGGTGGGAGTATACCTGGACAGACAGACAAGCTGCGATGAACTATGAACAACGCTTATGGAAATGAACTCCGTGGAGCTGACGATGAACATATATTCAAAGATGATGTTTAAAAAAAAAAAAAATCAGATCACTACACACCTGAAACTTACGAAGTTTCTCAAAACTTTTTTTTTTTTTTTTGCTACTTGGCCGCCTTTGGGGAAAACTGCAATTCCTTTCAGTTTGGAGGGACTACATAAAGGGAGCAAGATTGGAGAATGCTCAAAAGCGCTGTCACTGGGCGTATCTGTAACATGTTGATTCATGACAGTGTCATGTCAAAGCCCCCACCTTGACAGCATATCAGAAACCATGAAAAGGGAAGGTGTGAAGACACCGATGCTTACAGTGGTTGCTGCAACCTAGCATAAACAAGCCTGCATAAAAGGAACCCCAAGTCATGGGTCTCACACAGGGGAGTGTCTTCAGAAGTCATGCGGCCCACCTCCTCATTTATTCTGAAATGTATTTGGTAATGATTTACTGACTGTCTTCAGGGAGCTGGGTGACTGCACAGACGTTGTCTCGCTCACGCCTTGGTGGGGAACTGCCTTTAGTCATGTGCCAAGATTTCTATTCATTTTGTCTGATTTCAAAAGCCACCCTCTTCTCATTATGCCCATAAGCAGCATCTCGAATTTCTAAAGTGCCCAAGTGGCCAGAGAACCCTTGGACTTATGAACAAACTATGAAGGGGTAACTACTGATTACACAAACAGTAGAATTCTTTTGGCTTAACAAAAACGGAGTTGTTGGTGTGTTGGTTCTGGAGGCGTGTGGATGGCGAGAGTGAGCTAAAACAGAAGAGTCCGAGTGAAGGGGAACAGAAAAATGTGTCTTCCTTAATGTTTTTACTCTAGTTGACGGCCATACCTTTCCAGGTCACATCCATTGCCTGAAGAAAGCCTGTCCCATGTCCCTATTTTGTTTTTAAAAACCACTTTTAAAAAGCCAGAGCGGCATCATTTTCATAGGCTAGATCTGCCCCACAAATACATACAGCATTCTGAAATGGTAATATTTAGCGAGGTTTGCTTCCTCCTGGGGCAACAGTGGGTCATCAGTGTCCCACTCGTATTAAAAGTGGCTGTCATTTAAGCATCCAGCATGATTGCGAACAAGCAGCCCTCGTAAGCAGGATGAACACTGTTAGGCACAAAAGGCCTTGCCAGCTCCCCCTTCCAAGGCCACACTTCTGAACTTCCTCCCACAGGATGTCTGTTGGGGGATTTTTGAATACTTTTATTCTTAGATACTTAGAATTGGCTTTACTTGGATCTCCTATTGAAAGGAAGCATTGATACCTACCTCACATTACTGTTCAAAACGCTCTCAGCCTTAAGAGCTACAGGTTATTAACTACAGACATACATGACAGCGTTGAAACATTTCATTCCAAGTTCCACTTTTTTTGTTGTTGTTGCAAAAGCATGTAATGCTTAGTGCAGGGTGAAGCTGATGCTGCAAAGGAGGAGGTGTTTAGAGAGCAGGAGAAATGGCAGTGCAACCATCAGACATTAAGACCACGGGGCAGGTGTTAGAACTGAAGTTCCTCTGATTGGCAAAGGGAAGTAGATGGTGTGAGCGATGGGGACTTATAGCATCTTGTTTGCCCAGGACTAGCACCAAAAATGAGCCCACGCTACGACTTACGATGGATGAAAGGACAATTGCAATCTCATCGTCTTTTCTTTCTTTTCACCCAAAACTGATCTCACCCATGTCTTGTTGGGCATTGAAAACTGACCAGATTTTCGATTATTTAGACACATGCAAAGTATCTGTCCTTAGCCATTTTCCGTGGGCTGAAAAGTTAAATATTTTCAAATGTTGGAATAACATTTCCTTCCTCCTTTGCTCTCGTCCTGGCTAACAAATCAACATGCTACAAGTCATGTCCTTTCTCTTGGAGGACAGCCCGTGAACAGAATGGTCATGGTGAAGTGCTCAATGATTAAACGCACTGGCCCCAGAAGTAGCAGTGGCTGCCCTCCGGGCTTGCCCAGGGACGTGGTTCATCACATGGTTTTTGCCACATGAAGCCCGAAAAAGCGCAGCCTCTGCCCAAGCACGGAAGGCAACAAATGGAAGGATGAGAATGAAAGGGTGCAAGGGGAGTGGTCGTCCGAGGTCCTACAGCGGTGGCCAAAGCAGAGACTGCAGCCCATCCCGAACCCTCACCAGCCAAGCCCCAAAGCCACACCAGATGGCACGGATGCAAGGAGGAAACACAGATACCTGAGTCCTTTCTTAGGCAAAGTGTTCCTATCAAGGTGCGGGTCACTGTAGGAAAGTTAAAACAAAAATGAGAACTTCAGAGAAGCACAGAAAAAGCAGGCAAGGTGAGGAGGGAAAGGCTACGAAGGGGCTCAAGAGACCTGGAGAAAGAGACTCACTTCACCAGCAGTGCTCCCTTCTCCAGCGGGGCATGCAACTCATCCACGGGGCACCAAAGAAACCCAATCCACGGCCTACGCTGACTCCAGTGCATGCTTTACCCCACGTCAGCAGGAGGCCTGAGCCACTCAACCCAAATTGTTCCTCCTTTTCCACAGGTTCCAAGCAAAACTCAGGGGCTGCCCCACCTTGAAGCAGAGCCTGTGCCTTCAGCCGCCCAGTCGCCCATCTCTGCACCATCGCCACCACCGCTTCTCGGAGAGGGAGATGCCAGCTTCTCTGCACCACTAACTCGGACCCACCCCCAGTGCCACTGGCGATGACTTCAAGTGGGAGAAGGGACTTGTTGGAGGGTTTCAAGAGGCCTGCAGTCTGCATATTTGGAATTCATACGTGAATTCCAGGTCTCTCTCAGTTTCTGCAGCCCTTATTGGATGTAGCCAGGCGCTGAGCCCTGGGCCTACGGTGGGGCATGTTACAACTTGCTGGCTGATAAAGTCAAGGCATTTGGATTTCCAAAGAACAAGGGTTTGAAGGCTTGGTCTGTGAGTCTCACAAAAACAAAGATTTTGCTGTTGATGGGGTGAAGAAGGTTTTCGTTAATTTTTTCCCCCCTAGCATGAAACAACATCTGTGTGCTATGTTTGGCCAAGCCATAGCTCCCCCACACATTTAAGGTCAGTATCCATCTGAGGCCCACCCACAGGGCAGCTAGGGGGGGCAAACAAGCCTCTTCATTTTTAAAGTCTCCACACTCCACATACTCTTTTTCATTATCGTTACAGGAAATGGGCACACAGAACACAGCAGGCTGCAAAACAGAAGAAGCCAAACTGCAGCAAAGGTCTTTTCAAAGGGAGAAGAGCCAGCTGCGTGGGGAGGGGAAGACAGAGGTGAGGGCCAAGCTGCACGGTGGGTGGCAGATCACTTCTGGGCTTGGAGGGGGAGCAGGGGGAGGAGGGGGGGACAAGGGGGGAGCAGGAGCATGCCACAGGAAGGCTGAGATGCAAGTGAGAGCTTCTGCCCGCCCCACTTCAAGTGGCAGGTTTGAGGTTTCTTTCCAAGCTGGGAAGGGAGAGGCCAGCCCAGCCCCACCTCTCCCGGGGCTTCAGCGGACAGCGGAACAGGCCCTCACTGGCATGTCTGGGCGGAGGGGTCACAGATTACACCAGAGCCACAAACAAAAGCAGAAGCCTCAGGCCCACAGCCTCACACACATCTGGCTTGACACAGATGGGCAGGAGAACCTACAGACTCGGTGGGGTCCCCAGCCTACGTGTCATTACCTGTCCTGTTTCCTGGGCAAAGTACTTCTGCAGAACTTAGGGCTAGCGGCAGGGGAAGAGAGAGGGCTAGAAGTCCAGACAGGTAGAAAACAAGAGAAGGCACATTAGATTGGAAGAAAGGGGAGGGGTTGTTATACATAACGATTAGGACATTTTTCTCATCCCCGATGCTGATCCTGGCTTGCTTGCTTTTTGGACACATCACTACTGCAGTGAAATCCAGAGCTCTGAGGAAGCTTCTGGTTTTTTGATTTCCTATCACTGGCCTGCAGCCCTTCGGTAGGAGGGTGTTTGCAGCAATGACCACTAAATCGACCCAGCTACCTAAAGGACATCCTACCACACACCCCATGGCTGCAGCCGGCCACCTACTCTGCCTGCACCATTACAAGGGGAGGAGAAAGAAGCAATCGATGAGCAAACAATAAAATGGAAGGATTTCAAAGGCGGGATGCTATTTCAAATGGAAGCATTAAATCTGCCCCCAAGATACATCCAGCAGCTCCAAGCACTGAGAATAACCCCGATGAAAAAGATAACAGGCAGCAGAGCTGAGCTTAATTCCATCCCAAACTGGCTTCCCTGTGGAAACACAGAAGTGACTAGAGCGAAATCTTCCAGGCAAAGGTGAATTAACATTTTGGATTCCTAACATAGTCCTTTGACTCTTGGAAGGGGTCTGTCTGAGAGATACAGGCAGCCAAATGCACAGCACCAACCTTTCCGACAGTGTGGTCTTCACACTGTTGGTTCTGACAAAGGGAGTCAGGGAGTCGTCCTTAGAGGAGGCGAGGAAGCCCGTGGAAGAATTGTGACTCAGCCCCCCTCCACTGCTGAGGGAGACGTCAATGGATTCACAGCTGGTGTGGAGGCTGCTGACAGACTGGAAGCCCAGGCCGTCCTTGCTAACTGCCGAGGAGCTGCTGGCGTTGGTGCCCCAGGTGAGGCTGTTGGAGGGGCCCGAGTGGGCTGAGCTGGGGCTGGAGGCTAGAGGAGACTGGTTCATGTCCACGTTCTTACTGTAGAGAGGGCTGCTGCTCCCGCTGCTCAGGACACCGCTGCCTGAGGGGGACTCTAAGTTACCTTGCTGGGTCAAGGTGGCATGAGGATTGGAGATGACCACTGAGTTTTTCATGTTTTCAGCTGTGGCGATGGGTACGTGCTTGGTAGGCTTCCCACCAAAGAGTCTGTGAAGAGACAAAGGGTTGTGCCGGTTGAACACCCAGAGCCAAGGGGCTCTGAGCAGTTGAAGTAAGGTGAGGCACAGGTATAAGAGCGGTGCAAGTCCCTGGGGGGAATGCACGGTCATTCCTACTGAAATGACTACAGGTGCTCCATTGGGACCGGCCACCAGACAGTGGGCCTGGACGCTGGTGTACCACAAGGCTCCAGCTTCCGGTTCTAGGCTGCCGCTGAGACCCTAACTCTATTTGAGCCAAAAAGGCAATGGGGGATACTTTTCCACAGAACTATCCATGCTTCGCTTTCTTTCCACGGAGTAATTAGAAATGGCCCTGGCCCAGGAAACATCTAGAGGGAAAATAGCTCTTTATCATCTTTGTATCTATGACTCCAGGCACAAAACAGGCACTCAGTTTCTATGACAGTTCAACTCCAGGGCTTTGGACGCTTTGATCTCTGAGCACAACATGTAGAATCAAGAACCTAAGTCTAGATCTGGGTGGGACCTGGGGAAAAGTATCTTCACAGATTTATCTGTTAGTGAAAGCCCGAACTGAAAGCTGTGTCTTTGAGGGCCAGAGGGCTACCGGTAGGACTATCCAACGATGTACACAGAAACTTTGCTGGGTTCACAAGACATTAGACCAGACACCCGGTGTCAACCATGTCTCTGTGACAGATACACAGAAATGCCATTCCATGTCACCCCTGCCTTCCACCCCCGACTTATAGCCCTAAATGTGCTGACAGAATACAGAGAATGGCACAAATGTCTCCCCCTTCCATTGGAAGAGGGATACCAGGTAGAATCACAGAATTGTCTTAACATCAGGGGGTGATACATGCTCTATCTAGTAAAGCAATTAATTCCATTCACTAAAACTCATGTGGAATAGGTATCTCTGCAAAGTGATGGAACCACTGCCTCTTACAATAGGCAGTTTGCCTTTCCTCCAGCTCCTTAGTAGTGTGAGTTTGCACTTTGTCCTCTGCAAACAATCCTTACAAGTCTCAATTACTATAAAAACAAACGACCGCATCATCAATCCTTGGTGCAGTATCTGGCGACAGATGAGAAATGCTTTTGCCTGGTGACAATTAGAGAATGAAATACACTACTGTAGAATCCCGGCTTTAGAATGCTTACACACGTCCAGTAATGGGGATCTCACTACTTCGAGGGGTAACTCACTCCAGGTGCCAAGCACTTCCAATGGTTAGAAAACCAAAATCGATCCATCTTCTTCACTTTTACTCATTGCTCCTATGCCTGCTATGTGTAACTACACAGAAGCAGCGCATCTTTTGTCTGTCAGTCCTTCAGATCCTATGAAGAGAGCGCTCACACTTCACCTAAGATTTATCTTCTCTATACTAACGCATGACAAGAGCACTGAGAATACCATAACGATTTAGGAAAAATGCAGTTACCAGGATCTAGCTGAAAGGTGTTCAACGTGGAGCCTAGGAAGCTGTATGCATTTTCAAGTATTCTGTTACACTAGCCTAAGGGTCTGGTAAAGTGCTTTTGTAGTCACTGAAGGAAATCTATTAACACCAAAGAGCGAACATTACACTTAATACTTGCGGCAAGAAAATTTTCATTTACAAGGAAATCTGTGAAAACAACAAAGAGCAGCCCAATAGGACCTTCCCTTGAAAAATAATCATTACTAAAATTCTAATAATCAAGTCTAGACAAAGAACAGTGAACGGCTTCATTATACCTTTCCTGTGGAATGCTTCTTCTGAAGTCTCTTCAAACATTCCTATCCATCCCCAAATATGTACATGTGCACATAATTTTTATTTTTTCAACTGCTTGGTGTTCAATCCTCGGGACTCATTCTTTCCTATGACAAGAAGTTTCCTGGGAAGATAGGATGGGATCTGTGCTCTGCTTCTGTACTTTCAGGATGGTCAAGTGGGTATTGTGAGATAACGTGAACAGGCAAAAGTTGTGTACATTTAGAATAAACTGTTTTAAACTGTTTGAAGAACAGTGACTAATAATATTTTCATGCAAAAACTTCCATCCAGTATGGTAAAAGGTAATAGGAAATCAATTTTTCTTTTTCAGAAACACTTCTGCTTTAAGAGATTTTTTTTTTTAAGGAAGCTAAAATTTCAGAGACTGGTTTGGAATTATGCATGAAGTTATAAAAAAGTATGCGGGGAACATTGGACTCTGTGAGAACAGGATCTGGCCAAGATGACTGTCTAGCATAATGATGAAGAGGCTCCGCCACAGAATTAACAAGATAAGAAAAAAACCTATCAGCTTCCGCTGAGCTACCCATCCAGATCTCAGATCTCATTTCGTATGGCAGCTAACTTTGGTTAAGTACTTACTATGGGCCAGATTAATCTTCACAAGAACTCTCAGGTAGGCATCAGCCTCCCCATTTTACAGATGAGGAAACTGAGGCAGAACTGTTAAGAAAGGTTACATGGTGACTAATTAAGGCAGACCCAAAACTGAACCCAGGATGATTGATTCCAGAGGCTTATAATTTTCATCCCAATATGGGAAAATAGTTGACTGCAAAACTGCTG
Organism: Rhinolophus sinicus; assembly: GCF_057876585.1. Classification (NCBI taxonomy): domain Eukaryota; kingdom Metazoa; phylum Chordata; class Mammalia; order Chiroptera; family Rhinolophidae; genus Rhinolophus; species Rhinolophus sinicus. Next base: position 155,130,972 of record NC_142514.1, on the reverse strand, counting down.
GCAGCATCTGACCAAACAGCTTTATCCTAGGACGGAAGTGAAGGAAAACAGAGGTTTTTTAAAACTAAGAAACAGGAAATTAATCCAGGACACCGGTCCATGTATTCCCGTTCTGCTCAGTGCCATTTACCCACTTACCTGCGGAGCGTGGGAGAGGCCACATCAGGGTACTTGGCCCCTGGCTGGAGACTGGCCTGAGCCGCACTGGACACAGGCTGGGCTGCTGGGTTCACCTTCACTGAGTTACAGGAAGCCACGCTCTCATTGTCCGACGAGATGCCTTTCTCCTTATCCGTCTGGTTGACCAGACCTGGCAGAGAGCTGCCGAGGGCCGTTTTGGAAGGCTCCCTCAGCTTGGGCACCGGCAGGCCTGCTGATTTGCTGCTGATGTTGGAATCTATGCTGCTCGTACTAGACCTGTTTCCAGCCCCATTCCGACTGGTGGACTTACTGGGCCGTGGCAAACTCCGGTACTGCAAGTTTGTCCGGGAGCTGAGAGACAGATACCCATCATCCTGATTCTGAGTCCCATCCATGCTCGTCTTCCGACCAGTAGATCGACCGACAAGGGCAGACGATTTTGGGATTTTGCCCAGGGTAGCTGACCTGCTGGTGACAGTGGCCCCGCTGGCTGTGATCATGGCCAGACCAGCAGCCGAGCCACTCTGCTTCTTGAACCCAAAGCTGTTGGCATTGGCAGTAGACGTCCTGGAGCTGCTGGGGAGGGGCTTTTTGGATTCGTCACCACTGCTGCGACCCGCATCTGATGGGGAGCGCTTCACCTGGGAAGCTTTGGGGGACAGCCTTCCTTTCTCAGACACCTTTGCATCGTCGGTTTTTCCTAAGAGAGAAATCAGCAAGGTTAGCCTACAAACCAGGAAGCCAGCTCACCCAGCTCAATCTGTTTAAAATTCTCCCCTCCTCCAAAGAACTGGTTCACTTTCTCCGTGGGGAACGTAGTACCCTTGGGAAGCAGAGGAAAGAGCATTTTATAAAGACAATCTAGTCTACTACTGTCACTGGGAGCCTTTTAGGAGACCCCACTGATTTTCCTCATTTGCAAAGCAGTCTAAATTTACCCAGAATAAAGCAAAGCCAGCCAATTACTGATGTGTCTGGGGATGAGATCCTACCTTCTACTGATGTTTCTCCCTCTGTCCAGCAAAAAGCTGTCCCTGACTTTCGAGACACCCCTGCCTTCCTGCAAAAACACTGCCCCTGTTTACACACATCCCTACATCAAGGAAAACATCAACTCAACATACCAACAGCTCATGAAAACATGCCCTTAAATAGCCTGCACTGGGTGTGTGAGCTCCTACCCAGCCCACAGCCACATCAGTTCAACACGCCTCAGCACTGGAACCATCTCCAGAGTTTAAAGGCTCTCATGCGTAAGTATTTCCACTTGGAAAAAAGGTAGGGATGGGAACTTTTCTGAAAGCTGGTTATTAGCAGAGTCTACACCCTCAGAAGAAATACTTGAGCATTTGTGGGGACTTGGAAACATCAAGTCCTTGCTAGAGTAACTGCAGTTTTGGTTTTCAAACTGACAGGTGTGGATGTGAGACAGCCTGTGTCTCTTACTCACCGGTTCCTGGGGTCTTGAGCGTGCCCACCGGGGCAGCCGGCTTCGTCCTTGGCATGGTGATGCCCACCTGGGCTGTCATGCCTCGCCGCCACGAGCCTGTCTGGGAGATGACAGGGTTCTTCTTGCCCGATGTGCTTTTGTCGGACTCGTCAGACACGTCCGAGGGATTCCGCCTCCACTTCGACCCCGGCTCCATCTTTATGCCGCTGTCGGACCCTCCGTCGGACCTCTTGACATCATCGCCAGACCACAGGGAATTCCTCTCCACCTGCGAGTGCTTCTCTGCGTCGGTCTGTGGATGAGACTCCAAATTAGTCCGTCCCAGGTTAGGGAGCCTCTGACCCTAGAGCCAAAATGCCAATACACTGGGTGGATTCAGGAGAAAATAATAACTAACTACTTTAAAATGCTCGGGCCTTTGGACTCTGGTTATCTGGTTAGAAAGCCTGGTTTTTTGGGTCTAAGGAAAGTCAAGAATATAAACACGTCCTAGAAGGAAGTGAGGATGGAGAGTAAAAGAGGACAGAAGAAAAAGAAGGAAAGACTCCCATGGAGAACCGTGAGTATACTGAGGAGAAACGGCGACAATTCAGCTACCAACTCTCTGCCACTTGGCGACAAGCCTCCTCTAACTCGGGCGGCCTGATCTCTATCCAGCATCCAGCCTCCTGGCCCGTTTCCCTTTGTTCTGCAGTCTCCCTATCGCTCCACTGCCAGCGAGATCTTTGGATCTAGCATAGCGCCACAATCTAACACACCAAATGAGCGAGCAAACGAGGGCAGCTGTTAGTTCCACTTGAATCGGGGAGAGAGAGGGACTGAGGGGAAACACATCCTCAAAAGCCACTTCCCCCTAATGCTAAAAGCCAGTGGGTGCCTGCTCCCATCCCACCTCTATTCATATGCCACTGCTTTGCTCCTCTTGTGGGGTTTTGTTCAGACAAGGGATATAATTAGCCAGCTTTCTTTGGGAGAGCCCTGACCTACTGGCCATAGAACCCAGGAGGGGACAGAAGTGTGATGTTAATGATTTGCTGCAGTGGAAAAGGCAGAAATCTCATCAGAATGCCTTGGGGGCCTCCCTAAGGGGTGGGGCCAGTTCAAGGAGATGCCAGTAGGGAAAAGCTATACAGAGAATGGGGAAGGGAGGTCAGCGACACTTTAGGGAGATACAAGTCCCATACTAACTACCTGGAGGGGGCGTCATCCCCAAGGTAGGAAATCAAAATGATCAGGTGGCCAGAATCTGGCCTAATGCCTATCACCCAAGAGTAGTACAAATACCTTCCTCCCTGGGATACACTGGCTGAACGGGACAAAAGTTAAATACAGACAAGCAGCCCACGTTCAACTGCCTACCAGCTGCATGGCCTCTTTCATCCTCAACGCCCGCACCCCTTGTGGATTTCACTCATCCTTTTATAGCCACCTTATGAGTTCTTTCATTTGTTTGGTCATTCCCCAAACATACACCGAGTTCCTAAGGGTAGTAGGCCCCTGAGATGTGAGGGGGACAAAAACACTCCCCTCTGTGGCAAGCGCATTATTCACCTGTGGCGAGGGACTCAGACAGAGGCCTTCCCACGTCTGAGCACAGGGCAGAGGCTCGATCAAGGCTTGACGAGTAAATGACTGAGCACAGGAACCCGTGCTTTTCCAGCTCCCGCACACCTGCCCAAAACGATCTCACTGATGCCCGCAACTATCTGAGCACAGAGGGTAAGTAGGTAAGTCTACTGTCTCCATCTCAGTTTTACAGATGAGCGGGAACAAAAGTTACTCCCTCCCTGTCCCAAACACTTCAGCCCATAGGCCTTCCCCTAAACCCTTCCAGTACATTCGTTCCACCAGAATTTCCTCAGTGCCCGCTGTTGGCCAGGCACCACCGAGGCTGAGGATCTGTGGGTAACATTGGTTCCTACCCCTCCTGGAGTCTCTGACCCAGTGAAAGAGGTAGAGATCGGATACATAAACACAACTACTTGAGTAATTGTGAATTATGAAAAATGTTATAAGGAAAAACACAAGGAGTCTGAGAGATAAACATACGCATTGACATAATTTAGATTGTGACGATGGGGGTGGGGGACTCCCAGCAGTCAGGCGAGCCCTTTCTGAAGTAGTACCCTAAAGAACGAGAACAAACTTACTAAGGGAAGAGTTTAGGGAAAAGTGTGCCAGGCAATAGGAGGAGTGTAATAGGGCAAAGGCCCTGAGGCAGGAAAGAGCTTGGCTTTGGAAGCATTCACCCAGCAAGTATTTTATTTACTGGGTGCCACCACCTGCCAAGGTAAGATTTTGTGCCCTCGGAATACTACAATGAATAGAAACAAGTGCACGTCATTAACTTCTGGGAGCTTATGTTCAAGTACATTCTAATGCTTTCTAACATACTCCAAGAGGTACTGAAAATGTAGCACGCACCACATCCTGGGCGACTGCATTCGTTCTTATGATATTCCTATACTTTATTTCCCCCCATCAAATTATAGTGGTACTAAGAGCAGTAGCAGTTAACAACTAAAATTTATGAAGCACTTACTATGTGCTATGCACTGGGCTAAAATGCTTTGCACATAGCACTTAATTTAATCCTCACCAAAACTCTCTGAGGAAGTGACAGTTTATAGTCTCAATTTTACATGAGAAAACTGAGGCACAGAATGAAAAAGAAGAGAGTCCAAGATCACCTGGTGAGGAAGCGGCCATGAAGGATTCCAGGGAGTCTAAGGGCAGAGCCCAGGTTTTTAACCACTTTATGCCACACTGCCTTCCGAGGGGACAAGTCCAAGGACATGGGACGTTCCTGCATGCCCAGCAGCACCTAACACAATCCCTACGCACAGTACATTCTCCTTCCATGCTGCTGGATGATTGTTCCCCAACTCCAACCCTAGAACAGCTCTAGCCTGGCCTCTGGGTGGGACCCCTCCCCATTCTGATTCCACCAATGGCAGGGAAAGGGTACATGGCCCTGGCCCAGGACTGTGGCTTGAATCCCTCCTCTGGAAAGAATAATCACCCCACCATCACATCCCCACCACTCGGTCCAGGGTGGCAGCCTTCCCTGCGCTACTCTGTATAGCGGACACCTGCCCTGCAACACGACTGGCTTTCAGTTCACATCTCCTTAACAAACCCTTCCTGAGGCATGTGCCAGAGCAGGTGGTGGCACCACTAGGGATCAAAAGATGAGACTGTCCAAGCCTCTCTGTTCCTAGAGCTTACAACAGAAGGCCGGCAGGACGGCGGCCACATGGGGATGTACAAAGAGCTGTACCCTCCTCTTTGCTCTCGATGCTTTTGCCAGTTGTTCTCATCTCAAATGGCACCACATTTTGGAAGGGTTTTCCTATTGCCCCTACCTGGAAGTCCACTTACTCATTCAACATCCAAGACAGCAGGTGGGAAAACAGCCATACAGGATGGAGGAGGGGCCTGGAAGACTGGAGAGTTCACCACTGAAGGGCCAGGTTCCTCAGGGGCCACAGGGGCCACAGAAGGGAGGTTAGTCCTCTGAGAGTGAGAGGCTGGGACCCAGGTGGGACCTGAGCAATGGGGGGGTGGGCACATGGTACAATGGTGCTTGGAGTCTGACTTTGAGTTCAAGTGCTGGGTGCGGCCACGCCTTTGCAGTGTGTGACCCTGGAAGAGGCTGTGTCACTTCTCTGAGATCATTACCTTGTGTACAGAACGGGGGCTGTAACAGATGGGGGACTCATTAGTCTCAATGAGCTAAATGTGGAGGTACTCAATAAACAGTGGCCCTTTTGTCACCAACTCTCCCACCTCTGAAAATCAGCACTTGAGCATTTATCCCATTTGTGTCTTGCATTAACACGAAGAGGGTACTTGTGTTTCCTGCTGTTGGGCCACAAGCCTCTAGAAGGACACTGTCCTCGTCACACTCATCTCCCCTGCCAACCGAGATGCTGAACTGGCTGAGGTCTGAGCCCGTCACAGCAGAAGTCATTACCAGCCTGAGCATCGCCACCTGCCCCTTTCTTGCTGGGCGCTGCGTCCCCACACAGACATTCTTAGCTCCCTTAATCCACTGAGCTTGCATTACCCATAGTTTACAGACCAGGAAAATCCAGGAGGGAAGAGGAAAAGTAACTTGTCTAAAGCCACAAGCAGCAGCAACCAAGCAGGTGGGCAGAAAGGGCACCCATCCCGGCCCCCAACCAAACCCTGTCCTACATCCAGCCCAACACTCAGAGAACATCCGGGGAGCTCCAGGCTCACGCAGGGCCACACAGGACAGGAATCCTTGCCACAGAATTTGGGATTTTATTTCCTCGAGAAGCAAAAAATAAACTCACATGGAATTATCTCTCCCTCTGCCACCCCCGACCCCGTATACTTTATGTAAAAAGTCACAGGCTGTGAAAATGAGGAGTCTTACCATGTGCCTTTTTAGCATCTTGGCATCTGGAACTGGAACCTTCCACAGAACTGAGAGGAAATATTAAATGACCAAGGACACAAATGGATAGGTTGAGTGTGTGGGAGAGAGATGTGTGTTTGTTAAAGTCCAATACCTTCTAAAAATAAAATGCTGAAAAATATAAGAGGAACTGCTTTGAAACTACAAACTATATTCAGAACACAGTCAATTTCTAGTTCCTGACATGAACGGAGGAGGGAAGCAGAGGGACCAGTATTCCAGAGGAAATTAAGAAAGAAGGTAACTTCTGAGCAAACTACACATTTTCAGGCAGTGAAAGAACATGTTCAGATAAAGTATTTCCACACCACTGTCACACTCACCCTTCAAGCTGGGTCTAATTACTCTAATTTTCTGGACGAGGAGGCAGAGGCTTGCAGAGGCTGATACACTTACCCAAGGATTTCACAGAGTGAGAAGCTCAACCCTGACTACAAAGTCCACACCTTCTACTGGACACGGCATCCTGGTCTGGCTGCCCAATGGGACTCACCAGCTCCCCTGGAGAAAGCCAGTCAAGAGACTGTCCCATCTCAAGCAGGAGGATTTCTCTTCTCAGCACTGAGCGCAGACGCCCAATGCTGGATATCTGGGCATGTGTGCCCCCTGGAGGGCAGCCTCAGTGCCCCTCAGCGTCCTTGAGGAAAACAGTCGCTCACAGACGCAGGGCCTCCCATCTCTCAAGGACTGTTCCTCTGTGATGCGTCTCCTCCTTCAACTAGCGAAATGAGGCTGTTCCTTAGGCTTTCCAGACCATAACGCCCTTGTTCCTTAGATGTACCGCTTTTTAGCCGTTTCTCAGAGGCTTTTCAAATATGGAAACCTAAGCAGGTAACCTGTCCTTAACCTGTTTTCGGTGACCCGCTGAGCCCCTTTTCCTGCCTCTCCATGCCTTCCCTGGGGCACTGTGTACTGCCCTGGTTCAGGAGAAAGCAGCATGTGAGGAAACCTGAATGAGCCCCGGGGAAGGATGGCAACACATCCATCTTTCCATTGCCTGAGGCTGCTCAGAGAGGAGTAATGGCCCTTAGCATTCCTCCGAGTGGCACAGGGAGGAGGCTGTGATTTACATGGATCCAAATATTTGGAGATGCTCCCTGGACAGGAACAAAGGGATGCCACTAAAAACCCATTTAAAGAAAACATCTCAACAGGGATCTCAGTACCTATTGGTGCAAATCTGCACTTATTTTATTCCAAGACCTACTCTCTTAGTTCTTAATCAAATATTTTAAACTCAGGTTGCTTTAGAGCAAAAACAACCCAATAACTATTAAACCTTTTGTGTCCCTGGAAAATACCGCTCTGATCTTAATCAAAATACATGTATTCTAAAACCTTTTCTGATGTGATATTTGCTAGATGAAAGCAAAGAGCTGGTCAAAGGGGGGGGGGGGCGTGCTGGCATTAACCAAATTCAAGTGTATCAGAGAGGAAATCATTTGTAAATCCCAGGTGTTAACTCTATATCAATGCGGAAAATAGATTGCAACTCCAGCTTTGTGGGGAGACAACAAAGACAAGGAGATTCTTCCCACGCAGTGTTTTGTTGGCTCAGCGTGCACCTTAGGAGCAAGTCTGCTCCTACCTGGCAAGTAAACAGAAGAAACATACTGACTTACTGATCTCTTGATCTCTCTCCTCCTCTCTCTCTCCTGCACTCCCTCTCTGCCTCCATCCTCTCCCACCTCTGAAGTAACTCCAATAACCTGCCTGTCCCTTGAATAAAAAGACCTGGTGATCAATGCCTTGGTTCCCCCACATTAGTGTCTAAGGATATCTGGAAGCGTGGCCGTTATTGATGCTATGAAATTAGAATGAATCTAAAAAGCAGTGTCCACGAGGAAAGGCAACCTGGTAGACGTTACGAAATTTGGCGAATGGTAGGTGGTAGGGAACACAGGCTGCCTAGGGGTTTCTAACTTGTGTCTAATTACTGATTAAACAGTGACCCCTCTGGGGCAGCGTGCCTTAGGGGTGTTTTTTGTTTTTCTTTTTTTAACTTTCTTAGTCAGGTTTAACATTCATATACTGAAGTACACAATCATTAGTACATAGCTTAAATAAATTTTATAAATTTAACATACTTACGTAACTACCACTCAGATAAAGATACAAAATGTTATCAGTACCCCAAAAACCTCTGTGCCCCTTTCATTTGGGTAGTTTTTTTTTTCTTTTCTTAACAACCACCACAACCCATCCTCACTCCCCAGCAATAATTAGAAATGCTGGCTAAAATGCAAACTCAAGAAGTCACAGGTAATCCCAGAGGCAACACCTAATATATTGCATCCGGCAGTTAATGCTTACATTTCTGTGGGACAGACTCACTCCCACACTCTGATACAGCCTTTTTTTAGCCCTGTCCTCAAAGAAAAGATACCGTTGAAAGCAAAGAGATGTCTAAAACAGCTTCCATGGGTACAGAGTGAGAATCAGCTGAGAAAGTTATAAACGTGGAGGGCAGGGAGAGAAAGAAGGGGGCAGTGTCCGTTCTGCCCTCCCAAGGTACCTCTGGGAGACTGTTGAGATCAGGGTTCACCTGAGGCCATCGCCCCCACAGGCGGGAGGGACCCATCAGGAAAAAGATAACAGCCCACATATGCCAGTGCCACGACTGACCAGTCCTGTGCTGGTCACACCCAGCTTGGAAGCAGTTGTGAGGACGGCACCTGGTTTTTTAACTAGTACAATGGGCTGACCAGAACCAACCCCTTTGACCACTAAGGAATGCTGTGAGGACAAGTGAGTGGGCCCTCACAAAACTGCTTTGAAAGCAAATATAAAGTAACACTATATTCAAAACATAAAATCTGAGCGTTTAAAGTAGGGGTAGGAAAGTCAAGTGCCTCGGGGCCTGGATGCCCTGGCCATAGAGGGCGGATACTTGGACAAGTGTTGACTGTTACCATGTGGAGACTGTAGGTTTAAGGAGGCTTTTTCTATAGAAACCAGGTCATTTTCATGTAAAATAACACACTTCAGAAAATTTGACATGGAGTCCAGTTTTATATGGCCAAAGGAATACTATGGGCCATATAAAACCCATCGTCAGGAGGGTGCGACACAGATTGACAGTTCTCAACCCCTGGTCAGGCTGTACTGGTCTTCCCATCCAGGGCTCTCCATCTTTGTTCCCAGCCCATCATGCTCAAGGGATCAGAAACATGTCTGTGGAGGGCAGTGGGTCACAGGGGCTAAGAGGGGACACACACTCCAGGCTAAGGACGGCCAATTGAGTCCAACATTCTATGTTTGTAAAAAAACATGATGAAACTGAGGTCTGGGCAGGAAACGTGGTTTTACCACGGCCACCACCTGACATGTGGGACCTCCCCACTCCCATGTCCAGCACCCTGCTCCCTGCAGGAGAGGCCGCAGCTGGGGGACAAGGGCACAGGCAGCGGGCAGGAGGCTGGGCCTCACCGCGTGGACCTGGGGATTCTGCTCCTGCCCAACAGCCCTGCGGCCCACAAGCCCGAGGCGCTCCGCTGGCAGGGCCTTTGGGGGAGCCTGGGCAGACGCTGTTCCTTACCTGGACATCCAGGTTTTTGCGCGAGGAGGCAGGCGTGTTGGCATAGGAGCTGATGGAGGAGCTGGTGTTGATGTCATCAGTGCTGAGGTTGTCTATGGTGTCGCTGATCCCGCTACTGACGGAGCTGCTGTCATCCCAGCTGCAAGACAGACACATGCTTCCTGAGCCCCAGAACCCCAAGCTGCGCCAGCTCAGGCTGCCAGCTCAGGCTGACGCACAGACACAGACACAGACACACACCGTCCCAGAGGCTGCCGGGGTCACATAGCCCCAGGCAAAGCTCTTGTGCCTCTGAGGTGACTCATCTTCACGGGGGGCCATCCGTCCTTGCTGGTTTGGACTGGCAGCCGGGTGAAGTGGCTTCCCTGAGCAGAGGTGGCTAAAGACCCACCCATCCTCAACTTCACCTTGGGAAATGGATCAAAGCCCATGGCTACTTCCCAGGCCTAGCGGCAGAGTGGGAACAGGGGGTTTGGAGACTAGACTTGAAGGTAGTGAGATAAAGAGCAACAGCACGACTCTCCCTGGGGTCAGAGTGAGAAGAATTTTCATGGCTGCATGAATCCTCTGGACGCCACTCCTGGAATGAAATGCCAAGGGAAGGAAAGCCACAAAAGGCAGCAGAAACCTGTCAAGTCTATTGGTACCTCTCACTCTAACATCCCAGGATACATCTAAAATAGAATGCTTCATTTCCCAACTCTCCAACCCACTGAGACCCACCCGCCACCTACTGCTCAAGTCAAGTCTCCAGGCAATGCTTCTTCTTGCTCCTCCTTACCATCTCACACCTCCCAACACCACCAAGACGTTTATTTAATCCACCATCTAGTCCAACCATCTCTACTTGCAAAACGCATCCCAATGTGCACAGCTCTCCAGCTCCCCCCCCCCCCAAGTTCAAGCTGCTATCAGCTCTGCCTAGGTTACGGCCAATAGGCCAGGTGGGCTCCAGGTTGTACTTCCACTCCCTAACAATCCATGCTCCCCATGGCAGCCGTATCTGAAACATAAATCAGATCCTGCTGCTCCACTGATAATATCCTCTAGTGGCTTCTTGGGTACTAAAAACCCAAATCCTCACCCTGTGACTGGGCCTCCCCCTTCAGTCCTGTCTTTTGCCTGCCTGTGTATACTCACTGGCTCTGGTTACACAGGCTTCCGTTCCTTCTAAGCCAACATGATTCTTGTGTTTGGGGCTTTCCATTTGTGGTCCCTCTTCCTGGACACTTGTCCCTGCCTCCTTTTCATTTGAAGTGTCAGCCCCTCAGAAACGCTGCCTGACCTCAGAAAGGCCTTCCCTGGTCCTTCTATGTACAGTGCTCCCCCCCCAACCCCGCTACCCACCAAGCCTGTTGCATTTTCTTTTGTTTGGTTGCAGGGTGGCCGGTACAAAGCAGGTGCTCAATAAATAAGTTTTGATTTAAATTCATGGGGCTATAAAGTAAGCTTCTAACACTGCCACCCTGTTATGTTCTACTTCATCTAGTGGAAATAGATGCGTACTATTGTGTAGGTAGAGAAACTGAGGCAAAGGAAGGCCAGACTGCTAGGAAAGGTGGAGCAGAAACTGAACCCATCATTCTGACTCTAGAGCCACCCTCTTTGCTGTGACACAGGCGGCATTCCATTATGCCAATTTTCAGTCCACATGGGAACCTGCCCCGGCCCACGCCCAAGGACGAAGCCAAGGCTTGGGAGGCCAGGCACCACCACGTAGGTTCAATGTCACACAGCAGGAGTGGCAGGGCCAGTCTCTGTTCGTAGCTGGGGCTGTCTGACAACAACACACTGAGCTAAGCACATCACCCCACCCTTCGCCTTCCACGTGAGTCTTGCCTGCAAAGCAGTAGCCTGATGTTTCAGAAACGCCGGTGGCTGAGCCTCCCACCCCCACCCTCCATAACTCAGAAGAAGTTCTAGTTTGTTCCACCAGCTTGTAAACATGAGCAGGATGACAAAGGCTTACGGAAAACCCTTTAGCACAGCATTGCTATTTGGCTTCCAAAAGCCCACCCGGAGGGTCCCACAGAAATGCAGGGAAACTGTGTGATGGTGTATCCCAAGTCTGGAGCACAGAGCCAGGAAGCCTGAGGGCTCAGAAAGGGGGTTCTGTGGATAAAGTCACAGGGTCCAGAAGGTCCAGAGGGTCCCAGGCTCTCGAGTCCCAGCAAACTCAGATGATTCCACTGCTCTGCCCGGGTCTCCCATCTGGTTTCAGATCCTGGTCTGCGGCCTTTACAAATCCTCCTGCCCACCCTAACCATCTCCTACTCTGAAATTCCACATCAACGCACACATTTCTATTCTTTTCGATGCGCCCTTACAATTTCCTAGTTATTCCCCTATAGAAAGGCCTTCCCGACCTTCCAAATCTATGCAGGGCCCTACCTGCCTGGTGATAGCAATGAAGTGCATCTCATATGCAGGGCATCGTGCCAGGTACTTTAAATACATTATACAGTTCACACCTGCACAGTTCACACCTGCACAGTACCTATCATCGTCCTCGTTTCACAGACAAAGAAATCGAGGCAGAATGAACAAGTATCGTGACCAGTGCTTTTCAGTCAATGTTTCAATTAGGCTAACGTGCAGACTTGTCTCATTTCAGAACATGTGCTCCTTCTAGCCTGTGTCACGCTGCCTGTCACAACAGTGGCCATTCACTGGAAACTTGCCACGTGCCAGTTATTCAACACTTGCACATATTCTCACCCCCTCTCGTATACACTCATCGATGGCCTTGCTCCCTCATGAGGACACGGTGGCTGTGAGAGTCATCGTGCAAGGTCGTTCTGCAAAAGCGTGGCAGAGCTGGGACTGAAATGCTGCCTGATCCCAGGCAAAGCCCACCTTTCCTCCTCCCACCACCTGCAGGTGGCGCTGCAGCCGGGTCCCCCTCATTTTGTGGGCCGCCTCTCCTCCATCCAGGTACACAGTCGGTGCTTATTAAACACCTCTTGACTGAACTCATGTGCAGGAGAGATGGGGCAAGTTCTGATGCGAACTCACCCCCAGCAGCGGATTCGGAGCTCAGCTCCCTCGCCACTTTCTTCTTTGACAAGTTAAAACTTCTGTGCCTCAGCTTCCTTACGGGTGACACGTGGACGTTATCACTTAAGATGGCAACTATGTAAGGTTCTGCTGAGGAAAGCATGCCATAATGAATGGAAAAAGACTCAAATCTGTTCTCACGATGAAAAGAAAATCCCTTGAGTCTTTAATTGCATCTGCTCTGTGGAGTTAGGAATTTCATGTAGCTAAAATTTCCTATAATCCGATGAAGAAGAAAGAAGGCTGATGGGAGAAGAGTGTGGCTGGAGGGAGGAAGGAGCAAAGTCAGTAACAGATGCCCATGGATCCTGGCCCCGGATTTTGTGCTTTGAAATTGTATCTGCTCTTCCCCTGTGGCCTTTCAACACCAAGATATTATTCCAGTGGAGCACGGGGCACTTATTGCACACGACTCTCCCTCACACGGTGCCCAGAGCACCGTGAGACTTATCTCGAGTTGACAGGAAATCCTTGTAACTGAGCTGGTCTAGAATGGGAGAAGCAGTGATCTACCCCCAGGGAAGAGTGGGAGTGGGAGACACTAGCGATGAGGATGAAGGGGCAGTGACACTGAAGAAAACCCATGCTGAGCACGAGCTGCCTGTGTGCCAGAAACCAAAGCTTCCCCGGCACTCAGAAAACCATCCATGTCTCCTTCACTTCTGGATCTTCTGGGACATTGGCAAGTATTCCAGATTTAAAAATCACTGACTTCCAACTTGTCCTTTCCCCCAAATTCAGGGTATAAATGGTCATGAGCCACCATGATTAGGTCTGTGAGTCATCTTGGGAATGATGTATTTTAAGGAAAACTAGTTCCACGAGATGCTCTGTGATAACAATACTGCTGACCTGACAAGGGAATGTGGAGTGTGCTCTTAGAGATTGATATTGTACATGTCCATCTTAACGATTGTGAAGTCCTGGAATGGTCACTTTAACCTCGCCTAAAATAGCATTTCCTAAACTTATATGACCACACAGGAGATGCTGAGAAGACTGAACGCACGACTCTGTAAGACATACAACTGAAGCCCAGAGCTGCCAGCAGTCACTTTACCCTCAGCTGCCTGAGAAAGCAACTGGCACACAGGGAAGCAGAGTCAAGAGGCCTGCCATCACTGAGCTCCTGCATCCAGCTGTACCCACAGACCGAGCACCTCCAGGAGACCAAACTGTGAGATCTCGTGCATTCCTTTCTTTTGTTCAAACCTGGTTTGCTTAGGTTTTTGTCACTTGGCATATTTGTGCTAACCAGTGCGGAATTGCAATTTGTAAAATTACTTCAGATATGTGGCTAAGAGTCAGGCAGGAAAAACATGGAAAGCATGCTGAATTCATTCAGGCAGCAAGGACATTAGTTGAATCCAATCAAGTGGCAAAGGAAATGAGGTACAACCTGGGAGGAGGACAAAAGTCCACTGACCCAAGTCAGGTGAAAAATGTTGAAAGAGGTCACAAAAACTGAATACGATTGAAACTTGAAAGAAACCCAGAGGATCTGTGTTTACTGCGTGGCGAAATGAAATTCCAGCTCAGAGGCGAAAGGGATCCCAATGACATAGCAAAAAGAATGACAGAGCATTCAGCTACGGCTCTGGAACAATCATTCTGGAATCTGAGGTGACCATTCCTGCATATCATGGTCTTGAACCTGATTGAGAAAAACTGTACGATGGTCCTGGACCCACCTGAGATGATAAACCTATTACCCTTAGTTGGGAGTAAGTTACTTTAAAGCCAGAAAAAGGTTTAAAAAGATGGAGATGATAAAGTAAGTCATAATATTAATACCTAAGTTTAGGATGAAAGCTTTCTGATAACTAGGATAATCTCCGTATATTTATAGTATTTAAAAGAATAGATGGCATATTAGAGAATTTGAAAAACAGTCTGTGATTTCGATTTTAAATGAGTACTTACTTCTGACTTGAGATTTTTAAGATGAAAGATTTGAGAATTGGATTCATACTGTAAAAAGAATGGGAGTGTTTAAGATAATTTACAACATTTGTAACTTTAATAGATTTGCAGGAGTTGTTTAAGTGCTTAGAAAGATTTTGCTTGTTAGGCTGGTAAGTCTACCCTGTCAGATATTTGAAGAGCCTGAGGAAATCAGGTATGTTAAATTTATGAATACAGTCTGAATTATTCAAGAAAACAATTATCTACGCTTATACATATTACTAATTGTTTAATTAAATTCAACTTGTTAGGCGGCCGGATGGCTCAGTTGGTTAGAGCACGAGCTCTCAGCAGCAGGGTTGCTGGTTCGATTCCCACATGGGATGGTGGGCTGCAGCCCCTGCAACTAAGATTGAAAATGGCGACTGGACTTGGAGCTGAGCTGCACCCTCTACAGCTACATTGAAGTCTAAGAACTTGGAGCTGATGGGCTCTGGAGAAACACACTGTTCCCTAATATTCCCCAATAAAAAAAAAAAAAAATTAAAACTTCAGTAAATTAAATAGTAAAACCTAATTAACTCCAAGGAGCTCTTTTTGGGTGCAAAAGCATTACTGAGACATTTAGAAAGATGAAAGGATATTTCATTTTCTAAAGGAATAAATGATTTTTTACATGAATGACCAGAAAAATAAACGAACCCTAAAGAGCATCTCCACTCTTCCCCAGTTTTTCCCACTCTGGTATCCCTTCGCTCTACACTGAGACTTCCAAAGCTACTCGCAAAATCTTAGTGGAACAGCGTTGTGTTCAACAGCCGTGGGAAACAAACAGAAGAACCCCAGGGCCTCCTCTAGCCCTAGGGTCTGTAATAGGAAACTAAAAGGGATATGGGACACAGAGCTTGGCTGCTTTCCCCTTTTTTAAAAAATTTCAAGACGCCATATCATAGACACGCCATGTAAATTTGTTGGCTGAGATAGCTAGAGAAATGACAAGAAGACGCTTCCGTTCATTCTTCTTAATCACATCAGCACAAAAGCATCATTTCCCAGCCAGATCACAGCCACGTACCTTTTTCTCTACTCAATAAAATGTCATCCATTGGTCCTGTCAGATAATAGCTCAGCTGGAGTTATAAGTGATTAGATTTGAAAATGACATTCACCTACTTTTAGCCAATGGTAGGTAGAAGGAATTCCATCAAACATTTGCTTTTTTTTTTTTTTCTCTCAAGACTCCTAAAAATATTTTTGGACCCTGAGCCAGGGGCCTTGAATTCATTTGTTCCTGTCATCCAGTCAGCCAACGCCCTCTACGTGGCAGGCAAGGCAGTAGGAATACAGCGATGATTCAGAGCTGTCCCCGACCTGGACGGCAAAGCCAGTGGACGCGACAGACCAGAACACACAGCTCAAACACAAATGAAAACGTACAATAGGGAGACGAGCAAAGGGCTCCGAGTGGAAACTGCAGTGGTCCCAGACATCAATTTCAGTTTTCAGTATCTCAGGCCCCCAGCCAATTCCCAGCACAAGTTAATCGTCTGGTAGCTAAAGCCCAGGGCCACCAACGCTGTTTGCTGTGCGTCTCTCTCCTTCAAGGTATGAAAGTGGCAAGGACAAGAAGCCAGAAGAGCCAGGAGAGTCAGACCACGGCTTCCCCTCTCCCCAAAACTACTTCCTGTGAAGCGTTCATACACATTACTTCCTCTCGAGGCCCTAGCCTGCTGTGTAAGGAGGGAGCTAGAAAAAGCCATCCCAACGGCTGCTTTCTAACTGACATCCTGTGAGTGTAAGCTTAGAGACAAGTTGGCACAGAGGCACATGGGCACACTGCAGCTAACCCCCAACACATCACTGGTCTCACAGCATGGCCTCCCCTTCAGGAAACGCTGCCGAACAGGTAACTGTGCTTACTGGCTTCTTCATGGATGATTTTACCCCTCAGAATATTCTTTTCTAGGCCCACACAGAGTCCTTTAGGTATTTGGAATAGGTGCCAATATCGTAAACAAAGGAGACAATTAGCTCACCCTAAAAGAAACTGCCCTCTTTAGAGAGAGATGTGCTTTCCCATCTGAGCCATTTCACTTACTGATGCTATTTGACTGGCCCTGAAATTTGAGTTTGCAAACCCCTGTACAGAGGCTTTAAAACCCAATTCACAATACAGTCTGCCTTAGACTACACTATTTATCCACAAAGGCATAGGCTGCAACCTTGCCTAATATTTATAGCCACCATTGGTGGTGCTTACCAAGTGCCTGGTAATGTACTAGGCACATTACATGTATTATTCCACTCTCATTTTCTTCCAGAAAAAATAGAGCCTTCGGGCCCAGGGCTCATCAGAAGGATGGGATTCAAACCAGGGTCTAATGACTCCACGCAGCTTCCCAGTTCATCAGAAAGACAGTACGTATAAATGAGCTTCAAAATCTGTCTGCTAACCAGCCTAATCGCAAAAGAGCCTCCCTCTGCCAACAGCAACCAAGTACCATGTTTCCCCGAAAATAAGACCTAACCGGAAAATAAGCCCTAGCATGATTTTTCAGGATGACATCCCCTGAACATAAGCCCTAATGCATCTTTTGGAGCAAACCTTAATATAAAACCCGGTCTTATTTTCAGGGAGACACGGTACATCAAGAAGACACAGCCAAGAGAGCATTTTCACCAGAACCAAGGATCTCAAGGCCTTGAGAGTTGGTCTGCTACCTCGTGGAGAAATACAGATGTGAAGAGAAAAGGCTCTTCAAAAGTGACCAGAAAATCCATTCAAATATGGAAAGCCCCATAAAACCAGAAGATCCAGTTTCAGAGTCTTACAAGAAATGCTGACATCACTGTATGAGGAATTCAAATGCCACTCAGAGGGCTTAGAGCACAATTTTAACAGCCCAAACCCATGCTATCTGCTATGAAAAACACAGGTGAAAGAGTCATAAATTATGACTCCCTGTTTTCCTCACTGTTGTCGGGAGTGAGTATTCCATAGAACTGAGGAAAGAAACCTACTTTTACCAAGCCCCCCCAAAAACCAACTTTAATTTGGACAAATTTTTAATATCAAGCTTTTCTGGGAGTAGGTAGATGCAGCAGGAATCTGTAATGGAATTAATGTGATCGTATAACTTCCTCTCCCATGGAGCAAAAAGGCAAAACAGAATCCCAAGGTTAGAGGGGATGATTCAACAGATTTTTCCACTAGGATTTACATGCCCAGGCGTGAGGATTCCTGGCTTTCAGCAGTAGACTCCCGACTCTGAGGAGTTATTGAAGGGTCCTGAGAGTCCAGAGTCGGACACTTTTCAGATGGACTCCTTGTGAGATAATGTTGTTTATTCAAGGGAAAGACATGCTAACTGATGTTGTATACAAAAGGAAAAAATCAGATGACAGATACATATTTGTTCTCTGCTCACTAATAAGCCACAGCAAGTTAGCAGATACAAAGTACTGCAACTGTGGTTCCGAAAAGCTGTCTTCACAAAGCAATGCATCCTAACCCCCAGCCCCAAGGACGCGTCTGCTTCCAGAAGGCCCGACATTCCTCACAAACAGTCTGAGCCAGCCGCTGCCACCCTTTCTGCCTCTTTCCTGTTGACTAAACTCACGCCGAGAGGCACCCAGGGCTGTGCCCAGGCCTTACCTGCTCACTTTTCCGGTTCTGCTCCAGAGTCCCAGCAGAGCCCATTTACACGGCCCAGTGCCCCCCGACAGACGGCTGTATTCAGTTGCAAAAGCCCAGACTGGTGGAACTTGTTTTCTGGCTATTGTTCAAGGCAATTGTTCCTGTGAAACCCCAGGGCCCAAGCGGAATGAGATCCTTTGGTGTGGATGAGTGAGCAAGCCCAACCGTAGGCTTAGCAGTAACCCCTAGGGAAGGGAAAGGGTTTGGCTACCTACAGTTCCCACCAGACAGGTATGTTAACTATTTCCTCCCCAGGAGGTTTTTTCAAGAGCATCATCTCTCACCCCTGCTGGGGCTTATTAAGAAAACCTACCTTCAAAGAATACAACAGGACTCCTGCAGAATCCTACCTTTCACTGTCTATCTGAGACTGATACTATAATAGCCAACTTTAAGTGAAGTTTAAAGTTGTGCCAGACCCTGTGCTAATTCGATTACTTCCATTATTTCACTTAACCCTCATAACTCTACGATAAAAATATAATAACAATGCTTATTTATGTGCCAGGCCTTGTAACTTTATATTTTCTCCCAGGTACCATGAGAGAGACTAATACTGTCTGTACCCATCCTAGAGATGCGAAAACTGAGGCTTGGAAAGAAAGGCCCAGAGGCCATACAACTAGGAAACGTCGAAGCTGCGATTCAAACACAGGTCCAAGAGAGTTCAATCACCTCATTTATTTATCCATTTGACACATTTTAATGAACACCCATCATGTGTATTAGAAAGATTTTAAAGTTTTCCATACCAAAAAAAACACAAAAAAACAAAACAGATAGTTACTTGAATAAAATCACAAGAAAGTCACTGCTCTCTAGGTTTCACCTCTGGGATCAGCCTACACAGTTTGTAGTTCTGGTACCAAGTGACCCAGAAGCTGAGCCCAAATTAAAGCACGAGCAGAGTCAGACACTAATCTCTGTAAATGTAGTGTCATCTAGCAGTGGGCTAGGGTACCGCTAAGCCTCAGAGGCTCTGGATGGAGACACCACAAGCTCTGGAGAAAAAAGTAAACTACATGTGTGTTTGAACTCTGGCTCTGTCATTTACTTTGAGACAACAGCTTCCCCTCCAGAAGACCCAGGTCTCTTCCTGTGTGATACGGTGCTAATAACACCCAGTGCTCACAAGCCTTTTGTTGGGACCAAATCAGATCCCCAGGAGATAACCAGCTCCTATCAGCTGCAGCTCAGGATCCAGGGAACCTGCAGGGACCGCAGGAAGGAGACGCAGTCCTTCCTACGCTGTGAAACAGATGATAAAGTTCGAGTGCAAGAACTTGCTTCTTGCTGCCATAAATGGACAGTGTCCCAGGGGAGAAGCAGCTTCTACAGACGGTGCCAGGTGCAAGGCCAATCATTTGGGGTGGAGAGAGGGACCGAGAGCCCCATAAAGAGGGCTCCAAGGGGATTTAGCAGCACTCAGAATGCCCCGGGGTTGAGTTTCACCCTGCAGCACCTTTGTCCCATTTTGGTAACTCATTCCTTCAACAAGTAGGTGGTCCCCTGAGTAAGCGTGAAATTCCTCCCTTTGGCTCCAGGGGCTTGGTCAGGTTGGAAACCCCAGAGCTCTGGTCCGGATGCCTTAGCCCCTCATTGTTACAATAGGCACCAGTAAGTCTGCTGACCTCAGTTACACAAAGCCCTCCTCCTCCCGGGCTCCTCCAGAGAGGGCTCCTGACATTTGGTCCACTGCTCTTGCCAAAGATCTCAATTAACCCATCCTGGTATCCATTTACTAGAAGATACAAGCACCCTAAACGTTAACAGAATTCAGCATATTTTATATAGCTAATGAAAATAACGGAACACTTACACAAGGTGAAAAGTTTTAATAGTGGCTCCAGCCACCTTGCTGAACACTTGACCTACATTATCCCACACACTGCACTCTATTACCTCGTAAGGCACAAACTATTAAAGTTCCCTTTTCACAGATGTGGAAACTGAGGCCTACAGGGTCTAGGTGACTTGCCCAAGGTGCCAGAGCTAATAAAGAGAGCTGGATTTGACGCTAGACCTGCTGGATTCTGAAACTCAAGCTCTTCTTAAGCACATTAAATCAACCTATGAGCAGAAGAAAAGAAGCTTCTATATAGTAGATCACGGTCATAAAAGAACTCAGAACTCCCACTTGTAACCCCAAAAGCCCAGGACACTTTTTAATGCAATCATTATTCTTAAAACATCTCCAATTAGTTAAAAGGGGAGGGGGGTGGAGAAGAATCCCAGACAGAGCATTGGCTGGTTGCCCAAGGTCTGAGTAGAGGGTGGAGGAAGTGGAGTCCCAACATTCCCACTACCCCCTCTGTACCTCCCCTGCGCCCCCACTTACTTCCCAATACATCTTAGGGAGTCTGGTAACCAGAATGTACAAAACAGAAGCACAACTGCCTCAGGGCTGCTGAGAGAGGTGGCTGTCCCCCAAACCCAAGCTGGCTTCAACTTGCAGTTTGTCAGGGGCCTGCCCTTAAGCTACTCCTTCTGGGGCAATGGGGAAGGGAAGGGAACTCAGGTCAAGAAACAAGCACTCAAAGTCAATGTCACAACCCAAGAGCGGCTCAGCCCTAGCTAATTAGCTACCCTCAGCACTCATGTGAGCAGCTAGTGCCAAATGTGGGTTCGCATTAACATGCCGGGTGTGCAACTTCTCCCTCCAGGACTCAAGAAATCCAGATTCCCAGGAGGCAGCTCCAGAATGCCAGAGCACAGTCCCAGCTGCCCAAGGCCAGCTCCAAGGCCATGGACACCCCCTTTGCCCCCCCACCCCCAGATTTAACTTCCACTTACGCTCCCATCCCCTCTGAACTAGGTACAAGCACAAACCCAGCCACAGATCCATCCATGGGCCCAGGAGCCTCAAAGGGATCAACGAGTACCCAGGTGGATCTGCTACCAAAGTAGAGTTGCTTCTTAATATACAGGTCGCATCCCTCCCGGGGACCAGCAGTATCAGTAGCCCAGGCAGGCCATGTTTGCACGTTACCATGTGCACTTTGCTGAGTCCCTCACAACAAAAAAGGTGCCCTACATCCAGCTGAACCCACATTTAAACTCGCAGAGGTCAACTATCCCGGCCATCTTCCAGGCCCAACAAGGTAGGCAGAATGGTGGAGGGGACATGGGTTCCAGTACCTGCTTTGCTTATTAGCTGTGTGACCTTGAGCATGTTACTTAACCTGTCAGTTCCCACTGCCTCACCTCACAATGGAAGATAATATTGCTGGCTTTGCAAAGAAAATTAAATGAGACAATGTCTGTTATATGCTTGGCAAGTAGTAGGTGGTAATGAACATGTTTTCTCCTCCCCTTGTCTGGCTTAAAAATAGAACTGTTCCTCTCTGGGTAGCTTTATGGCAGCCCTAACAAACAAGCAAAGCACTCATACTTAAATCTCCCATGCCATCTCTCCTGGAGCCTAGTTTCCAGAAAAAAACCCACCCAGTAATTTGCAGTATTAGTAAACACAACCGCAAGTTCAACTGGCTTGTTAGATTCCAAACAAAACCTCCAACTGTAAGTCATTTTAATCAGGGCCCTCAGAACCACTAGCAGCCCTTGCCAGGGGCCCCCATGACTTTCTCCAGCTCCCTCTTCCCCTCCAATCTGAAAGGTCTCCCCTCAAAAGCCCAGAAAAAAGTACTCCGACAGCTGGGTGGTCAACACACAATTTTTCAGTATCAGCAGCCTAATTTGATAAGATGGTCTGAAAATACTGACATTAGTAAAATGTCCTTGGTTCACCTGGACATTTGGGTAATGCTCCACCTTCCACTGAAACCATCAAGGTTAAAGTGAAAGGGGATGGGGGTGGGAGGGAGAAGGATGCTGAATTTCCCGCAGCACATAGCCCAAGGGGACTGTGGCAGCTGCACACCACTGGCTGCTCTGCCCGGCTTTTAAATACCATCCAGGGAACGACAGGGCAGTACACGCACCACACCCGGCCCGAGATTTCAGGAAATTGTCCTACCTTGTAAGGTTCCTAGGCCAGAGCATTTCACTACATTGTGGTCCTTAGAGAAAGCGGACAAAGAAGCTGAATGAATCTCACGATGGCAACTCCTCAGCCAGCTGAGCCAGCCCACTTCAAGCCAGGGAGTCCCAGGCACCCAGCTACACTGCTACTAAAGGCACAGCTAGAAGGGGATCACCATTCTCCAACCCAGGAAAGAAATCCGATCCACCAAAAAAATTAACCCCTAAAGTGCTGAAGGAGCGAGAGGTCAGGTCCGAGTGCTAGTATCAAGTCAGCTGTGAAAAGTTTCAGCAAAGCAAAAAGCTAACACCAAACTCTGAAACCGTTACCGTAAAGCACAGAGTAGAAGGGCCCTCCATATGGTCTCCGGGGAGCAGTTCAAGTTGAATGAAATCTAAATGTGAAAAAAATACTTTAAATCCCTACAGACTGTGCTAAAACGTTGCAGTCCTTTCAGCCAAAAGTGCTACTTTTAATAATGACACAAACATCACTGATATCATTTCTTAGCTCATTCTATGGACAATTGAATGCAAACCATTTGATTGAAATGATTAGCCTACAGAGATAACTTCTGAACCCAAAGAGAAAAAGATGCCTATTTGCATTGTTAACCACGACATACATTTTTTCCAGTGATGTCAATTTTGATGCAATGCTAGCGAAAATAAGCTTTAATTCCTAATGCTACTTATTATTTTTTTAAAAAAAAACGAAGCTCGGTTTGGGCATGGCTATTTAAAACATTATGGTACAGAGGTTGGGAGGGGCGGTGGGACAGGAGAGCGTCCCAGTTCTGGGATGGGAAGGGGTTGCACGGACTTATCCCTATTAAAACCTGTAATCAAGGAATTCAGAAAGCACTGTGCAAACAGATGCACGAACAATGTACAACTGTTCTACAATTGAGAATTCAAAAGCAAAATTATGTTGTAGCCACAAGCTTTTATTCCAAAATGAAGAAGGATTAAGACACTCTCCAAAACCCATACTCCCTCTCCCAACATCCTACCAGTTGGCTCCTGGCCGCTTTCAAATACTTTCTCTAAGAAAGTCTGTCCAGTAGGCTCGGGGAGTAAGGTTCTTTTGGATTTTGTGTGTGTGTGTGGTGGGGTGGGCTGGGACGTTAGGAGAGGAAGCAATAACTGGCTCCAAACAGGGTCTCTGTGTGGTCGGTGTTTGCTTAACAAACAAGCTGCTTGAAGGGGAAAGAAGAGCTATTCCTCCCCCAGCCAATGGGGAGGGAATAAAAGGTCAGCCGCGAGGAAACAGGGTCTAGTGGGTCTTCCCAGGTGAATGCAAAAGCAAACTTGTCCAGGAGCAGAGATAGCAATCTCGAAGGAGTCCTAACCAAGTTAATCATTCCCATCTCATCCCCCAGGGCCTTCCTCTACTTGAAACACTGCTGTCAGCATCTGCAGTGGAGATGGGAGGCAGAGGCCAGGGGTGGAGAAGGGTGAGGCCAGGGCGGGAAGGTGTAGAGCAGACTCACTGAAACAAAGGCGTCAGGATGGACCCAAAGTCTGGCTGACAAAAATGCTTTAAACCATTCCTCTTACCTTCCACATTGTCTCTGGAACAGGATTTATCTTTACAACATGGCTTGCTTGAGACTCTGGCTGACCAGATTAATTTGGGCGGAACGGGATGGTGACGATGTATATGGAGATACACACACATATAGAAAACGACAGATATACATATGCACACACACATACATATAAAAATGTCCAGTGTTTGCTACAGTCATTCCTTGTTTTAAGCAAATATATAAAAATCCAAGTTAACTGCCATGATAAACTAAGGAATGTCTATCCATTCATTTATTCATTCGTTCAACTGATATTTTTGAGTACCCGCCATGTGCCAGTCGCAGTTCTAAGTGATGTGTATACAGGTGTCAACAAAATGGACAAAAATAAATGCCCTACTCTAATTGACCTTACTGTATAGTTGTAGAATTATAAAATAAATGAGATTAAATGTAAATTTTATAATATATTAATGAATGATGCTAAGGAGAAAAAGTAAAGTAGGGAAGAGAATGTGATTTGTGGGGGTGGGGGTGGGGGTGTTGAAATTTTATACGGGGTGGCTAGGGAAGACCTGCTCAGGGAATTACTACAGACCTGAAGGAAGGTTTTGTGACTATCTGGGGGTAAGAGTCTTCTAAGAGAAGAAACACCTGGTTTCTTCCTCCCTCACTGGCTGTGCCTCTCACTTTCCTTTGCTTATTCTCCTCTCTTTAGACCCCTAGGGATCTGTCCCTAGTTCCTTCTCTTCTTTACCTTGCCTTTTCCTAGGTGATCTCATCCATGGATTCAAATACTAGATATAGAGAGGATGTAACTTGTACATTCATTCCAAGAGCCTGAAGCCCAGTGTGGCTGGAGCAGGGTGAGCAGGAAGAGGGAGCTTAGGAGGAGGTCGGGTCAGAGAGGCCAGGGGTAGTGGAGGGAAGAAGTACCTGAGGAGAGCCTAGCAAGTCGCTAGAAGCATCTTGGCCTTTACTTTAAGAGAAGATGCACTGGGGGTTGAATACAGAGTTTCTTTTTGTATAAAAGGTGGTGTAACTCTCCTACAACACTAAATATATAACTTTGATTATGCACAATTTTTACAAGGGGGAGGGACTTTATTGCACAAGACACTGTACTTGAAGGGAGTCTCAGTCCTCTTTCTGTGGTTAAAAGTAGGAATTGCATCTTCAATATGAACTGCTTCACAGTTACAGGTGCAAGTTCAGTGAGGCCATTTCCATGCTAGGAAAGATAGTACTCGGTATAGCTAAGAGATCCAACAACAAGAGGAGGGAAAATAGAAAGGTAGGTCAACCAACGCTGTGAGAGCAGATGCCCTTCCATGCTTTTCAAAGAGTCATTTCTGACTCTGGCTTCTAAATAGGCCATATTCCAAGGACATAGAACTCGTAACCTTTTTCTCCACGGAGACAATGTTCTGGGTGATGTGAATGTTCCCAGGTTAATTCAGAGAGCCACTTTTCAAACCAAAAAGCAGCTGATACATTTTACCCAGGTATCAGAGAGGAGAATGAAACTTCATAAACAGAAAACCACTGAAATGAATCTGAAAAGATGTTCACTTATTTCTAATGAATACTTTATGAGACCGATACTAATGAAGACGGTTTGCTGCTCCTCCTTCAACAGTCTCGCCCTTTTTACTGGCCAAGAAATATATCAACCATTTCATACAACGAAACGAAATTTCCTTTAACCCCACCCATGTCCACACTGCCCAAGCCCACGCTGGTCTTTGCTCCACGTTACAGCAGAACACCTGAGAGGAGCTCTCTGTACCCCAACTCCTGTGGCAGGTTGTGGCTTCAACCCATCCGTCCCACTTGTGTCCCCACTATGCCACTGAAACTGCGTTTTGTTTCTCCCAAGAACATCCATGGCTTATTTCTTGCCAAAGTCAATGGTCAATTATCTATTCTTACTCTGACTTTCACCAGCACCTACAGCTTCCTTTGTCTTAAATGGGTCTCTTCTCAGGTTTCTA
Source organism: Rhinolophus sinicus (assembly GCF_057876585.1). Lineage (NCBI taxonomy): Eukaryota > Metazoa > Chordata > Mammalia > Chiroptera > Rhinolophidae > Rhinolophus > Rhinolophus sinicus. Next base: position 155,105,230 of record NC_142514.1, on the reverse strand, counting down.
TGCCTTCATCTGCCCGTGGCTTCTGTCTCGTCACTGGCTGTGCCTCTCACTTTCCTTTGCTCACTCTCCTCCTCACTTTAGACCTCTAGGTCCCGTCCCTAATTCCTTCTCTTCTCTACCTAGTCTTTTCCAAGGTGATCTTATCCATGGCTTCAAATACTAGCTATAGAAGAACAACTGTAAGGTGGGTTTCTCCAGCCTGGCTCCTTTTGTGTACTCAACACATCTAAAATCGATTACACTTTATGCAAAATCTTTGCTTCCACTTCCAATTTGTCTGCACCCCCACTCCTGAAGCCCTCCCCGTCTCCGTCAATGTACAGCTATCCATCAGTCACCCTTAATCCTGTCTTCCCTGATTGCCTTCTATATAATCCATTAACAAGTCCTTTTGGCTCTGCCTCCCCAACATGCCTTGAATCCGATCACAACTCAGCCTCCACAGTAAGATAACCTCGGTCCAAGCCACCATCATCTCTCTCCTCAAACAGCCACCTCCCTGATCACTCAGCCTTCCCTCTTGCCCTGCTAGGCTCCACAGCAAGAACAGGGATTGCTTCAAGTGGACCTTCCTGCTTTAAACCCTCCAATAGTTTCCCAGGGAAGACAGAAAAAAAAAAATCCAAATTCATTCCCTTGGCCCAGAAGGTTCTCTGTGATCAGGCTCCTGCCCACTCCCTCTTGCACCCTCCTTTATTATGTTCAAATATAGGGCACAGGCCCTCAAAAGGACCAGCCTCTTCCCATTTCATAGGCCCTGCACCCTGCTTCCTTCTGCCTGGCATGCTCCCCCCACACCTCCCCTTGGCGGCCTCCTTCTTATGGTTCAGGTCTCGGATGAGATGTCACCTCCTCAGGGGTCTCCCCCTATAGTCTGCTGCAGTTACTTTCCACCACAGGAGCCCTCATGGTACTTGCCAGTCAGCACATTGTCTTTTTTATTATATTTTCAATACAATACGGAAGCTTGAAGACAGGAACGCTGTCTGCTTTTGTTCTGAGCAATCTCCTCCCCGTGCCCAGAGCCCGCTGCTGTGCTCCTGGGCTAACTGGACACAGCGGGACAAAACAGGGAATCGAATGTTCTATGCAGGCTCGTGGGGACTTTGAGTACTTTCAAGGACTTTAGCTCAATGGTTCTTAACTTTTTCTTTTTGTCATAGACCCATTTGAGAATCGGATAGAAACTCAGGCCTGTCTCTGTCAAAAAAAAATAAATAAATAAAGTACATGGACAACATTTTGCACACAATTTTAGGGGACTCATTCCCTGGCCCCCCTGAAACCTGTCCGGAAACCCCAGGTTAAGGGCAGCTCCTTCTGAGTTTTACGGCACTGACTTCACTCATACACAAGTCTTCTTTCACTTTTATACTATGAGTCTTTCTTTCCTTAGTTTGAGAGCCAGTCTTAGGCTCATTTGGGTTGTTTTCTTCTGGCTTGCTAATAATAGGACAAAGAGAGAAAAGAAGGAAGGCTCTTTCAGAGGGATGAAACAGAATGGGAAGAGGTTAAAAGAAGATCTGTGAAAATGAGACGCATCACACTGTCTGCCGTGGAATTTTACTGCGAGTGGCCTGCGCTGGACAGTGGGAAGGGGAGAAATAGTCCTGGGGTGTTCAGCAAAGTCTTCCAAGTATACGCGTGAACGAACATTGTAAGGAAGGAAGAAGCTTTGGGGTAGAAAATGAACGGCATTCACCAGAACAGCCGCTTCATGCCTAACTTGTGCCGGACATTGGGAACTAAAGGATGAGTAAAAGAAAACGCCCTTGGCCTTGACGGAGCTGTTACTCGGAGGACACAAGCAAGGAAAATCATTCTGGATGTTGTGGTAAAAGTGACGAAGGAAACAAAATACGTTGCTGGAAAAGAGAGTCACCGGAGGTACTTCCTTTCAATAGAGTGGTCGCAAAAGGTATCTCAGGAAGTCACATAGAAGGTGAGATGAGAGGGAGCTAGTCAGCCATCAGGAGGAGGGAAGTCAGGTGTTCCAGGCAGAGGGGCTGTCAAATGCAAAGACCTGAGGGAACGAAAAGCTGAGTGTCAAGGAAGTGAAGGGTGGCTACCATGCTTAGAGCCTGGGGGGGGGGGGGGGGGGGTTGTTAATGGAAAAGAAAGTTCATCCTCTGAAGATGCCAAACCCATTAGAGCTGCGGAGATGTAGTCAGCGTGTCTCTGCATCCCCTGCCTTCTTGCTCCATTTCCTCAATCCCCTGCCTTCTTGCTCCATTTCCTCAATCCCGTTCTGGGGCTCAGAACCTATAGGATCAGTGAGAAATCCTCCTTTCCTGTTGACGTGATTGTGCAGTCTCTGCTTGCCCTTGGTCCTGCGCTGGCTTATTCTTTGTATTTACACAGACTGTGGGTCCCGCCCTGCTTTTCCAGTGAGGAGATGATACTGTCCCCCAATCTTATCAGAAAGACAGACTGAGCTACATTTTAGCCTCAAACGTTGCATCTTGTGGCGCTTCAGTTTCTGTTACCTTCAAGGGATTCATTCCTGGGGTTGTCTGGAGCCCCCACTTACGGGTACCCACACATCAAAGCACACGCACTCCTCCATTTGAAAACAAAAGGCTTCCTTCATCACCAGGAAGAGCACCGACCCTGTTATCCAAGTTACTCCTCTCCCATCTGAGCCTGAAACCAGGGGCTTGTTAACAAAACCTCGCAGGGCAGAGAAGGCGGGAGAACACGACCGCGGGTGCCAGCACCTTCTGCCTACAATCAGCCTTTCCATCCGCAGTCCAACAGTAGAGATGCCTTTTCTAACACGGTGCCCATCAGCAAGAAATCAACTCCAAAATGGCAGCATTTCCAACAAAGGACACGTGAGGCCAGTTATTTTCAGTGATAACAATAATTCAGATTTATAGACTTTACTGCCTACAAATCTCATCTACTTTAATTCTCACAAATGTGCTAACGTGTATGATTATTCTTATAGTACAGAAAAACAAACTGGAACTCCGAGAATTTAGATGATTTACTCACACAACTGCTAAGGCCCATGCCTTCAGATGCCAAATCCCGTCTGTTTCCATGACCTCACACTATGTGGAGTAGTGAACAGCTCCATCACTATGCCAACAGATGACACTGTGACAGTTAGTGGGCCAGGGCCATTAACAGGTTATTCCAAAGTCCTTTAGCTGCTTCTAATACTTCTGGGCTTGGTCCAACTTAGATATACCTTTTGACCAAATTCCACGATATCATGGCTTCGACTGTTTTTCCAGTGACTATTGTCTTTAAAACATTGGCTGGGTGTTGACTTTTCTGTGCCAGGCATTATGCTGGGGAAGCAGTGGTATGCAAAAGAGAGAAAAAGGTCTCTTTCTATCCTCACGGAGCATATAGTCTGGTATGTGTGGGAGTGTCAGGCAGCCAAACAAAAAACAAATACATTTCATTGCAAATCATGGTACATGCCACGAGAGAAAAGAACAATACTCTGTGGGAGCATATTATAGGGAAGAAGAGAAGATTATTGTACATAAAGTGAGAAAAAAATCTGTGCTCTGTGTGCCTGTACAGGAAAGCTACACGGTGCTGAACGTTGCTAATTCGGTGAAAATTTAGAAATGTGTGCCTAGATGTAGCTTTCTACATAATGAAACCTAGTTTATCTCAGAAAACCCCATCCCAAACACTCGTGGCTGACACAGAGCCACAAAGATCCCGGTGTCATTGCCCCATGGTCGATAAGAAGCAACAGCAGATTAAAAAGTTAGATTACCTGGTATTTAGGGAACAATTGAGAGCTGGGCCTTTGGTCATAGTAATAAACCTGGTTATTTAGAAGATGGGGGGAAAAAACAAAAACCAAAGAGGCAAATCCATGTGGTCATTTGTTCTTTTAAAAAACACACCATTAAAGGAAATTGAAAAAACACACACCATTGGCTAGCAGGAGTTGTATTTTTATCATGGTGTGATGGGTGCAGAGGGAGACTCCTAAGGGTTCAAACACTTCCTTTTGAAGCTGGAGTAGCATTGCTATTAAGATGGGGTGCGTAATGAATAAAATAATTCAAAGCCACTCTTTGGCGTTTTCTAATGTGGCTCCCGCTGCAAGGACATCCTTGAGGGTGTCTCCTGCTGGGTGAGATAACGAGGGAAAGGGTAGGCAGGGCTGCGGGGAAGAGGGAAGAGACTGGAGAGGAAGCTTGTAGAGGCTACTCATGGGCAGCCTTGAGCAGACTGATCCAAGCCAACAGTGTGGGGACTCTGGTCTCATGTCACACACCCGAAGTTCTGCCACTGGCCTCAGCTCACGCAGCTCTTGCACCATGGAGGCGCATTGCAGAGCATGGAGAAAGCACCGAACGGGAGCCAGGTTTGGCCAAATCACTTTCAGATTTTGGCTCTCAGATTGCTCATCTGTGCAATAAGCCAACTGCCAGCCCAGAGATTCCCTGAAGACCCCTCCACGCAGGAAGGTTTTGTAGCCCTAGGGATCCCACTGAAATCCCTTTTCAAAAGAAAATTCATTTGCCTTGTGAATTTGACTCCTGGTCCATCAGTCCCCCACTGGGGACAACCCTAGAATTTACTGCACACTTTCTAGGTGTCAGGTGTTGTATCAAATGCTGTAAATCCCTCATCCAACAGAACCCTTCCTATAATCCTTAGTCTTGTAAGAAAACCCGTCCTGTACCTTAGCTTTGCTATTTCATTCTTCCCCTTCTGAGTTTATAGGGACTATAAAATAGGTTCACAGAACCTTCCACAATCTCTAAACCACAATCTTCTCTCAGTCAAAAGGGGGAAAAATTGTTAGTTTGGCAAAGAGCCCAACTCATTCTAAGTATTTGCCTGGGGGGGAGGCTAGCTGAAAAGTTACAGACTGGTTAAGAATTAAACTCCTTCCATTTGACCATTACCGTAGCCTCTAAGAGAAAAACTGTTTTCGGTGGGGGAAGAGAAATAAAGCAGGGTGAGTGGCACACAGTGTAGTGCTTACAAACGTTGCTGTGAGTTTTAAAAACCAACTGTGTGCCACGATGTACAATGTTATCAACTCATAATTCCTCCAACTCCACGAGGTCAGGTAAGTTGCTCAAGGTCACACAGCTCATGAGTGCTCAGGAACAAGTCTGCCTGATTCCTAAATTAGTATTCTTCTTAGGATTCTTTAAAGCTCTCATTTGTACTGAGTTTTTATCATGGCAGTTACCGTGCAATAAGTTCTCTGGTCCTATTTAATCCATCTGACATTCCCTATGGAGTAGGTATTATTATCCCCAATATATATGAGGATATTAAGAAGCCATGGGTGAAGTAACTTGCTCAAAGCCCACGCTGCTGCTAAGACCCCACTAAGCAGAGCTCTGACTGAAACCACCTTAATCACCTCTGAATGTTTGCCTTGAACCTGTACTTGGCACACTGGGGATGATTTTCTTCATTTCACCTACAGCTCTTTGACTGGTCGAGTATTAAGATTGCATTGGCAACAACTTTGTTATCCATGGGCCGTTTTCTTCTTCCCTTCCTCTCTCCCTCTCTCCAGGAGACTCCATGGGTAGGTAACATCATGGTAGTTCCTAGTTCTGTACATTCATTTAAGTTCAGAGAGAAAGATAAAACCTTTCATTCAGGGGCGGCCATTGAGCTCAGTTGGTTAGAGGGCGGTGCTCTTAACAACATGGTGGCTGGTTCCGCCCCCACCTGGGCCACTGTGAGCTGCGCCCTCCACACCTGGATTGAATCAATTACTTGACTTGAAGCTGATGGGTCCTGGAAGAACACACTTAAAATACATTTTTAAAAAGTTAAAAAAAAAACCCAACTCTCATTAAATTCACAGCACAGTGCAAACTGACATTACGTTTGTAAGTTCAGATGCAAGCCGCTGGCTGGAACTAAACAGAAACTCCATTCTTGAGCCAACCTTCTCCCCAACATGGTACCAGGCACAATGGAGTATAGATACAAAAGTGTCTGAATGGCTCAGGGCCGTCCCATCGCCAGCAGCGAGAGCATCCTCGAGACTGTGTTCTCGTGTCAGTCTCGTGTCTCATCTGCGGTATCATCTGCGCACAAATGGCAGAATTATAAGGAAAATATAGAACACGGGTTTTGTTTGCAGCCCATGCTACTGTGCATACGTTCAGGTCCAAGAATGGCCTTTGCATTGTTGTTTATAAGAACAAAAGGACTGGAACACTCTGAACATCCATCAGTAGGGAAAGAGTTCATCACTGTAGCTTTTCTATAGAATGGAATACAGGGTGGTCATTAAAAATGGTGCTGATGAATCCCCATATACAGAAGAGGCTCCTGCCGCAGTGTCAAATTACGAAAGTAGGTCATCAAACACTTCTCCTTTGGTAGAGGCTGTATAAACAGCAAAGAACTGCGGAGTCACACTCCCTGGCTCTGCCACTTCCAGCTGCCTAACTTCGGACATGTTGCTTAAGCAACGTGCATCTCAGTTTCATTACCTGTAGAATAGGTTCTTACTCCTAGAGTTATTAGAAAAATGAAATGAATCAATACCTGCAAAGAGCTTAGAACAGTGCCCGGTTCATATTGAGTGCTCAAGAATGTTTGGTCTTTTAAAAAATAAACTGTATACATGTTTATGTTGTGATTAGAAAAAAGTCTGGCAGGCACCCAGCTGCTAACAGTGGATCTCACTGGGTCATATGGTGTCACGCATGACCTTTTACTCCCCCCCCCACCCCCAACTGTTTGCTTATCTGTATTTTTGATTTTTCCATAAAAGATGTTTGGCTTTTTCTTTCAAAAGGAAGAAAATCACATTTAAATGTTTTAAAATGCTAAGCTTTAATGATGAACAGAAACCTCACCAGAATTCATTAGTTAAAAAAGCAGTGGGTCAGACCAGGTCATTACAAAACTGGGAGTCTGTAGAAACTGTATGGTGCCCTAATAGCAAGAAAGAATTGGCATCCCAGCCCCTTAGTCCTGAAGATGCAGAGGCAGGACTGGTGGGAAGAGGAAGAGAGCAGAGAGATAGAAAAGTCTGATTTCATTCACAGCAATCCACTTAGTTTAAAATGTCAGGAAGTTTAGCGGATTAAGGGTATTACAGCCGCTATTCATAAAGGTGTTTTGTTAGAACCTCCAAATAGCAATCTGGTGAAATAAGCCTTGCACAGCCTTAAATGAAAGCCTGTTACAGTACTTAAAGTTTCCTAGAGAAGGAAAAAGACCCCAGGTATTCATTTACCTAAAGAGCAGCTGCCTGGAAGATACTGTAATGTATCCTATGTAGCCAATGGTTACAGAATAGGTTACCAGTCACTGAACTAGGAAGTTTGAGCCCAGATCACCAGTGGTAGAACTGCAATTAGCAGTAATGAGAGGCATGTCTGCATTCTGATAAGAGCCGCAGCTGTACACATATTATAGACATGAGTCCCTTTCTACAAAGTCCAAGGACATTTAAAGCTGCTGGCATCTACGAGGTAGAAGGCATGTTTAGATTTCAACATTCACAAATTAAAACAACAAGGTGCCTGATACACTTATCTCACAGTACATCTGGGACGGGAAGGTGGCAGCAGTTTCTGGGGAGCAAAGGAAACTCACTGTTCCAGATCCCCCTGCAGCATGCAGGCCCTGTGCTGTTTAAACCAATCAACCTAAGTATTCTCAGGTTCAGTCTTATACACAGGGCAGTCTTGTAAAGGAGGCTCTAAATCAAATGTTTGAGACACAAATCCATTTTTTCCCACTGTTTCTCCTGAGATCATAGAAAGTGTCTCAAGAGAGAGGATGTCTTCACAATTAGGGCAACATGAGGTCAAGGTGAGAAGTCTCACAGAGTGAACAACAGGTGGGGTTTGGAGACAGGCAGACTGGAGAGTGAATTCTGGCTCCATAAACAAGCTGAGCTGTATGAACAGGAGTGCATCCACCTGTCTGAGCAGTTTTCTCATTGACCTGGGTAATGAAGATACAGTGGTGATTAGACAGGTACTGGCCCTCAAGATGCCTACAGATAAGGTGACGGGTGAATAGCAGGCATTTATAATACGATGTGTTTCGTACACTGATATGGAACAGTTCAGGATACTATGGAAGCAATACTAGGAGGGTCAGCTAATCTGGTCTTGGGGTTTGGGGTTGTTAGGGAAGGCTTCCTGGAGGAGGTGACACTTAATGTGAGCACTGAAACATAAGAATCAAACTGCGGGTTCAATGGGGTAGAGATAGAGGGAACATTATAGGTAGAGGGACCAGCCTCTGCAAAGGCTATAAAGCAAGAAAGAAGATAGTTTTTGGGAAATTACAAGTAGTTCCCGGGTGGTTGCAGAGAGGGAGAGAGGGAAAAAGGAGTAGGAAATAACTAAGCCAGAGTTCATAACAAGCCCAGTAACAAAGTTTCAACTTGATCCTAAGGGGGGTGGTCATGGAACTCAGATGCATTCACTGCTTCTGGAAAAGTTATGGGAAGCAAGGATGCAGATCTATCAAAGGAAAATGACCCCCATCTCTCTCTGTTCCCCAGTTCAGAAATCTCCCTCTACTGCTTGCATTTTATCTAATTTCTTTGACAAACTCAGATTTCAAAAATTATGTCTACCCCGTGGAAAGCTCCAAGTCACATCACTGTCTCACAGCTCACCTGCGAGAACCAGGTTCTCCAGACTCTGTTTGGACACCACTGAGTTCAATAAGCACCTACATCCCTGCAGTTCATTTTCACTCATCAAATCCCAAATCTTAGACAGGATTGGCTATCTGGTAAACTGAGGTATCCTAGAAGTTTGGATCTGAAAAGAAACTTAGGAGCCAGTAGGCTCAGTTCCTTCATTTCAGGGGTGAGCCCAGGTGGCGGGGAAGTACCTGGCACGAGGTCACAGAGTTTGCTGACAGACCCAAGGTGAGACCTCAGATCTCCAACCCCTAACGCATGCTTTTGCTTTATCTCCATCGCTCCATTACAGACCAGGGATTCCCAATTCCCACCCTAAAGTCAGGAAGGTCTCACAGACACCTGTGCAGCCAAGCGGGGACATGAAGTCTTATTTGCCAGCAAACACCGCAGGAAGGAGTGGAAAAGATGGTTAAACAGGATGAAAGTGATAAGAAAGGAAGCTGGTTAGAATGATCTTATCCATTAAAAAAAAAAAGAAAAGAAAAACAGCCTCATATCACAGCAGTCGAGGAAAAGAATTAATTCTATTTATGCAAAGCCCTTTAAGGTAATGAAAAGTGCTTCCAGCATTACCCTATTTCAAAACATTTATCAGATGCCAGGGAAATGAGGCATGTGCAGGCACACACACCAGTTCTCTGCGAACGGTTTATCTAGCAAAATAACCAGGGGGGACATAAGATCTGAGGAACTTCAATTTTCAACTGCCAAGTGGATCAAAGACACAAGCAGCAGAAAATGAAACACAGAAGTCTAAATTTAGTCATCTCCCACACTGGGTAATTTCTTTTCCAGGGTCTGTTGTGTGGACACAGCCGTGGTGTGAATGATTTTCATCTGAGAATCCTCAGGGTCAGCTTGAAGGTGCTGATTGCTAGCAAGTTCTTTCTTGTGTCCCTGAAATCTCTATTGGCTGTCAGGGGCAGGGAAAGCTCGGCAAGTTTTTGGACCTCAGGAAGTAGCTGAGGAGAGGACAATACAAATGAGAGAGAAAAAGACAGTTACAGAAGAGGACAGAAAGACCCCCACGCACATTTTCGTGAAAATTAAAATGCAATGTGAGGGGAGGTTTCCGTACAAATTGGAATGAGGAGGCCTAGGCATGGAAAAGCAGGCTGAGAGTTCCGAAACTTGTGGGTTCTGCTCCTTTGCCTCCCCAAGACGGTGCCGGCACTGCCCAATTGCACAAGACTAGCACAAGGGGGTAAAGGGGTTTCATGTTCTTTTCCCATTTTGTGGACATAAAACATTTCGGCAAATTCTAAACAGCACTGTAAAACGAAGGAAACAAGGTGTGTGGCTGGGTGTAGCTGACAGTTACTGTAACGCTGGCTGATGGCAGGCGACAACCACAGCAGCACCCCAGCGAGGGGGCCGTCCTGGTAGCCACCGCGTCACACTCGTGTTGCAGCCTGTGGTCAGCGGGCTCACACACCAGGCTCAATGCAGATAAACACCGAATCTGTCTTACCTTTCCTGGGAGAACTGATTTCCTCAAGGGCTGGCTTTTGTCCTCGAGCCAACCTGTCAAACCTGTCTTCCCCTGGTGACCACGAATACACTCTGCTGGCTAAATTTAGACTCTGAGAGCCTTTTCTAACCTGTCATTTCACTGCAGAGCAGGGCAGATCAGTGACTTCAGTGAAAACAACACTGCCAACCCCTTCGATGTGGAGCGAGGCGGCTAGGACCCAAGGGCCCACAGGTGCTGTCCTGCTTGCCCTACACCTCCAGGAACACGCCCTTTTCCACCTGGGCATATGGGCAGTGCGTCTCGTTTGAAAGATTTCCAGGACAGGATGTGCCACTGTTTTACTTAATAACCGAATTCTTCTGTGTCACAAAGCTCAGTCCTACAAAAAGTCCTTACTAATGCTTTCTGGGAGGCAAGAAGCATCTCCAAAATATCTCTGGTCAGCATTCCAAGTCTCAGCTCTACCTCCAATCATCTGGAAATTATCTGACCTCTTTGTACCTTAGTCCCCTCATCTGTAAAATGAGGATACCTCATGGGGCTGTCATTGGGATTAAAGGAGTACATTTTGGTAAAGTGCTCGGCTCCCAGTAAGTACGACAGAAATGTTACTGTTGCTCCTGCTAATACTATTATCCCAGCTTCTCCAGCTGCCTAACCGCAGGCAAGTTCACGTCTCTGAGCCTCATTTTAGTTTTCCCCACACGAGAAATCAATGCCACACCGACTTCGCAGGAAGGAGTTGGGCAGGATGACATGAGGTAAAATCCTGGGAGCATTTAGCCACTGCCAGGCACAAGCAAGTGCTCAGAAACGTGGTCTCCTTTCTGTGCTCCTCTCCTTATGGAAAACCTCTCATTCCAGAGCGGTTCCCCCTTGTTTTGTTGTTAAAGAATGATCAAAACTAAGCAAACCACATGAGCTTGAGATAACTCACAAACATTTATTGAGCTTCTCGTGTGTGACAATTACTCCCCAGGCCGTGGCTATTAACGTGTTAAGACAGACAGAGAGGGTCTCTGTTGTCAGAGAGCTTAGCTTAGTGGGAATGAATCCGAGGCACTTCCTTCCTGCCCTGCCTTGGAGTGGAATCTTTCTCTCAGAATAACAGCTATGGACTAACAGCTATCATTTATCGGGATTATCGCAGGTAGGCCTCACACCAACTCCAGCATTATCTGCATTAACTTACTCTAAGCCATTTGGTTAGTACGGGCTGAGCTGCGATCTGGCTACCCTTGCCATGTGACCAGGGTAAGGGGCTATTCCAGAGCTTCTGCTCTTAACCACTGCGTTGCACTGCCTCGGGTTCAAGAGCTTGCATTAAAAGAAGCATGAGAAAAAAAAGAAAGGCAGATGAGACACCCGACTCCCAAAAGCCCATTGGGTGGCATCTGAAAACAAAACCACGGCCAGCCCTGGCCAGGATGGGGGCTAATGCTTGTAATTTGAAAAGCGACCCAGTGGATTTAGATGCTATCTTCTTTCAGCACCACCTTAAGTTACACTAAGGCAGTGGCACGGAGAGGGAATTTAGGAGAGTAGCAAGGCTGAGCCTCTCCTGGAAGGAGGTTCCGAAAGGATGAACTGTAACTTGATCAGAATATCACAACCACCCAGCCTTCGAGCCCATTCCTTTATGTTCCATTAGCACCAGTGATCATTTCCTCAGGGGCAGCAGGCAGAGCCTGGCTCCTCTGGCCAGAGCCCAGCATTTGTAATGCTGCCGGGCTCCTAGGGGTGCAGCCAGCTCCATGGGAGAGGAAAGACCAGGACTTTCTTTGCATGCCCATTTCACAGGAGGGGAAACTGAAGCACAAAGAAAAGTTTGGATTCCACTGGAAACATGGATTCTGAAACTCAAGGTTCCTCTTAGGAACATTTAAACTTGGCAGGCTCACCCTTCAACACAAAGGAACAAACTAAGGCTTCAGAGTGCTGGGGTGAGGTGGGAGGGAGACTGCAAGGCTAGTGCAGTAACGACTGCTGCTGGGAATTCCAGGGGAGCTTCTGGAGGGCCCAGACGTTCTCTATCCCTAGAATTCAAAGAGCCCTGGTGTTTGAGAACCAATTTTCAGGGGTTCCAGAGGTTTGCCAGCAAGGAAGGCCGGTGGCTCAGAATGACTGGAGAGAATTCTAGAAGTCTTCTTTTCAAATTGTCTTGAGTCTACATGAGCCCTCTATGCTCTCTAGGAGCCACTTGTTGTTATTATTATTATTATTATTATTATTATTTGCAAGCAATACGACAAAACCAGCAGCAGGCGAGCCTAAACCCAATTCATGGAATGGTTGCTTTCCTCCCTGAAGAATGGAAGCAGTGGAACCTAATAATCAAGGCGGCTGGTGACGAGTGAGGCTTTGCTCTCATCCCTGGCTCTCAGGGTCTGCTTCATGCCCACGTCCTGGTCTGGCCCTTCCTTACCACGTCTACGAAGAGTGTGTGCAGGGAGGTGGCTGTGAACCTGTCACCCTCCCCACCAGTGGGGCCCAGCTGCCTCCTTCTTGGAGAGGCAAGTGTGATTTTTTTTTTACCTGTTGGACTCCAGTAGAGCAAACTTAGATATGGAGGGAAATGGGTTCAGATTGAGTAGGAGAGGCAATGTCCCACACCTGACCCTTTCAATCACTTGATCCCTGGAAGTGGCTGGGGGAAGAGAGAAGCCTTTTGAGATAATGGAGAGGGCTGGAGATGGAGGTTCAGAGGACCTGGGTTCTAGTTCTGCTTGCTGTGTGACTCCAGACAAATGACCCAGCCTCTCTGAGTCAGTTGCACCATGCAACTTGAGGGTGGTGGTGATTATTTTCCCCTCCTAGATGGGTATGCATATGAAATGGAACATCAATACAGATCCTATTTGACTCCAGGCCCATCAATTACAAGCTCTATTTCCCCATCTGTAATACTGAACTCACCCGGTTGTGATACACACTAATGTACAGCATATTTAGAGCATGTGGCACAGGGGAGGGGAAGGAGGTACTTGTTATTTTCCACTCTGAGTGACCTCAGAACCCCATCCCTCCCAGTTGCAGTAAATGTCTGGGTCTGTTCTCTGGGCGCCTGCTGGACGGCTGTTGCTTAGGGCAGAAAGCATTCCCCCAGCTCGCTTCCTTCCAGTTGGTGGTTCCGCTGCTGCCCGCTCTGGTTTACAGCCCATTTACGGGGGGGCACCCTGGTCACTGGGTGTTTGTGTAGTGTTAATCATTAGGAGGTGGCCAGTTCCAACACTGTGAGCCCCGGGGCATCGACAAATAAGTCAGCTATTTGCCTCAGTCTATCAGGGTCTGTTTTCCGAAGGCTTTTCTCCAAGGACACAGAGGGAGGACCCCTGATGCAGCCTGGAGCTGGGGAGGTGCCTTCTGAAGGGCACAGTGGGAAATGGTTACTGAAAGTGAGGTGCTAAGTTCAGAGTGAAGCACCCACCATCCTTGGAAAACATACCATGGGCCTGCAGAGATGGGCCTTCCTTTCCCAGAGAATGAAACCCCAGGCGTTCCTCTTTCCCTCCATCCCGTTTTCCTCCCTGCAAAACCTGGACTGGTCTTTCTCCTCCTCACCCCTTAAATCTCACTTGTTTTACAAGAGCCATGAAAAAGTCCCCTCCTCCAGGAAGCCTTCTCAGTCTACCCTGTGCTGTAATGCTCTGGTTCTGACCTCTGAACCCGAGAGGGCTGACATTCTCCTGTGGGTCCTGCCCTTACCCGCAGTTGCTCATGACCTGCTCTTTGAGATAACAGAGAGGGCTTTGGTGTCTTTTAAGCTGACCCCACTCCAGACGTGTGTGTCCCCAGAGTACTAGCACAGCATCCCGGTAACGCCATGCAGAATGGGTGGGACAGCCATGCCCAAGTCATCTCAGTCAGGCTTGCAGCTAACCTTTAATGAAGACCTACTCTGTGCTAAGGGTCAAACCAGCACTGAGAGTGAGGAAAAACAAATATGTTCACTGTGAAAAATCCAAGGCCTCAGCTGTGGAGAAATAACTCATCCGGCTAAAACTGAAGTTTAGTTCAACAAGTGTTAACTAAACACCTACTATGTGCCAGACACTATATTATTAGGTTTTGGAAATCCACTCACAAATAAGATAATCCCTGCCTTCAAATTTAACATACAGAAAATAAGAGTCAAGATTGTGTTAGAAGTTACGTGTAAAATGAAGGATTGGACAAGGTCCTTTGGGAGCTCCAAGGAAAGAGACTAACGAAGTTTGAGATGCCTCGCAAGGTGACACGGGAGCTGGAGCTGAGAGAGGTGTACGTGTTGGCTGGCAAAGCAGGCTCAGAAGTGGGAATTGCACAGGTACAGGCAAGCAGACTCAGAACATCTCGGATGTGCTGGAGACAGAAATGTTAGGTGCTGCTGGGGCTTATGAAATGGAAGGTGAGGCTGGTGTGGCCACAGGGCCCAACGGTGAGGGGCCACTTCAGAAGTGAGCCCTTCATCCTGTCTCCTGACATGCGGCTAAGGAGTCTATATGCATCACGCACATGGTAAGATCTGCATCGGGGAGGATCCGTGTGGCCCGGCAGGGATGGTGTGGAGTAACAGCAGAGTGGCAGCGAGAGCAGAGGGACTGTGCCCGGCAGCACACAAGACCATGCTGTGAAGTGAGGTACACGGATGCAGGACAGAAAGCATCCCAGCTCTCCGGCTCCAGGGGAGCTCCAATCTGAACTGGGGGCTCTGACCTCCGTGGCACCGGAGTGGCGGGGTCATTAGCATGACAAGTGTTGCTTGTGGGCAGAGGCCTCCCTGCAGACTTCCCACAGGGACATTCAAGGCCAGGCCCACATCAGCTGGCTGGCTTGGCTCTCTACCCGGTGAGTCCAGATCATTAAGAGCACAGCCCTCCGGTGACTGCCTCCTCAGGGGCCTTTGTTTCAAGTGAGAAGCGAGGACATTTAATTGCCTCAGCTAGACACAAGGGTTTCCTCCCCTCTCCCTGCCCCTCCACCTACACCCCCCCCCTCAGTTCCCCAGCCCCCCCAAGCTTCATCCTACAGCTTGAGTCTTGAAATACAATCAGTGTATGTTCTGAGGCCCCCCTCCAATTATGGCTCTGATCTTTACTTCCAAAAACAGAGCTGGAATTACAGCTTGGCTCAGAGACACATTCAAATCCTCAGGGTCATAAACCCTTTCAAGTTCCTTTTCAAGACCTTTGCTGGGGATTTTAACAGGTTTGCACCTCTGAGGTTGTTATATGTTGGTTAATGGGCTGATTCCAAAGAGTGGGACCTCCTGCCAGGACATGGAGTGTGCTGACTACTTCAGCTTTTGCCAGTTACCCACTGGGGTTCTCAGGCCTTAAATGACATCTTCTGGTTTTTCTCTCCCACCAGTGTTCCCCAAGGACCAGAGGCAGAGGTACAAGAGCTGCATGAGACCCCCACCACCCCACCACCAAAGCAGAATCACAGAGGGAAGGAAGGGTATGCTGAGGCATGGATGCAATGCAGGCAGGTGGCCACGGAAGGAAGGACCCATAGTTTACATCCTGGCTCCCCAATCCAGGCCCTTGAACCTCTCTTTCCTCACCTGCAGTCGGCATTTTAATCCCTTACTAAATAATACTTGCTGCCACCGGTGCAGAGTATTCACTGGGCCCAGGTGCTGTGGAAACATGGCCCCTGCACTGTTCTCATTTACTCTTCACAGTGGCTCTCTGAAGGGGAATTGTTATTATTATTATCATTATTATTATTATTTACAGATGAGGACACGGGCCTCAGGATGGGTAAGTTCACCGATGTCTGTCACATCGCTGGGAAGCAGCAAAGCTGGGGTCTGAACCTGTCAGGGGTCACAGGTTTGAAGTCATTTTTCCAAAAACGGTACTGGGTTGGGTCAGACCATTGAGCTTCCCACAGGGGACGCTCCTGGACACCAGCAAACCCGCATTTTGAGGGCAGGTTGAGGCCACAGTTAAGTTCTTTTGAGGACTGGATGAGGACTGAGTGGGATGATTCACTCTAAACCTGGCACCAGGGTTGAGCTGTGTCACCTGTAAGAGCTGTGTACAGTCACTGATGCCCCTTTCTGATGGGTCAGTGCCCTGTTCTGATTGGTCAGTGCCCTGATCTGGTTGGTTGCTGCCTGCTTCCTAGAGCCGGATAGTCATTCATTCATTCACAGTGTCTGTAATGAGCACCCCTCTGAGCCAGGCACCTAAATGTTCAGTAAGTCTTAGTAATCCTTCTTAGGATAATATTGAATGAATGAATGAATGAATGAATGAATGAATTGATCGATCAATCACAGACATCTCCCACTGTATATGCCGGGCCTCTACAAGCCTAGGAATGCTGAGAAGAGTAAGGTATTATTCTGGTTCCTCTCTCTTAGTTTGGCCGGGGAGACCTCACCTAGCAGCAGACAATTGCACAGGCATGTTAAGTGCTACCAGAGAGCAAAGTACAGGTTACAAGGAGACCCTCGATGGATGAGAGCTTCTCACAGGACCTTGTCTGGGGTTAGGGGAGGAGTGGGGAGGGCAGGACTCGAGCCAGTCCTGGAGCAGGAATAGGGACTACCCAGGTAAGGGAAGTCAGGAGTTATTCCTGATTATTCCAAGGGAGAGCTAGATCTATAGACTAATCATCGCTGGGACACCCTCCCTTTTACGAGACAGACACCATGATGTCCTGGGAAGAACACTGGCTTTGTAGTCAGATAGATCCGGGTTGAAATTGGAACTCTGCCACTCACTGTCCGTGGGCCCCTAGCAAGTCACTTAGACTCACTGACCGGGATACTCCTCTGTGCACCTGGGATAACTCCTGTCTTGCTGGGTCCTCTGGGAGGTTAAAGCATCTAGGAGAATATTTGGAACATAGTATGTGCTCAATAAATGAGAGTTGTTGCTAACAATGAGACTCACTCAGACCCCAGATTGCAAACTACCAAGAGCCCTGGGGAGGAGTGTAGCAACCTCCCAAGGGACCGCATCTCTGCTGTCCCCAGAGCTCTCCTGAGTTGCTCCCAAACTGACAACGGAAGCATGGATCCCTTGTCCCCACAGAGGCTCTACAGCACAAGGCAGAGGGTGCCTGGAGACCCATCCTCATCTCCCCACATAGTACTTGGCCAGCGAGGCCAGCTGCTGGTTGACTAGAGGGCACCTATAGTGCCCCCTGCACTCGCCTTCTAGAGTTCACTGTGTATCCTGTAAAGGGCGACCCCACAGACTCCTACCCCACCCCAAATGCCCTGTGGTTCTGCTGTACATCTTCAGGGCTTCAGTGGGTTCCCCACAATCCACATCCAGGTAGCCCAAGGCAGGAGCCAGGGAGAACGTTTCTGAAGCCTCATTTTGCCACTGGAGAAACTGTAGGGTTTATGAGTCCCTGTCCCCAAATCTCAGGGTAAACTAAAGGGAGAGGCAGTGATATTAATCCTTGAGCCATGCAACCATCTCATTTCCCTCCTTCATTTAATCTCCTCCACACAATCTTGCAACATCCCTCAAAATGTCAGAGTCTCCCCTCAGATCTCATTTCAGGCAATGTTACAGTGCTGAGCACCATGAGTTAATGAGGGAGATAAATCAAAGTGCGCAGTGGACGAGGGAAAACAACAGGGCAGCGGCTGGAGCAGACAAAGCCGGCCTCGTCTCCTGTGGAACTGAGACACAAAAAATCCACAGGGGTCTGCAGCAGAGGCCACTCCTGGGAGAGAGGCCTGCTGAAGATGGACCCTAAAGGTCACCAGGTGTGATCGCCATGACAAAGGCCACTCTGAAGACTTTGCTGGGGGTTCTGGCACTGAAATAGTTAAATGTTCTTAGAAAAAATATGACACCTGAAGCTTCGAGCATTCCTAATATCCTGCTCAGTAAGAGACAGAGTTCCCTCAGCAGTAGGAGCTCCAGCTGAAGCCCAGCTGCATCCTGGGCTTTCCTTTCACTGAGCCTCCCTCCGATGGGGAAAACGAGACCTGGAAAGAGGGTTATCTTAAAGGTCACAAGTGCAGGTGCCACCATCTTTGCAAGCGCCTTGTTCGGTGCAAGGCACTAAGGAGAGGCTGACCAATTACTCTGTAGGTCACGTAAGGCTCAGCTTCTGCGAGGCTGGCAGCTGAGCCTCTGAATAAAGAGGAAGGCACAGGGATCGAGCACCAAGGTTTTGTGGGCAGAGACCTGAATCAAACCTTAACTTTGCCCCTTATAGCACTGTGGCTTTGGAGAAGGAAATGTCACCTTCTGGAGTCTGTTCCCTTGTAGGTAAAATGCATGGTCTCCCTGCAAAACCCATTGCAAGTGCTGTTCTGCCCTCCACTGTGGTGTACTATGCAAAGCCTGCCAACTGCATGAAAAACATCACAGTGTAGGGAAGTCCCTCCAAGCCCCCCAACACTGCCTGTTCCCAAGGCCGACCACCCGCCTCTGGACAGGCGGCGCTGATTTAGGGAACAATGTACATCCAAGTGTAATTAAATCCTGACAAACAACCACCCAAATAAATACAATTCACTGTTATCAGTCTCTTGGAATTTTATCTCGATGAAAATAAGACTACAATCCCATGAGCTTCAACTCCTACTATTATTTTGGTGAAGCTCCAAGTTAGAGCTAAACCCACTACAATGTATGAGAGTAGATTTCTCCCAAAGTGCCAGAAAGGTCAACAGCCCCACTACTCTCATCCACAGCTCTGTCTGCCCTGGACGCCCCTTTTGGAAGATTTCATTCTGGTCTGTCAACCCTGGATGTTCTTCGGTACCTGCCAGCCACAACAACAGCTCCCTCCTCTCTCACCCGCCTCTAAGTGCATCTCGGTTTAGAGCAGGCTTAGCTCTCAGGTCCAGTGAGGATGGACACCTTGTGGCCGTCTCTGCTCTGACAGCAGACGGCTGCGTGCAGGAGAGGGGGCCCCTCAGCCTGCTGGATCTGCACACACCAGAGACCTTGGGCGAGAACCACTGTCCTAACAGAACCATCACAGGACAACACCTATCACTGTGACTGTCAGAGATGAAAAGTTCATGGGGTCCCTGCCCTGCATGGACGAACGACACCCATGAGCCATTCTGTTAACTCCGCCTGCAAGTGACAACAAGAACATTGACTCCTGGGAGCTCAGGGACCTGCGACTCAGCTAGTCTGACTGTACAGATGAATAAATGCAGGGTGGGGGTGGGGCATCTGTTCAATGGTGGCACACTGAATGGTGGTAGATCTAGGACAAGGTCTCTTGGCTCCCAGGACACTCCTTCCCTTACTGCATGGGCTGCATTCGTAATCATCACCAAAGAGATAACGTGTGCTTTCATCAGTTACTTTAGAGCTCACGCTTTCCAAAATTCACACTGCGATGACCTTGCTCCCGGAAGCCTGGAGGACAGCGAGTGGTCACTGGGCCACTAACAATCTCTCTGGGCCTCAATTTCCTCATTGGAGGAGTCAGAGGGCTGCAGCTGATGATTCTGAAGGTCTCTTGCACCCAACCTTGCCCTGTAAGCTTCTGTTTGAACTGGCGTGGGAGATGCAACATTGGGAAAATTCACTTACAGGCAAGGTAACCTTGAATAGAAACTCTGGGCTGGCATAGCTGTCCCACACGATCAATCTAAAGGTTACACTGTAACCAGGGACACTTCTCCACAAGCCAGTGTAACAGCTGCCCTATACACTGGGCTTATTTCCATCAGCTCTTACATTTCAGTAACAGAAATCGGGGCTAGGCTGCTCTTCAAAAGTGACAAAGGATATTAAAGGAAACAAAAAGAAAATCCCAAACGGATGATGAGATAAGCAGGCCTATTTGGACACTTGGGTAATGTTTCTAAAGGATCTTTCCAGTCATCGCCAATAGGAAAGGAGACTGCCTGTATTTCATTATGATGAGCTCCCAATGTAGGACAACAGTTAGCTCCCAGGGATGCTCTTGTTCCTTCTGCCCCCACAGCTCTCAGTGAAAGTCTCTGTGGCATTTGGCACCTCGAGTTTTGATGGCTTATTTGGGCTTCTCTCCCCTGTATTTGACTGCAAGTTCCTCGAGAGTGGGGACTATCGCCTACTCATCTGTGGATCCCCAGGACCTGAGCATAGTAGGTGCTCAGTAAATGCCAGCATTTTTCTATAAGCTGTCATATATCAAAACAGAGTCCAAATACTTTGTTGAAATGCAACTGACCCATAGCGTTGGTTAAAATTTCGTAACCAATCCAGTCATCATGTTCCTATTCTATCTCTCCCCCACCCAGAGGAGCTACTAGAGGCCATCATTCAGACTGGGAGGCACAGAGCCTGGCATCTGAGAGGTATACAGTAAATATATGATAAAATGTATGCTACACAGTTGGCTAAATAATGGGAGGGTGGCATTAAGCTGAGATTGTCATTTGTGTGTAATAAAACAATGACAGTTACCAGTGCAATTCATATATTTTCTGCTCTCAGGCATATGGTGGAATTGTACTTCTCTTCACCTTTTAATTTAAGTATAGCCACGTGACTTCCTTTGGCCAATGACAAGGAAGTGGAAGTCACACACGCCATTTCTGGCAGAAGCTTTAAGACACAGTGTGTGTGGCTCACCACACTCTCTTTGCCATGGGGATTGTCAATGCTTTAAATCAGGGGTGTCCAAACTTTTTTCAACGTTTTTCACTAAGGGCCATATGCGGTAAAATACACAAACAGCTGGGCCACTCACCTGAGGTGAAGTACGTATTGCCTCACCTGATTTATTTAAGTAAACTAAATATATTTTTGGAATTTGCCGTGAGCCAATTAACAATGGGTCATGGGCCGCAGTTGGCCCGTGGGCCGCCGTTTGGACAGCCCTGCTTTAAATAGTAGTCCCTCTGGAACCCTAGAGTGAGAATGATGTACAACATCCTCCCACTGACCTGCAATGGCCAGACCCGGTGGGTTTTTAGGGGTTGTTTGTTACACAGCACAACCCATCCAATCCTGACTGATGTGCAAATTTGCCCAGGTACTTAGATTAAAACACATGATACTATTTTCTGTTGGAGGGCACAGGTGTAGTTAGATTCTGACTTGGGGTAAAGGGCCTACGGTTTGGCTTGCTGAGGGATAAACACAGGAAAAGGTGCCCCTGTTTGGCTTTCCTCTTTGACCTTCCATTCTTGCTTTCCTATTGCTAGCCCTCCTCTCATCTATACTTTGAACAACCATCATGTCTACAAATTACTGTGAAACAACTACTGAAAAGGCACCACTTTTGAAAACGTACTTTGGGGGAGTGATCTCCATCCCCTACTCCCCACCCCCGCCCTGACACAAACACATTTTCAGCTCTTCTCCTCCCAGAATGTAACCTGGAACAAAGTTATGAAGTTGGGCAACATGAGGGAGTGGGCCATTCTCACGGGACCATTATTATACGGCTTTTTTTTTTTTTTTTTAAGTGAAAACACTGCCTGCTGGAGAAATGATACTCCACAGACTATTCTTTTTTCTTTACAACCCCCCTGGGAGAATTCCTTTGTGGCTTAAGGTGCAGATGGTTTGCTTCCTGTCAGCACCACCCCTCTGTACAGCACAGGTGGCCCCTGCCCACCCATTCCACAGGAAGCAGCTCTTACTTAAAAAGAAAGGCAGTGGTTCCAGCAGCAAAAGAGGCCCTCGGGAAAGGCCAACGCAGTAATTATTACCCTGTTCCCTCGGAAATAGAGATTTGCCTCCAAGGCTCCTTTTATGAGCTTTAAAATGAAAGTGACTATTCCTCGTGCCTCCTTTGTTTCCCCTTGCTACACACAAGCAGGAGAAGAAAAGGGAAAGGGATGGAAAGGAAACAGGATGAAGACCACTGACGCCAGGTACTGTGCTAGAAAATGAATGTAACCCTTGAATGCAGGACTAAGAAAATGTTCAGTGGCACTAGTGGGCAGAAGAGGTGGTTAGTTATAAAGCAATCAGGAGAAGGCAATGAGAGAGGAGGAGAGGGGAAGCTAGGAGAGAGAGACGGAGGAGGAGGGAGAGAAAGGGAGATCAACTGATTGACCCAAGCAGTGAAAGATGAGAACAAAATATTATGGGAGAAATGAGGAAGTGGGGGTGGGGGATGCAAGGCGAAGTTCATTTTCTCTTAGGCAGGTAAGAAGCTCAATGGTGAATTACCATTCAAATATGCAACCACGTAGCACCTTATGGTTAGTGTGTCTGTATTCTCTATTTCCTCCCTTTGCAACGTGCCATAGTCTAACTTACAGTTTCCCCTGGTGCTAATGCTGTCCTTTAACTCACAATTGTTCTTTCTTTATAGTAGACACTCTAAGCTGTTGTGGAAAGAAGAGGGTTTACTGATTTGTTAATTAATTAAATATAAAGAAAAGCATTGCAGGGCATAAGGACCAGATAGCCCTGAATGATTTGCAGGACTGAGGAATAGAGTATTTTGTTTTTGTTCAGTACTTTGTAAAACACTGTCACCACCTTTACCTTGTGTACTCCTCACTATGGTCCTTAACACTCCCTGATCAGGTAGCAGAACATATCCACATGTTCTGGAGATTAGGCAGTGCACATCCGGGGTGGGGGCGGGCGGCGGGAGGGCATTATTCTGCCTCCCACAGGCTTGGAAGGCAGGGTTAAGGCAGGGAGAAGGCATTCCTATCTGTATTTCCCCTCATCTGCATAGCTCAGCAGGGGCTCTGCCTACAAAATACCTGGGTTGGGGACCAATTCCATGTCCTGGCTAGGGACCTCGGGCCTGGATTGAACCCATCTCTCCAAGATATCGGTTAAGTCTGTCTCTATGAATGTGCACTGCTTGGGGCTAGGAGGGTGCCTTGTTGCACACAAGTCACCAAGCCAAGCATTGCCCTGGGCCCTTGGAGATCTTGTGACACTCCGGGCGAGGCAAGAGGGTTCAGCTTGGCAGGCTGGTCAAATACCAGGTTGCATAGTTACATCCCCACACCGTGGGACTCCCAATTCAAGCTGAAACTGGGACAGCTCTGAGCACCAAGGCCAGGGCCCAAATGCAGACAGAAAAGTCTGTGCAGTGACTCTGACTCTTACTGAAAGAGCCATCGCAATACCTAAGACACTCAGAGTTTGGAGGGCAAGGGAAGCCTTTGCAACAAGAAGGAAAAAAAAAACCAAAAAAAACCAGCTTCTCCTTTCTGCTTGGTTTCTTGGCATGAGGTTGGAGGGCAATTTTCATTTTGCTCAAGTCTCAGGCTGACATTTTACCACACGGCATTAGTTTGTTTTTGTTTTTGGGTTGTTTTTGTTTTGCTATTTTTCTTACTACCTAAATTATTATAAGAAAAGCTACTGGAGTTCAATGAGCATTCTAATGGTTTAGAAGAAAGTTAGTAAGCAACGTAACCAGCACAACGAGCCTGATTTCTGTCCTCCTTGGGCTCTGAACGACACTTGCATGGCCTGGGGATGCTATTTCGGGGAGCATCTAACTGCTCGAGCCCCCTGCGTGCTACAGCAGGAGGGTGATGACAGAAAGCTCCGTGAGCACAGCTTTGGAGGGACAAAGAAAGGGATCGGGAATGGACACTTTCCCAGAGCTGAGCTTCAAGCTTTGAAAGCACTCAACTCGCTGGAGTTCAAGGACTTTTGATGGGTGCTGAGGGGACAGCAGTGCATGTCGGAGCTGGCAGGACAGCAATAAACCTGTGCTGTCTGTGAGCCCCATCTCTCGGCCCTCCTTCTCGTATTTCTTCTTCCTCCCTGGCTGCCCATTCAGAAACCTCCATGCCAGAGTTTTTTTTTATTTGTCTGGTATCTGGGGCCTGTGACTTGTAAGAAGCTACCTCCATTTGTCCCTTTTGATCCTCCCTTCTTAGCCGGCTGGCTCTAGTTTGCTGGAAGTAGCCACTGACGACTGTCAGGTGAAAACGAGAGCCCAGGGGTGGCAACCCTGAAAAGTGACAGGAGATCAAGGGCAGGCTTGGCATTTTGAATTTACTATTGTCATTTATTATGTCTCAGAAGCCAGCTGGTGACATATGAGACTTACGAGCTGACATGGCCTCTATCTCCCAGGCTCCGAAGGTACACACTGCTATCAGTTACTTTTAATAACCCTGAAGATATCCCAGCCACATCCTGTGGCAAACAGCCGACATCTGTCTGGGAGGTCAGCACCCTCTAAGGCTGGTCTCCAGAGCGGCACTGCTGAGGTTAATGATTTTCTTATTCATTAGGAAAGTGGCTGAGGTGATCTGCCCTTCATATGCTTCTTTCCTCAGCTGAGGTCTAGTCAGGTGTCATTTCTCAGTACTTTTCCTATTCCCTTTGTAGAACCAGTCTGTTGCTTGCGTGTGAATCCTTAAGGACGGGGTTGTCATTTTATACAGAACTTCCTGGAAATATTGCAGCCCTGGGATCTTCTTTATTTTTCAGGTTACAAGGGAAGAATTTTGGAAAGGAACTGGGTTTTCTCCCGTTTTTCACTTGTCTAATCTAAATTATCTAAAGAACACGTTTCCAATTACTGGGACAAGGACAACACTACTGAACCTGCCATACAATGCCGGTTATTTGCACACTACCTTAAAAAAAACCCCACCTATCTGCACACCATCTGTGATCTTCTTCCTTGATATTTCACATTAAATAGCCGACACTATCCTTACTCTAAGCAATATCTATAAAATCACGGGTTTGATGGTACAGTTGTAAGGTTTTTTTTGAAATATTGAAATTAAAATGTAATTGTTAAAAATAAATATTTCCCCGTCTACCAATTAAAATTACATCCTTCACATACTACTACTGTAAGCCTCCCACTTTGGGAAACACTCTCCTACAATATAGTTTTTGGAAGAGATTTACATGAAGAACTCTATAGAGACAAATCTAACACTATTTCAGCTCAGCCAAAGATGAAGCATTACTATGGTCTGTTTACAATAATTTTGGAAATGAAAGAAATTGAATATATTCCAGCAGAATGAAAAATATCTCACTGCCTAGAGGTCAGAACTTTAAAATAGGAAATTTATAAACATTCTTACATCCTATTTTTTTTAAAAAGCCACCTGATTCTTTCTTTAAAAGTTGGTCGGTTATCCGTTTAGTCTTACATGGTCATACCTGAGCAGTGCATTCTGGGGAGAACCAGAAGACACTTACCCATAAGCTGAACTGGAACAATATAACAAATGCTACCCATCTTTCCAGCTCCCACCCAAATCCTCCACTTCTAAAAGCAGAAACATGCTCAGCTGCGATCTGTAATAATTCCATTAACCCTGCAACGGAGCATTAAATTAAACTGCCTGGCGCAGATTCTTCTTTCACTACAAGGGGACAAGTACCTTGTAAGGCCTGCATTTTATGCTAATAGATTTACTAACCAACTACATGTTTCCGGGAGAACACACATAAGCAAAATAATTTGGCAAATTGTGACATCTCCAGTGGGGGTGTTACAACAAACTGATTTTTCCCCTGACACTAGTTAAAGATTTTAGTTAGACAGAGCTTTAGCCTTAGAAAGAGCAGTGCTCAAATGGTTCAGCTTTCTATGGACTTTTCAAACCAATACTTTTTGGGGAAAAAAAATTAATTACAGTAACAAAGCTGAGTTGAGCTGGCACTGAAGTGGGAAGCCCTTGGGCATCTCTGGTATATATCACCAGCCTCAACTCTGCAGGGGACTCTGAGAAGGACAATTCAAGTCAGGGGCAGAGCCTGGGCCAGACCCCAAGTTCCTGACAACTAATGCAGCTCTCTCTACATCAGCCTAACTTCCCAGCCCTTCCAGAGAGAATGTGAAGATTTCTTTCCAGCAAATTCCATCTCTGGTGGTAACTGCATTGTCTGTCTCTTTAGTATGCTGCCCTATTTCTCTAAAGCTAGAGAACTACATAAGTCACCTAGAGCCTTGTAAAAAGTCTGCTCTGCTAAGAGGACAGCAAGAAGCTGGACTTGTCCTACAAATACCTGGCTCTCCAACGCATGAGGTTTAGCACCCGAAAAGAGTACAGTGATTTCAAAGCACTCCCATCTAAATTCCATGTAATGTCTCATCAACCCAGATGTGGAAAGAGGTCAAATATGCCAGAAAAATGCTTCATCACTCAGATCATTAAAGGGGACTGAAATCTAGAAACAACACATCAGAGCTGGAAAGGATCTTGCTCATGGTCATAGAAATGGTTTGTGGACTAGAAACGTGGATGCCACACATCCTTCTTTCTTTACTGTAATGTTTGCTGAAGCTCTTTTCATCTGTGACGGCCACAGCAATGACAACAGGTCAAACCCTATCATCTCCACCACCTACGCGCTGCAGCCTTGTCTCCGATTACCAAACAACAGGAGACACATGGTGAAGCCGGCTCAGCCAAGGCCAGAAGAGCTCCTGTCTGCAGACAGACCTTCTGTGCATCCTCAGGGACTCTGTCCCAAGGTGCAGTACCTAGAAAGCCGGCTAACAGAGGGAGTAAAGCAGATCCCTGGGGGGCTGCTCAACTGACAAAGATGTAGTAGCAACAGTCCAAACAACAACAAAAGCTACTCAAGCCTGAATTCCCTCTGTTCTGGCTCTCAGAAGCACCACCCTACCCATAAGCAGGACTCAAGAACCTATCAGCAACCCTCTCCTACCTGCTGTGCCAGCTGCTAACCCCAGGAACTGCCTCAACGGCTTCCAACCTCCACGTAGTTAAAGCAGCACCCATCCGCTCTCAAAATCACCACACTCATTTCTCAGGCCACTTGGAATGACCTCCGCACCTGGCCAACCCCGAGTGGAGCAAGCTTACCTGTCAGCGTCTCCGAGGCCCAGGGAGGTATTTCTTTGCAGGGTCTCCCGCACCACAGCCATTCCATCAGGGAGCCGGTTCAGGCGACGGGTGTAGAGGCCAAGTCCACCATCGGTCATGTACCTTTAAGAGGAGAAGAGGATGATGCAAACGTATGATCAAAAGCAAGTCATGGGCAGTCTTGTGGTTCATATCCAAAAGGCCTGCATGGCCATCCTGTGTTCTAAAGGGAAAGGAACTTTCCCGAGGCTCTGTCCCTGATCAGCCGCTGATTCAACCCAGAGGCTCACCAACTTGCTAGCAAAAATAGAACTCAGCTTAATTAACCCAAACTCACAGGAATCTATGAAGCAGAAGGGAACCAGTGAATAAAATTAACTGTCAGATGGATTCATGACATTCTTTTTAATGCCAGCAATTATACAAGCAGGTGTTTCACCTCACTAATGTGAATGGAACTGGCAAGTCATTAGCAAATCATAGGGAACAAAATTACAGAACAGTGCCGTGGAGGAAGTAGGCAAGCTTTTAAGAGAGGCAGAAAGAATAGAGGATGAAAGAGCCACCTTTGCTATCACAGGCAAGCCACTTACTGCCTTCCCACATCCCCAGGCAAACAGGAGAATTAGTGAGATAAGGCATATGAAAGCGCTGTGCAGTTTGCATTAGATCATGTTAAATGAAAGACATTATCAGGCTTGTAATCATCTGGAAGTATCTGCAATGGTGAATTACGTCTTTGATACCAGCGTCTTAAGGGGGTTGCCACAAAACTCTCTGAATAACACGAATGCTGATTGACTCTTTTCCAGATCTCTTGGTGATGCTACAAAGCGATCTTCTGATGAAATCAGTGTTGTGCAGGGAAATGGGGGTGACCCCTGGAACTTTCTGGATAGGTGGATGACTGTCCGCAAAGCAGACCAGTCCCTGAGATCTTGGCCATCAGTAGGAGGCAGTTCAGGTCCAAAGCAGCTTTACCTCATCAACCTTGGCTCGTTTACAACAGCCCCTCAAGGAGACTGCTGAGTTATTACCCTCATCTTCAGAGCAGCACAGGAAGCAAAGTAAAACGTGGGCAGAACAAGAAACCAAACTCAGATCCCTTTAATTCCCACATAAGCTCTGTGAGACAGACCTGGAAGGTGTCTGAAAATGCGTTTTACCTTTCAAGTCACATAACGTGTAGTAAGAAGACCCATGAGTAGTTTATTTTCCTGAAACAGTCAGCTGAGCTATATCATGAACTGTTTCACATTATTTAAAATTTTAGCTTTAGAATAAATATATGGTGTAGATCCTGAAGGTTCTCAATCCTTGAGTTTTTTCCCATCTCTAGTTTGGGAACTTTTAGGGGTATATTCGTAGGAAAAGTGGAATTATAAGACGCTGTGGAGGTTGTCTAGAACCAGTACATTCAAGTCAAGGGTCGAGAAGAAAGTCCTCACTGGAGCCATTGTGGGTGAGAAGGCGCTTCTAGTATGAGTCAAAGTAACTTCCCCTTAGAGCAGCCTCCAGGAAACCACGTCTGCTGTCCCCCCACTGTACCCCTCCATTGATGACATTCATGACCACAGATGATGCAATCCCAACATAATGGAAACTGTTGGAGTCCATCAGACCAATGATATGTGGTTGTGCCAACAAAACAACCACAGAACAGACTGAAATTTTCACTCAACCGTACCATTTTAAAACCAAAGAGCACTCTGTGAATATACTAAAAACCACGGAAATTGCCTTCCTAGTCCACTCTCCTTCCCGGATAACAGAATCCTAAATTTGTTCTTCTCTAGCAGGGTTGGAAGGCCATGAACCTTGATTCGTCTAATCACAGGGATTCTATCCCCCTCACTACTGACTAGTTTACACATTGTTGATATGATGTAAATTTGGCCAGTGAAGTCAAGTCTGACAGGAGGCTTCTGGGAAAGTTCTTTTCACTCTTAAAAAAAAGACACAAGGGGTGTTTGCCACCACCGCACCGCGATCGCTCTTTAACGCCAGCGCCGCCTCTAGCTCGCTGAGCTCCAGAGGAAGGAGAAGGGGTTAAGTAAGGAGGTCTCTAGACCATGGCTCGTACAAAGCAGACTACCCGCAAATCGACCATCGTAAAGCACCCAGGAAGCAACTGGCTACAAAAGCGGCTCGCAAGAGTGCGCCCTCTACTGGAGGGGTGAAGAAACCTCATCGTTCCAGACCTGGAATGGTGCACTCGAGTGGAATTAGACGTTATCAGAAGTCCACTGAAATTCTGATTCGCACACTTCTCTTCCAGCGTCTGGTGCGAGAAATTTCTCAGAACTTCAAAAGAGATCTGCTTCCGGAGTGCAGCTATTGGTGCTTTGCAGGAAGCAAGTGAGGCCTATCTGATGGGCCTTTTTGAAGACACCAACCTGTGTGTTCTCCATGCAAAACGCGTAACAATGATGCCAAAAGACATCCAGCTAGCACGCTGCGGACGTGGAGAACATGCTTAGGAATCCACTATGATGGGAAACATTTCATTCGTTAGAAAAAAATTTCTCTTTTTCCTGTTATTGGTAGTTCTGAATGTTAGTTATTTTTTTCCTGTGGGATCAAAGGGTACCTAAGTATATGATTACAAGTGGAAAAATAGGGGACAGAAATCAGGTATTGGTAGTTTTTCCATTTTCATTTGTGTGTGAATTTTTAATATAAATGCGGGGACAAAGAAAGTATAATGCAAGTCAAAAGTTCCAGTGAACAAGTTTCAGGAGTTCAACTTTATAACGATTATAAATAAACCTGTTAAATTTTTCTGGACAATGCCAGTATTTGGATTTTTTTTAAAACAAGTAAATTTCTTACTGATGGCAACTAAATGGTGTTCGTGGCATTTTTATCACACAGTAGATTCCATCCATTCACTACACTTTTCTGAGTTGTTCTACATGCAAATACATGGTTTTAATGTTGTCTGTCTTCTATGCTGTTCCTGTAAGTTTGCTATTCAAATACATTAAACTATTAAAAAAAAAACAGACATAAGAAAAATATGGCCTAAATGTTTGTGTTCCCCTAAAATTCATATGTTGAAGCCCTAATCCCCAAGGTGATAGTATTTACAGGTGGGGCCTTTGGAAAATAGTTAGGGTTAAATTAGGTCATGAGGGTAGAGCCCCCATAACGAAATTAGTGTCCTTATAAATTGAGAGAGAGAATACAGATCTCTCTTTCTCTTGCTCCACTGTATGAGGAAACAGCAAAAAGGTGGCTGTTTGCAAGCCAGGAAGGGTCCCTCTCCAAGAATCAAATCTTCAAGCACTTTGATCTTAGATTTCCCTGACTCTGTAAGAGTGAGAAATAAATGTTTGTGGTTTAAGCCTGAAGAAATAAATAGCACTGAATTTTGTAATTTAAAATGGTAAATTTGGGGGCTGGCCCGGTAGCTCAGGAGGTTGGAGCTCCGTGCTCCTAACTCCAAAGGCTGCCAGTTTGATTCCCACATGGGCCAGTGGGCTCTCAGTCACAAGGTTGCCAGTTTGATTTGTCAACTCCCACAAGGGATGGTGGGCTGCACCCCCTGCAACTAACAACAGCAACTGGACCTGGAGCTGAGCTGCACCCTCCACAACTAAGACTGAAAGGACAACAACTTGACTTGGAAAAAGTCCTGGA
Organism: Rhinolophus sinicus; assembly: GCF_057876585.1. NCBI lineage: Eukaryota > Metazoa > Chordata > Mammalia > Chiroptera > Rhinolophidae > Rhinolophus > Rhinolophus sinicus. Next base: position 155,074,765 of record NC_142514.1, on the reverse strand, counting down.
AGTACACACTGTTCCCCAATAAATTCCTGTTCCCCTTCCCCAATAAAATCTTTTTTTAAAAAAAATTAAAAATAATGGTAAATTTTATCGTATATGAATTGTATCTCAATAAAAACAACAGTGATGACAGCGATAGTTAAATAATGCTTTGTGTAGTTCCTTGTTAACACTTGTCTCTCCCACACAAGGCAGCGAGCTCCTTGAAGGCAGGGACTGTTCTGATTTTGTTCCAGTCCACATCCCATGTGCCTAGCACAGGCTACGTGCTTCTTTAATCCTGTTTTTGTGGAAGGAATGAAGCCCAAACACATTGTCATCAGGTGGGTTTAGCAAAAACTTTTGGAAAGGACACCAGTTACAGGTTTTCCTTCCTCTTAAATGTCAGCAAACTTGACATCTAAGACATGTTGCAAGGCAAGTAAAACTGCCAGTCTACCCATCTGTCCATCCATCCCTCTGTCCTCTAACCCACTCACTCATCAAACAGAGAGATGACCCAGGGTCCAGTGCGAACTACATGCACGTATCTTACTACAGGAAAAGTAAAACCACGTATGTCAAAATGCAGTCATTTTGTTAGCAGCTAGACTTTGTAGATCGAATGTCCTTTCAAGGACAATTCAGTGGAAACTCTTCAAAACACAATCTGTTGCATCATGAAGCAAGGCAGTTAATTTGATTTCAGTAAAGTCCTCCCAACCATAGAGATAAACAAAAAATTTTCAACCGAGGAGATCTTGTCAAAGGACAAAGTAATTTTAGCATTCACTTCCCTGCTGGATTTTTATTGCTGGTGAAACAACACACACGGTTGGGCAATTACATGCACCTGGGCATGTAGCTGAGCCCCTGCCACACACACACACCCTGGTTTTCTGCGAGCACTGGACAGCAGAGCCCGGTGCATTCAGAGATGGAATAATGAGACATGCTACAGCCCCAGGCCAGCAACACCCACAGTTCTGTCGAAAATGACCACTAATGAGGGTAGGAGAACCCTGGAGAGATGGGACTGGTTGTGCTAAGTTGGCTTGTCAACTGCCGCTGGGAATTCTGATTTTGTTTAGGCAGAGAGGGGAAAGGCAAGGGTAAATATGGATGCTCTGCCTTCTCAAATGTACCCAAAAGCCAGGGAGTTGAATGCAACTAATCTGATCAGGAATTGATTTTGCGCGTGAGAGAGATAGAGGAAGAGAGAGAGAGAGAGAGAGAGAGAGAGAGAGAGAGAGAGAGAGAGGAAAAAGGAGAATTTACCTCTTCTCTCAAAGGTTTGTAAAAATCTATTCAATCATATTTTTTTAATGATATTGTTCCAAATAAATTCGGTTGCATGTTCTCTTAGTAGAAGACAGCACAGCACTGGAGACAGTTGTCACTAGAGCCATCCTCATACTCAAGAACCTAATTTAAAATATTTCTAAATTATTATCCACAATTACAATAGTCTGATTTGTTGAAAGAAACACACACACACACACACACACACACACACACACACACACACACGGTCTGACAAGTTCGCAAACTTCTTGCACCGATGTTGCTAATCTTTTTTGATATCCGAGGGATTATTCATTATGAATTTGTACCAACTGGACAAACAGTTAACCAAGTTTACTATTTGGAAGTGCTGAAAAGGCTGAGAGAAAAAGTTAGATGAAAACGACCTGAATTTTTTGCCAATAATTCATGGCTCTTGAATCACGACAATGCACCAGCTCACACGGCACTGTCTGTGAGGGAGTTTTTAGCCAGTAAACAAATAACTGTACTGGAACACCCTCCCTACTCACCTGATCTGACCCCCAATGACTTCTTTCTTTACCCAAAGATGAAGGAAATATTGAAAGGAAGACATTTTGATGATATTCAGGACATCAAAGGTAATACGATGACAGCTCTGATGGCCATTCCAGAAAAAGAGTTCCAAAACTGCTCTGAAGGGTGAACTAGGTGCTGGCATTAGTTCATAGCTTCCCAAGGGGAGGACTTCGAAGGTGACTGTAGTGATATTCAGCAAGGAGGTATGCAGCACTTTTTGTAGGATGAGTTCACAAACTTAATTGTCACACCGTGTGTGTGTGATTTTAATAACTCTTCTAGCTCCAGTGAAAAATATACATTTTTCTGTTCAACCCAAATCTGTATAGGAATTGGCTACTGAATATGCTAAAACTAACTCTGCAATAAGTTGATCCCTGGAGAAAGCAGCCTTCACAGATGAAGCGGTCACCCCGCGTGTCCATCTGCAACACCAGCCCTTGCCCAGCGGTTGAAAAGGCTTTTGTTCCTGAAGACTCAGGGAGGCCAGGGAGTTAGGGCCACACCCCACTTCGGGAGCTTTAGGGAGGCTCAAAGGCTCACACCGATGGAGACGAAAGGACTTGCCTGCGGTCACAAGAACAGGAACCAGCTGATCCAGGGACCCCAGCCCCGGGGCCACACTTTCCTTCTCCTTGGGGCAATAACTAATCCGAACTGGAGCTTAATGAGGTGCTAGTAACATCCTAATGTTTGTTTGGTGGGGTCCTGCCTAAGCTGCCAAGTGACTGAACAATTTCCACATTACCCTCCCGGTTCTGCAGTGATGGGTGGAGGGGGCTCTCTGCCTCACCTTCCACAGCTCCCTCAGAGGCCCCAGGATGGAGAAAGCAGGAACCTCTGCTAAAGAGACAAGGTGTCTGTGGGGTGTTTTTCTTCTTATTCGAGGCTGAGGCACTCTGGGGTGGCCCCCAAGCATCAGGCAGAAACATGGCTCTGTTGTCAGACAGACCTGGTTCAGTCTCCTCCACCCCTTGCTATCTGAAAGACCTTGTGCACGTCGTCATTAACAGGAACTACTGGTAACTGATGCTTGCTGGGTACTGTGTGGAGCTCTTCACATAAGTCATGATATTTCAGCTTCCAAACAATCCTATCAAGTGTATTATTATCACCCCTATTTTTCAGGTGAGGAAAATGAAACTGGGGTCAGGGTCACAGGGCAGGTAGGTGGGTTCCAAGCCCAACTCTGGCACCTTTTGGTGTAATTTCTTTGACTTTCAGTTTCCTCACCTGCAAGATGGGTGAAACGACAGATTCACCTCATAGGGCTGTGGTGGATTAAATGAGACTGTGCATATAAAGCCCAGTGCCTGGCACGCTGGGAACACTTTATCGTAGTGTTGTGACCCTTTCAATGCCACAAATACCAGTCTTGGTGCCAGGTACAGAGATGGAAGGACCTAGTTCCTGCCCTGCCCTGGCAAAGTTCAAGGGACTCAAGCGTAGAACAGGTAACTCTACTACTACACAAAGAGCACTATCACAGATGGATGCATGACAGGCTCTGAGCACACGGGAGGAGGTGTCACAGAGGAGCGCTCTTTAAGGTGGCCCTTGAAAGGGACATAGGCGTTTGCCAGCCAGAAGAGGAGGATCCATCTAGGCACATGGATGACACGTACAAAAGCAAAGAGAAATAGAGATGAGGGTAAGTTAAGAGAAGGGTAAGTAGTTCACCGTTGCTGGAGCATCAAGAATGCCAGGTGGAGGTGAGACCTTTGCAAGCAAACCAGGGGAGCTTTGAAGGTACGACACAAATGAGTAACAGGTTCTGGCTTCTGTTTTAGAAAATATCGACTTTTTAATACTCCATCATTCAATGCACCAATTTTGGTGACCCCAGTTTCTTTTCATTGACATTTCCTTCTACAATTTTTTCAGAATGCACCACATTTGTCTGAATCCTGAGTCATCCCAGACCACTGGGGAACGACCAGACTTGGAGGGCAGACCTCACCATCCCTCCAGCCAAGAGGCCGCTGAAGTCAACATGCTGATTACAGGAACTTTCTCAACCAAGGAGGTGCATCCCATTAACTGACACTGCCTATGCAAAAGCTCTGGAATCCAATAGGACCTGTTAGAACAAATACACTAGATTTTAAGTCCAACATTTAGTCAATAGATCTCTTTCTTTAAACGTGAGAAAACAATGTGAAACAAGTGAAACTGGCTTCGTGAATCACCTTCAGAGTAAGGGGAAGGTGGCTCCTTATTTCCAAGGTTCACAGTTCAACATGAATGGCCTGCATAACACACACTGACCTTCACTAATCGCGAAAGAAATCATCTTCGTCAGGAGCTGGGGGAGGTGATAGGAGACGGGAAGGGAGGGAAATATGTCCTGACCTGATCTAGTTCAGTACGTTTCTAATGGAGCATGACACTTAAAAACCAAACAAAACAAAACACCAACAAGAAAAACCTCAGATGCAAGAAATAAAGGCAGTACAAATAGGGGGGGGAAAAATCAAGTCTAGATGATTACTTTTCTTCAAAGACGTGTCAGCCTGTCTATACCTTCTGGACACACTTTTGGTTTAAATGTGAACATTGCAAAGAGAAGTGGAATGAAAGAAATATATAAAATAGTCCTTGCCAATATCAATATAAATATATGAACATATGTATCAACACATACTTTGTTGCGTGAGGTTAAAAGAAATGATGTGGGCTGATGAAAAGCCCTTGAAGTTGAACATTTCACCAACATCCAAGCCCCCAAACAACACACGCATTCACAGTGCCCTTTTACTCCATTACAATACAGCATGACATTTATTCTCTAAGTTTATTAGGATGTAAATTGAGTTTCTGGACAAACCTGTAAAAGGATCCCTTTAGTTGAGGGACTCTTAGAAGTCAGATGAATAAACTTCACTCTAGGTCACAGAAGGACAAACCAAGAGCTAGTCTAACAAAGCTGCCTGAACCCTTTGAAGAAAGCCGATCTTTATGACAGAAAAGAAGCTGCTACGTTTGACTTAAGGGAAGAAAAAAAAGAGTATTTTGAAATGCAAAAACGATGATTGGAAAAAACTGGGTTTAATTTTTCAGTGCAATTTATAAAATTACATTGCTAAAATTTAGGCAAACACTTAAAATTTTACTAAAGAAATACTTGGAAACTACTTTGTCCTCAAAGTTTTTAGGCATTAAAGCTGAGGCAAATATGGCATATTTCCTTCAGTACTCCCACCCTGCCTCCATCACAAATGCCAAGGGGAGAGGGAGAGGGAGGGAGAGGGAGAGGGAGAGGGAGAGGGAGAGGGAGAGGGAGAGGGAGAGGGAGAGGGAGAGGGAGAGGGAGAGGGAGAGGGAGAGGGAGAGGGAGAGGGAGAGGGAGAGGGAGAGGGAGAGGGAGAGGGAGAGGGAGAGGGAGAGGGAGAGGGAGAGGGAGAGGGAGAGGGAGAGGGAGAGGGAGAGGGAGAGGGAGAGGGAGAGGGAGAGGGAGAGGGAGAGGGAGAGGGAGAGGGAGAGGGAGAGGGAGAGGGAGAGGGAGAGGGAGAGGGAGAGGGAGAGGGAGAGGGAGAGGGAGAGGGAGAGGGAGAGGGAGAGGGAGAGGGAGAGGGAGAGGGAGAGGGAGAGGGAGAGGGAGAGGGAGAGGGAGAGGGAGAGGGAGAGGGAGAGGGAGAGGGAGAGGGAGAGGGAGAGAGAGAGAGAGAGAGATCAGTGAGTGATTCTAACACCCTCCTCCCAGCATATCTTTAATATTTTAAAATCAGATAAAGGTGTGTTCTTTTCAAAAAACATGGTGTGGCTGCCTCTCTATTGTGGTCATCGCAAACGGACACACAATGAAACAAAACCAAAAGCAGCCTTTAGAGAAAAAGTCTAAGGTTTGAATGTCTTTCTCAGTTGGGTGTCCTGGTAATAACAGGGCTTTAGCTATAAATCATCTGGATTAGACAACACAAATAATCAGGAAATATTTCTTTGCTTCTCACATCTTTGGGGACCCTGCCAGCAGAGGCAGAGGAGAGATACCGGCCAACAGAATCGTTTCCTACCTTTCTGCTTGATGCAGCGTTGGGGTACCTGCCGGCACTGTTTCCCGCTGTCCTCTGGGACCGCTGGCTCTTCCCCAAACTGGTATCCTGCTCTTTTTAGGAAGATGTGGGAATTCAATTTTCAGCTCTAGCAGAATCTCCCCTGATTTTGCTCGAGCCTGGAGCAGCCACTTGCAGCCATACCATGAGCCCCCTCAGCTCAGAGCACAGAATAGGACCATGGCCAGTGGATGTCACGGCAGGAAAATTCCTTCAATGGCCATGAGCCACCACCCGGGAACATCCATAGCTCAAGGGAGTGCAGCCCCTGTCCTGGCCTGTCTGCATTGCACTTCCATCTCACCGAGTCCTGGCTGAGAAGCAACCAGATGACTGGGAAAAGCCGGCTGAGTTCTCTGATCCTAGTGTGGCCAGAAGTCAAGCCTGCTGCCGAAGTGAGGGCTCAGGAGCTCTGGAGACTACTGGGGCCGGCCTAGTCAGCGGGCATGCCTCTCTGGGGAGCACTGCACAGACGTTGCTAAGCTAGCCAGACAGGCGCTCAGCTCCAGCAGGCCATGGGGACGGTGGCAGCAGCAGGGAAAGGCAGGCCTGAGTAAAGGAGGAGTCAAAGGGCCTCAGGGGCCCCCTTTGAGCCTCACTGGGGAGAACTGGTGCCAAGACTTTATTTCCTAAAGCTAACTGCTGCACAGGTACACTGCTGGGGTCACTGCAACAAAACTCAACATGTGCTTCACTTTCTACCTGTCACTCAACATACGGACGATGGACCAGCAGCTTCAGCCTCACCTGGGAACCTTTTAAACGGCAGCATCCCAGCTCCTGAATCCGACCGCAGTTCAACACGATCCCCACGTGATTCTAATGCACATTAAAGAGCGAGAAACACTGGTCTGTCGTGGGGAGCATAAGATGACCCAAAGGGGTGATAACACAAGGGCTAGTATTACCATTTATTTCTTCTCATGCCCCACTTAATTCCTTTGTTTTATGTAGATTTTATAGTCTGTGAAATAGTTCAGTAACGTGGCACATATATATTTAAAGACCAAATACAACATATAATAGAACAACCTCTTTTTTACACAACCAAAACAGTTTAGGGACCACCATCTAAAGCAGAAATTCCTATATCGTAAGTTATGGACCCCTTTGAGAAACTGGTGAAAGCCATGGACCGACCCCATCTCATACATGTGCAAAATGTGCATCTAGTTTGAGTTGGTGCACAGCGCCCCCTCCCCAGGCCCCACGTTAACCGTCCCTTCTCCTGAGTTAGGGCAGAAGTGGATCCTGGCTGAGTTGGCCCATCAACATATTCTGCAAGTTTCTACATACCAAGAGTTTTGCTGGTGTTTGCTATAAACTGACTCAGCCGTGATACACGGCATCGCTATAACTCACACGTCACCCTGAGTTTTAGCACGCAGACTCCATCTCACCACTGCTTTGGGTGTGGGCTTGCTCTCACCAAACTCCTAGCAGAAGAGTGCTTGAGCAAGTGGGAAAATTCCTGTGTGGTGATGAAACATGCTGCCAAGGTTCTTGCATCTTTCACAAAATGCAACGGGAATTTTCACACGTTTAACAAAATTCCATCTAGCAGTACTTTCCACAGCATTTTGGTTTAGCTTCCCTAAGGACCGATGAACATATAAACTCCACACTTTAATAAAAAAAAAAAAAAAAGCCACAATTTTGCTAATAAAACACACAATCACATAGAGAGCGCGGGAGTATAACAATTGTGGATTGTTTGCTCCTATTTAAATAAATACACATGTAAAAATTTCATGATAATCTATTAACTATGCGTGTTTAAAATGGGAGTTGGCAGGGCAGCCTTCTCAAGAAAGGCTGCACACCTTGGAAACTGGACAGTCACCGTGTCTGGAATTTGGTCTGGACTGGATTCTCTTTCTTGTGGTCCAACTGTCAGTGTGGGATTGCAGCCAGCATTTCTAGCATTAGCAGGAAGCTTTTTGTCCACCTACTGAAAGACGAAACACATTCTAACACACGGCAGACACCTCTCTGGACAAAGCCCCTTTAAGCTCTTTCTTGGAATGAAACAGATGGTGAAAGGAGACTGCTATCTAGGAGCTCGCAAATCTCTAGAATTCACCTGAGTCTGTTGGGAAGCCTGAGGAAACCACGCATCTCAAGGATCCCGCTTACAGAGGCAGCAAGTCATTAGTGAGGCCCAAACCCTGCGTTGTAAAATAGATCTTATTTTTCTTAAAGAACATTTGGAGGTTTACAGAGAAATTGCACTAAAAGTATAGTTCCCCTTCCCCTACTATCAGCTTCCCCTATTAACATCTTGCATTAGTGTGATACATTTTGTTAAACTGATGAACCAATATTGATACATTATCATTTAATGATTATTTGATACTAATAACTAACATTAATGATTACTAATATCATTAATAATATCCATACGTTATTATTATTATCCAAAGCCTACAGTTTATATTAGGGCTCACGCTGTGTTGTGTAGCTCTGTGGGTTTTGACAAATGCATAATGCTATGTTATCCGCCATCACAGTATCACACAGGTGGAGTTTTATGGCCTTAAAAATGCCACCCTCCCCCTATCCATCCCTTCTCCCAAAGCTGCATTTTTAACAGACAGGTAAGTAATTTCTTTCAGGTAGTCAGGATCAAGCCGCCAGAAATGCTGCTAAAATCTGGAGACCTGGATGGAGGAGCTGTGAGCTAGACTGGCCTCAGTTTCCCTAAGCACTAGTCACTGTCATGTGACTGCAGTGTCATGGTCATCTAAATTTCAAATCCTCACGCATAATAATTAGTCTTGGCCCTCTCTATTCAGGGCCAATGTGCATGTTGAGAGTAGCTGATCCCTGATGGCCCCTCCATCTCAGATTAAGGCTTGATAAGAGTTGCTAAAGCTCCACGGTTCTTCCAAAATATCAGTTAACTCATGGTCTTGGACTTACAAGCCTACAGGGCTCAGAACAGTACAACTGTGGGAGCCCCGGCTGAGAGGGGACACGAGTGAGCAGCGCCAGGCATGCTGAACACAGAGTACTGTAGGCAATATGTGGGGGGCCCACAAGGGCGTCAAAATTAGATGCTCTCACCCTGGAAAAGCCTTGTGCTTTGTCAGAACGATCCTTCCTCCCCGGCACGTCTTAAGCCCCGAGACGACTTGACGATCGCCTGGACACTGCTGCACCTCATCCTCCCTGTGGTTTCTGACAGGACTCCCCAACCCCCAGAGTGCTCTATGACACAAGTTCCCTTTTCATCTTAGGTCAGCGAAATTTACAGCAGTGTTTAGGATCGTGTGCTCCCTTTCAGGGATGACTAGAGCCCCAGGGGTGGGAGTCAGACAACCAGTGTCTCTTTCTCGTCTGGTTTCATGTAGACACCCCCAGGTCAGAACCAGTCACTACCAAACTGGGGAGAAGGCAGCTGGTGCTTTGGTTGAGGTTCATGCAAGTTTCACCTTGTCCCATCTAGACTGCAGCTGAAAGAAATGTCAAGGTGGACTGAGGACAGACGGAGTAAGAAGGTGACTGACTAACTGGGAGATAGCCCCTTCTGCAAACCGAGGCATAAAGCACGCCTTGGGAGCATCCCTCCACATCAGCAAAGCTTTCTGGAAGCAGCTGAGGGGTTACAGGAAGCACTGCCCCAGCGCCACAGGCAGGCTGTTGCCCTAGAGACGGTCCCGAGTTGGCGGTGGTGTCATCTGTTCAGTAAATCATTGTGCAGACCCTGCTGTGAGGCAGGCACGGACCTGCGTGCGGGAGATGTGAGAATCAGACCTGCCATGTTTGCGTGGGGTTCAGCAAGGGCCAGAGCAAGGAGAGGGGCCAGGAAGGGCTTCTTAGAGGAAGGAACCCTCAAGTGGCACATAGAAAAAGGACAAGTGTGAGAAGGTGCCCCTGGGGTTGGGGTGAGAAAATCAGACCATTCACACAGACATACATGGGCCGACACAAAGGATCTAAAATGTATAATTAATTCATTGTGTGGTCTTAGACGCTCAATTTCTACCAGGTAACATGTTCATTAAAAAAAAAAAATCATGACTCTGGGCATTCATTCTAAATGGGCTTCAATACAAATACATATTTAGGACTTTGGCCCTCAAGCTCAGAGACTGGGCCAAAATTGGGTGACCACAGTCTGCTCTTTCACATTACTTGCCACTAAACCCAGTACACACTACAGCTGACAGCACAGGATGCCTGGCCCTGTTCACTTTTCCACATGCTCATATGCCCTGGGTCACCTTCAGAGACGGTCCCCAGTGAGCCTGGAACCCTGGCGTCTGTGGCCATGGGCTCATCTCTGGGGTGGAGCAGGAGGTTGAAAAAACATATTCGATGTCATACATTTACCATTTTACACCAACAAATAAAAAAGGCCCAGCGTTTTTTAAATAATATTCTATACAGAAAGTGTGACCAAATGTTGGTTGGTTGGGAACTACTTAAAGATACAGTAATTCTCAAAAGTCACACCTATTCTTACCCTCACCATGCACTCCCCTCCCCCACTCAGAGCGTGAGGTCTATGTGAAGCAGAAAGGGGTATGAGATGAAAAAAAAAAGTTTGAAAACAACTGAGTTAAAATTTGTGAGGGTGGGAACCAATCACTTCCCTCCCAGAGAATTCAGAGTTGGAACTAACGTAAGCGCCAGCCCTCATCCGCGTGAAGAGTGACTATCCAAAAACGTGTTGTGCGTCCACAAAAGTAGCACACGATGTACTCACATGGAGGGAAGAGGCTGTGGCTCAGAGAGCACATGGGGCCCACTGGTGTCCTGAGCCAGGACAGGCGTATCTCACAGCTGCCTCTTTGGGGTTCTACCTACCCCCACCTGAACCCCCCAAAAGAACTGCACTGAATCATCCTGGTCAAATAGGCCATGGTAGAAATTCTTAAAACACCGGGCAAAATCCTAACATGAAAAGGCATTTTATGCAAACCAAGGGCCACTGGAAAAGAGAAAACTTAGCCCAGCCTCCAGCTGGGCATATCCCAAGTCACGCCCGGGTCCCTCTCATGTGAGCCACAGAAAATGCCCTTTTCTGCTAAGGCGGGTAAAAGCGTATCCTACTCTAAAAAGTGCCCATGGGGTCTGACATGGCACAAACTCCAGCAAACAGATGATGTGCTCCTCAGTGACTAAAACACCATGCTGCTCTCCACACTGACTGTGGTGCTGTCACTCCACCATACCCTGCCTCAGCTCGTATGTTAGTACTGACACAGGATGACTTTTCAGATCATCTCCCCCACCTCTCACTCAGGACACCAGACTGACAAGGTTGGACTGCTAAAATGTCATCTTAGCTGCAACTAGGTATTATTAGTGTTTTGAAGAAAAACACTAATAATACCTAATCTCACATGGAACTACAGAATAGTAGGTCTGAGGGTGGAGGAATGTTCACAGATTACTTGGTCTATTAATTTTTCAGGTGCAGAGCTGAGACTCTGAGAGTTTAAGTAATCTGCCCAAGGAAACATAACCAGGAAATAGCCATTGATGTGTTTTCATTTTAATGTGCTTTGATGTTCAATAAATTTACTGAGTTCAAAAAAACCTGTCTATTATGATAAAACTGAGGTCTGGCTCCCTTATTTTATATTTTATTACAACTGCTTGCTTATCTATCTCCTCGTGCTCTAGCCTTTCACCCAACAAGATCTACAAAGGTAGGATTATTATTATTATTATTATTATTTTAGGATCAATATTTTTGGTTGCTATCCCCAGCCCCTAAAACTGTACCCAGGACTCTTGAGCTAGGTACCTAATAAATGCTCTTGGTGGACTAAATGAAACAATAAATAACAAGTTAGAACTAAATCACGTTTTAAAAGGTGTAATATATGTGTTAAGCATTTGGGGAACCCAAAGAGACCCGAGACAACCTTGAATCTATTTAGAGAAAAACCAAATACTGTTAATAGTAAGCGATGTTACCTAAAGGGAGACTTCCAGGAAGATGGGGGCCTTCCAGGCAGTGGGGCGGGTAAGAAAAGGCTCGGTAGGAGGAGTCATAGGTCCCATTCAGGCGACAGCATGGCTTGAGCAGAGCCACCGTGCAGGGGATAATGTCAGTTCTGCACTTGGTGGCATCCTGAACCTGAGCAGAAGGCAGTCTTGCTGCCCCCTGGCGAAACTCCCCCATGCTCTGTGATTTGCTAGAAAGGAGGAAAAAGTGAAACCAGTAGAGCAGGGAGTTCAGTTTGAAAGACAGGAGCTGTGTTTCCCCCTAGAATGTCAGCGTGTACGGGCCTGGGTGGTGCCACAGGCGTTTTCACAAGAGAAGCAGGTGGAGCACAGATTGTGTGGATGAGCACGTCGCTCCTGTAGCAGGCAGCCACCGGAGCTCTGGAAGTGATTCAGGCATGAGACACCCGGAAGCCAAGCGGCCCAGCACCCAGGCAAACAGGCCAGACAGAAAGCAGCGTCGGGCAGTGTGAGCGGGCGCTGGCAGGGGCACCGCAGCGGGACGTCAGGCTCAGAGGGAGCCGACACACGGGCCAGTGAGCTCCAGAATCAAGCTGGAGCTGGCTGCCTACGGGATACTCAGATTACCTTCTACGTATCAGAGCAGCAGGAACTGTAGTCATAACAGCTGTCTGGTGTTCACAGAAAAAAAGGACAGGGTCTGGACTTTTTTCTCTCACTTTTCTACTTGTTTAAATGCTTCCTCTTTCACAAGAATGGGAGACAGGTCAGCTGTCAATTGGGGCAAAGCTGAATTCCCTAGATCCTGCATGGAGTGAGCGTATTTGATATTATACCTTTTTTTTTCCACTTTAAATACCCATCATCTGAGCTCTACAACCTAGAGTTTAACTGTCCCTAGTAGTGTGACTGGTGTGTGACCCTGAGCTTACAGTGATTCTCAACAGCCACAGTCTGCTCTGCCTCCAGACCCCCGTGTCTTCCAGATCAGAACCTGCAACAAGAGGAGGTGTGCACAATTTTTGTCTGTGTTTATTAAAAGGGGGCGTGGGTGAGAACATTTTCAGAAGGAACAACTAGGGTACCCTGTTACCACCCCCAGGCTGGCATGACTCGGGGAAACCTGGCTTGTCAAAGAGACTTCTTTCTTCCGAAAACACGCCAGCTCTGCTCCATGGGTAACTGAGCCTTGGAGATGCCCAAGGGAACCTGGGTGCCCTGAATCTTACACAGGGAAGAACTTTAAAAGGTCCCGTGTCAGCCTCTCGCGTCATGCAGAAATCCATTCTGCGACATGTGGACACACAGCTCCCCAGTATCTGCTTGATTAGTTTCAGGAACAGGAGGAGGCTCAGGTCCTTGCAAAAGAGCTGAGCCCACTTTTTGACAGGTCTAATCGTCAGCATATTTTTCCTTACACTGATTAATGGTCACGTTGGTGTTTAAGACATGAAAGACGTTAAGTCTAACTTCCACCTACAGTTCAAGTTTGGTCCTCTGGAACCTACTGCTCTTCTAAGTATTTTCCACGCCAAGCAGATCTAGTTTCTACAAACATTGCTGTTACATTTTGGGTTTTCAACCTTCCCTCTTCCTTCATACCTTTCCTTAAACAAACCTCTGTCTGAGTCAGAAACCCTTAAAACCTGGCACGGAGAACAAAACAGACTTTGTCTAACCAGTACAGACTCTGTTGCTTCTCACATTATTATTCTATGAGTCCAGTTGAAGGTTAGGCTTTATAGAGCTCTCTAAAACGTAGAAACATCTTTGGGTCTCAGAGCCTAAAACCCAGCAGGTGGCAGCACCCAAAGGGAATGGGCTTGTATCTCAGTTGCTGAGTCCTCAAGCTTTCCCGAAATCGGCTGCACCCTGTAGTGGCTGTATGACCGTGGACAAGGGAGTTCTCTCGCCTTTAGTTGTCCCACCTGTACAATGGGGATGAAAACATGTCAGAGGCCTCTTAGGGTTTCTCTAAGAATTAAATGAGATAATACCTCAAAGTACCTGCCATGTGGAAAGTACTCAGCCAACACTGGCTGCCATTATTACTGTTACAAGTAGTAGTAGAGCAGTACTAGTACTACTTCTCCCTCGCTTCCTTCACTCCTCACCCGTTACTGAGCACGTATAGCATGTCTGGAGGAAGAAGTTAGAAACGCAGGAGTAAAAGACAGAACCCCTCTGCTCAAGGATATCCTGATCTAGGGGACAGTTATACAAACAGACCAAGCCAAAAAGAACTGTGACGAGCCATCTGGGAGGTACCACCAGGTGTTAGGGAACCCAGAGGAGGGAGGCCTGTTGTCTGCTGGTTGCCACAGAAGGCTTCCTAACTACGGCAGATTCTTAAAGGACTGTGGCAGGTGGATGGGAATTGAGTGGGGAGGGATTTGTAGACAGAGAACAGACGTGTGCAAAGCACAGAGGTATAAGAGCGTGTTAACGATGCCAAGGAAAATGTCAGTGGTCCAGAATGACAAGACCAGGATGCAAGAGGGGAGCGGGGGTGAGCAGTGAGGGGACAGGGAGATAACAAGAAATGAGGCCGGGCAAGTGGATCACCCATTAACTCCCCAAATGAAAAGGGGCGTCCACTATGTGCCATGCACTGTGCTGGGCACAGGAGACAGACATGGTCAGTAAGACAGATAAAGTTTGTGCCTCCATGGAGCTTACACTCCAATGTGGGGACATGGAGGGCTTTGTATGTCATGCTTGGCAACGCAGGGGTAGGGTATGGCAGGCCCTGTTTTCCATAGATGACCACAGCAACATCTCCCATCCCACATGGTCTTAGAGGTGACCTTGACATCTTTCCATTGAGAGGTCGAATCTACGTTCCCTCCTCCTGAATCTGGAGGGATGTGACTGCTTTGACCAATCCAGTATGGTGAAAGTGGCACTCACTGACTTCTAAGTGTAGATGACAAAAGGTGATGCAGCTTTACTTCGCTCACTGTAACACTTGCTTTGCGGACCCTGAACTCCCAGGTAAGAAATCTATCGCTCCTAAGGCCTCCAGGTGTGGGGACGCCAAGCCACATAGAGAGCTCATGGGTGTCCCAACCTTTAATTCATCCCAGACCAAGTGTCAGTCATGTGAGCCAACAAGCTTTGCAACGACATGGACCCGCAGCTGAGGCTCTAGAGCGATAGAAGAGAGACAAGCCATCTCTACTGTACTCCGTGCCAATTCCTGATGCTGAGACCCTCTGAGCATGATCAAAGGGTGGGTTCAAGCAGCTAAATTTTGGAGTCATTTGTTCATCAGCAATGGAAACTAAAACAGAGTTTTCCCAACCTGCATTATGGAGCCAGGTGATAATATAATCAGATTTATACTCTAGAAAGACTTTTCTGACCAAAAAATAGGATGGATTTGTTGGATGAGCATTGAAATCAGAGGCAAGGAAAGCAATGAAGGGATGAATGCAATCATCTGGGGCAGAAATATGAGTATCAGTGAGTGAAGAGAGAACCACGGCAATAAATATTTGAAGAGACAGAATCCATCCATCAAACTTCGTGGCCGTGTTGCAGGAACAAGGGACTGGAAGAGTCTGAGATTCTTTCCAGGTTCTGGTTGTGGAAGAGAAATGGATGTGGAAACACAGGAGGAGAAACAGGTGTCAGGGGGAAGACAAGGAGTTAGATTTTCGACGTTTACACAGCTTTCGTGAAAACCCTGAAACGCAGTGGCTCTTGTGCTCTGCAGTCAGCCTGTCTCTGAGTCTCGGCTCCCTAGCTCACCAGCTCCGTGACCTTGGGCAAGTTAGTGCCCTCCAAGCCCCTATGCCCTCATCAGGAGATTGGGCAGAAGACCACATAGATTAAAGTGAGGATGAAATGCGATACTGCATATAAAATGCTGCCTACAGTATCTGGCATTCAGAAATGCCAATAAATCGTAGCTGCTCCTATTATTACAACGATCGTTGTTATTAACAGTTACGCATATTTGGTCAGAGGCTAGGCAGGTTCTTTGTACCGGGAGGGCCCGGCTACAGGACATTAGACGAAAGCTCTTCCCCGGGAACCTGCACACACATCTCTGGTGAATGGTTCATTCAACCATAAACTCCCCGTCAACTTCGACAATAGCTACACCGTCCTGCGAAGGAGTAAGGAAAGCCAGTCTGTGAGCGGTCCTCAGTCGTCGCCTTCCTCCCTCTCTCCCAACTCAATGGTTGAGTGGTTTTAATTAACAACTCCCATAGAGTAAAGCAAAAGTCCCTCGATTAATAAAGCTCTAACTTGCCATGCATGGTTCTGAGGTCTCCGGGTGGCGCTGAGCTTGTAATTGTGTGTTTTGTTTGGGTTCACAGTGGGTGGGGGACCATGAGAGTAGAATTTCCTCAGAGAAATTCAGGTGTCACATCTACAGGGGCTGGAAACCGCAGGGGACTGAGATGCCCCCTCTTCCATGAGATGTAACAACAGGAAGCAATACTGCGGTGAGGCGCTTCAGTAAATCACCATGCAACACGGGCGCCAGTTCGGAACCTTCCTGCCTCTGCCCACCTCATTGGTTTTCATTTTCAGCACCCACGGAACCAGTTTTGACCCATTTACTTTCTGCACAAGCACCTGGGGAATGTTGACACACGTGTTTCTGATACTACAGTAAAGACTTGTGACATTTAATTGAAATGAAACACACAATGCTTTTGAGGTAAAGTTATCTGCCTTTGCTGCGGCCCCTGTCAGCCTCCATGCTCCTTGCACAAGCACTCCCCAAGTATTTTCAAGTTTCTATGCAACTCAGCCCTCTGGGCCTTCACCTTCCAAACACCACCTTCCGGCTCTTTCTATCACTCCCCCAAATGGCACAGGGGGCAGCCAGGGCTTCCGATGTCCAGAGGGGGCCCACTCTTCCTTTTTGGTCTTGCCTTCCATCTGTTCAGAGCATGGGGTCTAACTATAGTGAAAAGCCATAGCACACAGTTCTTGCAGCACAGGCTTTGAGTTCAGCCCAGGTGACACTTGGTTTCAGCAGTGTGACCTGTGCTAGTAACGACCTCTCTGACCTTGGTCTTCTCGACTATAAAGAGAGGAGGAAAACAGCCTCTATCTCAAAGAACTGACACAAAGTTTATGTGAGATGATGCATGTAAAGAGATCAACGCCATGCCCAGCACATCACAGAGCCCCAAAAGCGGCTCAGCGGTTAGGGATTACGGTACCACTGCTGCAGGACGGACAAAAGGACCTGTGTTAGCAGCGCTGGGGGTCAGCTTCTCCGTGGCCGTCCCCCTTCTCTGCGGACGAACACCACATCTATTCTGTCCCATGTTTCTGACAACCTGAGTTGACGTCACCCTTCAAACTTCACCGCTCAAGTGTGTGAGATTTCTCATTTCAAAATAGATGCCTGGGCGATTACAAGCTCAAAGCTTGGGAACTGGGACCCGGACTCGGGCGATGCAGCAGAGAGAACCACAGACCCCGTCTCCCACTTGTCGTAAGATCAGGAAGGGAATGTGGGCTTGATTTACAGCTGGAAGACTCCGGAGACAGACGAGCCTCTCCTTAGACTTGGAATCTTATTTCACATGGGGTCTCAAAAATCACCTCTCCAGGTGTCCATGCCAGGGTATCTGTCTCATTCCACAGTTATTTTGGGATTAAGAGGAAAAGATGAAATCTCCATTTCTCAGGGAGATTACTTATCAGGACCCTGGGGATTCTGGAAGGGATGCAATGATTCTTCCAAGACATGCACAGACTCTTGATTTGTGGTCATATCCCAGGCAGGATGCGTTAGCCTTGAGTCCTCGCAGATGTTTCTACAAGCTAATGTGCTGCTCTTTGTCTCTGGGCCACAGGTAAGCTGCCTCCTGCCCCCCGATGACTCATTCCCACGGATCACACTGAAAGGCCTACTTGCAGACTGTGATGGTAATTTTATGCGTCAGTGTGGCTTGGCCATGATACCAGTTATTTATAATAGACAAACACTAATCGAGATGTTGCTGTAAAAGTATTTTTGAGAGGAGATTAACATTTAATTCAGCAGACTTTAAGAAAAACAGATTATCTTCCTTAATGTGGGTGGGCCTCATCCAACAAGTTGAAGGAAGAAAGAGAAAAAAAGACTGATATTGACCCAAGGAAGAAGGAATTCTGCCCCCTTGGATTAGAGTTGCAACATTGTCCTCTAGAGAGCCCTGACTAATACACACACCAGTGCTGACCCAGCGAGCAGATAGTTGGTCGTTGTACTCAAGAAAAAGATACAGCATGAGATCATCTTAGTGAATATTCTAAGGAGGATGAAAGATTAGGAAAAGCAAATGGAGGCAATAACTCTGAGAAGCTAAAGGGAACTACCATTCTAGATGTGTCAAACACTTTATAAACACTGTCTCCTTTCTTTTGTACCACACGTCTAACTAGGCTACAATTTAACAGATGGGAAATGGGCTCAGAAAAGGAAGCAATTTCCCCAAGGTCACACAGCTGGCAAGCAAGGACTATGAAGTCAGGTCTTCTATTGCCACATCTAAAGTTTCTTCCATTATAACGGGGCTGTGAAATACAGTATGGGGAATACAATCAATAATGGTGTAAAGACTATGTAGGGTGTCAGATGGGTACTGGACTTATTGGGGGGACCACTTCATAGATTATGTAAATACCTAACCACTGTGCTGTACACCCGAAACTAATATAAAATAATATTGAATGTCAACTATATTTAAATATATATACGTATACAAATATGTAGTCATGGGATATAAAGTACAGCATAGGGACTATAGTCAGTGGTATTGTAATAGCCATGGGTGATATCAGAGACTTGAGGGGGGGTTACACTTTGTGAGGGGGGTAAATGTCTAATCATTAATTGTTTTGTACACCTGAAACTAATAAAGATAAATAAATACGGTTTCTTCCATCATAGCATGCCTCCAGGGCAGCAGCATGAAACCATCATGAGTTCCCAACAAAACTTAAGTTTTTTATCTTGATCTGAGTACAGGCACATATGGCCTATTTTTTTTTTTTTTTTTTTTTTGAGTCTTTCAACATCAGCTTACTGTCTGAGGGCCAAAATACTCCCAACATCATCCAAATGTTTCTTTTCTTATTCACCTCAACTCGAACTTGGTATTTTCCAACCTTGCCATCATAAATCTGTTGAGCCACTCTGTTGCTGCTGACCCTTGAAAAATAACAGGGAAAGGTATTTTTTTTTTCATGATCTATATACTTAAGAGAAAAACAAATATACGTGGCTTGGGTTTTCTAGATGAGAGCTATACAAAAACTTAACAAAACTATACAAAAGCTTAACAGGATGAACAGGGGCCCTTCGGGTCTATTCATGACGCCTCAGTTCTCTCCATTCAAGGTACATTTGCAAAGCACGGAGCAGAGAAAGAGGAGCCTACAACTAGGACACTTCAGCAAAGAGGGTGGTCCTGAAGGATGCAGGACGGAATATCCAACTACAGCAAAGCAACGAAGGCCCAAAGTTACACCGACATTCCAGCTCACAATGGGAAAGAAACAATAAAATACGAGGCCATCTTTTTCATTTCTTCCATGGGCTTAAAACAATTAAGTAACAATTACCCTCTTGGGTTTTCGTTTTCCTTATTAGTAAGATGAAAATGATATCCTATACCCGAGTTTGGGGCACATAAGGTACCCTGAAGTATGTAAGGTGCACAGAGGGGATGCAATACACATTAGCCTCTGTTCCCTGTCACCCATCGACAGCTACAGAGTTGGAATGTTTCTCTTTTATGTGTCAGTCCCTCTCGCTAAATGTGAGTTCATGGGTCCCAAGTTTACTCTGAGGAGGACCAACAGGATCAAGGCTGAGCTCTCAACATAAGGAGTGCCAAATGGTCCAGCCCTAACAGCAGATCTTGTTGGTCCCACCCCAGAGCATGGCCTGCGACAGAGGAGACACTTGTGAGTGTTAGTCGAGTTGAAATAACTAAAACACAGCCTCTCTCTGGAAAACCCATGGTGGGATTTCCCCTGTTGCACGCTTGGGGCCCATCTGAGTGACGCCCAAATGCCGCTGTGTGTTTTGTTGACGTTGCTTATGAATGAAGAGTCCCGTGAAGGGCAGGAAGTCTGCAAGGCCATCCTGCGGTGGGAGGAAAGGAAGGAGGGCCTGATGAGCCTGGTTCATCACAGCAGGGGGCTCGAGCCCAGCACAGCGGATCCCGGCTGGAGGTTTAGGGGCGTTCATATTTGCCACATGAGTATCAGTTATGGTCTCATCTCAAACCCCACTCACTCAAAGGAGATGTTGCACTGGGGTTTGGGGATGAGTAAGGGTGGAAGAGAATGGAATCTATTGAGTACTTTTACCCTGTACCAGGCACTAGATACTACTAGATGTGCATTATGTCCCATTTAATCTTGGCAACTTCGTCATTATTAGGAGGATGGGTTGGAAGGACCTACAATGCCCCGGGCACTGACCATCACTTTGCATGTGTTATCTCTTCCATTGCAACCCCAGGAATTATTGCTCTCATTTTGCAGATGAGGAAAGCTGGCTTCCCAGGAAGATAAAGTGAGAACATAAAAGACCCCCACAGGGCTTGCTCTATTCTCAGATTCCCCTTGGAGCCCCCATATTTTGCCTCTCAGTGTTCACATTTATTACCACCTACCTGTGTTAGAATCAAGTGTTGACTCACAGGGCAATCTCCCCCACTGGGCCCCAAGCTTTTCCAGGGCAAGACTTGGGAGGCTGTGGGATTGGGGTTTTTCTAAAGCCCCCAGAATTACATTCCATAGGCTGCCACATACTCTGCTTCAACATCCCGCCAGCCCTGGTCTGGGGCTGGCCTGGAGACCTGAGACAATCTGAGGGCACTGGGTGGGTGCCAACCGGCAAGAGAGAATGCCAGAAAAGCACGGCGGGAGCTGAAGACAAAGGTCAACTAGTTCCCAGCCAGTTTCGGCCCAGGCTGGAAGCTGGGAGCCGTCTTTGTCTCTCTTGCACCTTCACGCCCCCGGTCCAACTGGCCCTCCTGGTAGCCTGAGTTTAATGTGAAAAGTATCTGTAACCCCTCTGTGCATATGTTCCCACAGCCTCAGCCGTACCCAGAGCCATGTCACCACGCTCTGGACTCTAATAACTTCTGACCTGAGTCCACCCCGCTCCTGTCTTGAATCTACAACCCATCCCAGACATGTTATATTCTCATAAAAACATGCCTTGTGTTCATATGTTCTCGTGCCCTTGCTCTTGACCTTGGTCGGCCCGTCCCCTTGTTTATCTTTCAAGGCCCAGTGCACATGTCTGAAGATGCAGCAGCTGCTGGTGGATGCCATGGTAGTGACACCTGCCGTGTGCTCTGTCCAGGCGCCATCTCCCTGAAGCCCCACAACAACACCGTGAGCCCTGCACGCGGCAATTAAACAGCTTGCTCCAGGACAAAAAGCTAAGCGTGGTGGAGCCAGCCCAGGATTCAAGGTCGGACTCAATAGCCCACACTCTTCTCACTGCCCCGACCTCACAGTACGCTCTGTATTTCTCATTCGTTGTCCCCACAGAATTCGCTGCTTCCCCCACTGGCCTCCGTAACTCACCGCGCTCACGCGAATCGACACTTCCCTGCTCCCTGAGCTGTACTTCACGGAATCCGGATCGCAGGGACTGGGTCTTGTTCATTTCCCTTGGCCTCAGGGCCGTTAGCACCGTCTCTAGTACACAGTCAACTCAATAAACACTTTCACATGGAATTTTACTGCCTTTTGCCTGGAGCCTCCACAGAAGGCAGGCCAAAGGAAGGGTTGCCGGTTTCCAACTCCAGAAGAGACCCCCGCTTTGGGAAGCTTTGGGACAGGGAGAATGTTGACAAAGGGTGGGGGGGAGGCAGACAGTGAGCAGCCCCCTCAGGGACCACTCAGGAAGCACTGAGGTATGACTTTCTTCTCCCAAAGCACCCACTTTTGTTTCCTTCTCCTTTTCATTCCCCAGAGGATGCTGGGGAGAGGCGGGGATTCAAATCTCAAAGCAAGCTTGGAAATTCACATCAGGGCCTAAGCCCGGTTTCCTGAGAAGATACCCCCTTTTATCTCTCTTCCCCCATAAATCACTAGGCTGTTAGTTACTAATGGCGGTCTGGGCTGCCCCTGTCAAAATGGGACCACACTTCATTCCTTCATGGGGCTGTTGGCCAGTAAATCTTTTTTTAATCCCAGTCTCTGCCTGCTGAATCCATAGTCACCAACAGTGGCGAGAGAAGGCTTGGGAATGCTGGACAATTTCCCTGCTTTCAGCATGTTGTTAGCTCAATTGTTCTTTCTCCTCTGATGAAACTGCTACCCAGCTGCAGAGGAAGGCTGATAGATTTCCCACACTCCATAAATCAAGTGGATGAAAAAAGCGTCCAATGGATGCCTCCGCAGCCATCAGGGACAACTGATATTGGTAGCCAGAGCCATCAATCAGCCACACCGCCCCTGTCAGATGACATCACAACCATGTGGGGAAAGCTGTCACTTGTTCTGCAACACTTGGGGAAATTAATCCTGCCCTCGGCATAACTCCCTGGGCTTGCTTACTCTACCCACAGTGGTACTTATAAAAACAGGGGTCATTGTATTTGCCTGGGATATTTAACACCAAGGAAAATATCAGACAGGGAGTGGCATTTATGGTTTCTGTGAATTCATACACCGTTAAGACCTGTCAGTGAGAAAACACTAAGGGAAGAAGAGAGGAATGGAAAGACCCCTGGACCTGGACCTGGCCCAGCCCCATCACCAATCCTCTGGGTTACACTGGGCCTGAGGCTTCTTGTTGGAGCTCTGTTGTATTTTGAGAGAGAGAGAGAGAGAGAGAGAGAGAGAGAGAGAGAGGAGAGACTGGAGCGGGGGGGGGGGGGGGGGGAATTAAGAGGATGGCAGTGCATTAGGAGCAAGTAACTTGCCCAAGGCTTAAAGATCTGTCTGTCTACAGAGCTGAGTCTTTTCCTTTCCATGACAGTTCAAGCTTTCTAACCCCACTGAGACCCACCCAGTAACCGGCTGACTGGCAACCTGAAATCCCCAAGCCTTCCAAGAGCTGCACAAGCCAAGATCATTTCAGAGGGATCAACCCAGAGAAACGAGAACCCCACCTTGTCAAATCCCAGAAGTGCCTGCCATGCCATGCTAGAACCGGCCATGACCCAGTGCCTTTCAGGACGGCCTTGTCTAAAATCATTTATCTTGGCTCCGGGGTACATTTTGGCTGTAAGCAGTGTGTTGGCATTCTCTCCTTCCTATCAGTTTGCCAGGAACAACAGCCTGTCAAGGTCGCTTCAGGTCTGGCCTGGAAAGACCATGGGAAACATTCACCAGATAAGAAAACCCTCCATGCTATCAATGCTGCCTTTTTGACTCACAGTGCTACCTGCTGTGTTCTGTGCTGACTTGGTGACAAACAGCTCCCACATTTGTCCCATGGTTGTCAATGGAGAAAGGAGAAGAGCAGAAACACCTCCATCTGCATGACCTCCCACGGCACATGGCCCAACACCCTGAGCTGTCTCCTTTTTCCTCTATTGTCAATGCCCAGCTCACGGGGATAGAGGCGGTCAAAGGTCTGGAATAATCGGACAGTACAAAACAGGGCCAAAGAAAGGGAGGCTATGTGGCTGGGGCCTCAAGTTCAAGGGGCTTCGATCTCAGGCCTATATTCATTCAGAGGCAGGTGACTGGTCCTGCTGCAGGTCAGCTGTAGCATTCATTCAGCAAACATTTGTAACTACTTCCTATGGAACAGGCAGGCCTTGTGCCAGCCAATGAAGATATGGGCGCATTTAAGACAGATTTGACTTAAACCTTTAAGGGCTTGTGACAGGTATCAGCTCCCTTCCTCATCATCAATGCACTGAAACAGTCTAAAAATATTCTGTATGCGTGACTTGTTTGATTTTACACACACGCACACACACATTTATAATTCTGATGTGGTGTTTTCAGTGCCATTATGGTTATGTCAGGGCCATGGGAGTGCAAAGGCAAGAATCACTGCCTCTGCTTAGACAGAATCAGGGAAGGACAGAGGAAGTGACCTGGTAGGCAATAATGAGAAAGGCAATCTAAATGCAGGATTCTGCACATGCAAATGACGCATGGAAGCATGACACACTCTGTTACAGATGACATGTTTGTTTCCCCCTCCCCCCTTCATACGTTGAAGTCTTAACCCTCAATGCGACAGTATTAGGAGGTGCGGCCTCTGGGAGGTGACTGGTTTTGATGAGGTCATGAGGGTGAGGCCCTCACGATGGGATTACTGCCTCCCTAAGAGGATGAAGACCCCCCAGAGCCTCTCCTCTCTGCCCTGTGAGCACAGAGCAAGGCGGGAAGGGGGCAGCAGGACCCGACCATGATGGCACCATGACCTTGGAATCCCAGCCTCCAGAACTGTGAGAGATAAATGTGTTGTTTACATCCTCCGTCTACGGCATTTTGTTATAGCAGCCCAAGCAGACACACGGTGACATAGTTATAGAGCTACTAATAATTCATTGAGGTGGGGTCCTCTGCTTCTGAGGAGCTGAGTCTCCCAGCAGGTGCTGGTACACATATCATACCTGTTGGTGGAGGAATCCCTGCCACCGAACAGGGAAGACTTCAGCCACAAGAAAGTCAACACTGCAGACAACCCCATTTTCTCTTCCACACTAGACTAACGGTCAGGCAAGCCAAATGCTTCAATATTCACTTCCTTGGCCCTTAGTCTGAAACCAACATCATGGCTCCGAGAGGTAAAAGCAATCAAAATCACAGCGTCACATCCTATGTTGGCCACTAGATGGCGCTATGCATCGCACCAAGAAATACCAGGGGAAGTTCATTTTCCTCAAGCCTTCTGTTAATAGAATGATAGAGTTTCACAGCTGGTGGGAGAAAGTTATATAAGCCCAAGGGCCTGTAACGGTTAGGCCTGCAGAATAAACCATTCACAAAATATTTGTTAAATACCTAGTTGTGTTGATCTCTGAGTTTAGAAAAGTAGCAGGTACTGTTTGCTTTCTAGGAGCTCCAAGTATGGAGGAGGAATGAATAAATGCACCCGTGTACGCACGCCCACACACCCATTTCTTGAGCATCCCAGATTCTGCCAGGTGCTTTTCAAGCTCTATGTCTAATTCCCAAAGGTTAAGAACTTGTTCCAGTTCGTTTGGCAGCGCCGGGACTAAATCTCAAATCTGTTTACCCCGTAAGACCTTCCTCTTTCCTCAGTACCATCCAGTCCCTTTCAAACACTGCCCATGCAAAGTGAAAGAGTCACACCTAAGGTTGGGTGTAAAGCAAAGCTACCGGAGGCAGAGCTAACTGCCTGGGGAAGTCCAGGAGCCATCACAGAGCAGGTGTTTACTCAGGGTCAGTCCCATGGAGCTTGATGGGACAGGAATTCCAGGGAGAAAGTGGCATGTCCTGAGGTGCAGAGCTTTGCAAATGCAGGAAACAACCTCTGGTGAGGAATGGCAGGTAGCCTAGAGCTATGGGAAGTGTGGGCTGTGTGCGATGGAAGTGGCCAGGGCTAAGGGAGAGGACAGCTGAGGGGAAGGCATTGAGATCTGTTCCCACAGGTGATGGGAAGCCATCAGAGGTTCTTGGAAACATTTCTGATGTTAAATTTAAATGGTCATATTTTTCCAGGAAGGAATGTATATTCATACTTTGGAAGATTATGCAGTCTCCTTTGAAAAGAAAAAAACTCATCTTTCCAAACATATGGATGCTAAGTCTGTCCCCTTAATTTTATTCTGTACCAGATGGCACTCTGAATTTTTAGAAGATGAGTAGATGGATTGACTTCACAGATCAAAACTTAGTAAGAGGTATCTTCATCTGTTATTTTGAATTCTTTTCCACTAACTAAAGCCAAAGCCCAATTTACCAATCTAATAAAAGGAAGTGGTGAGGTCCGGTGACAACTTGTAAAGTACTTAGACACACCCAGCACATACTAAGTGTCACAGAAGGGTATCACTCACTCACGTGCGCGTTCTCTCTCTCTCTCTCTCTTGCACGCACGCACGCACGCACACACACATGCATACACAAAGTCAAAAGGCATTTGCCATTAGGTTCTTAGTTAAACTCTACACAAACAAAGTAATTTCAGCCCCATCTTCAGGCGAACTGCATGATATACACAGACGCATGTGCAATGCTAGCCAGTGGAGACGATGAACTAGAGACATCCAAAAAATAGCTGTTATACCAAGCAGAGGTACAGTGTCATTTCAAAAAAGAAAGTTCATAGGATTCCAGAAACTAGAATTCACTTCCATATCAGGCTTTTAAAATAAACTTGCTGTAAACTTTTACAAGAACTTTCATTAAAAAGCCTCCTTATGGATTTATATCTTACTCATCCATCAAGGCTGTTCCCACTGAGCCAAACAAACATCTGGATGAAAACTTTAATCATTTCATTGTTGCCAAGTGCCTGGATGTTTGAGGTTGATAAGATATATAGACCCTGTCTGAGACTTTGCGTCTTTATCAGATATTTTCCGTTAATCAGATACAACCTCAAAGAGAAATCTAATTGCAGGAGGTTAAGGATCATATTATTTATAATGCTTCAAGGCTTAGGGAAGTTAAATGACAGGCCTAACGTCACAGAGCTCACAAGTGGCAGAGCAGGGTTTAAGCGCCATCTGTCAGATATCTCAGTCTGTTTTCTTTCCACTGCACCAATTGCCTCAGCAATATAACTTATTTTTGGCAGATTCTGAAGCACAGACTAATGACCAGTCCTTCAATATCTATAATCTTGTCAAGTTTGTAAGAAAAAAAAAAAAAGAAATAGGTACAAAGGACATTCAATGACTTGCCCTGGATTCGGCATGTAAAAGCAAAGTGGGCCTCACAGCAAGAACTCACATGCATTTCTGTAGCGTGGAGTCATGCTTTTAACTAGTGTCCTAGAATGTTACAACTAGAAGGAGCATTAAATGCCATCTGGGTTACCACTCCTCATTTTGGAGGTAAATTTCTACACTAAAAGGAATGGGATTGAAGAAAAGCCAGACCAGAGTTCTTCAGTTTTAGTAACTGGATGGTTTGCTTACATGTCCACACTTTTATCTACACTTGCTTTGAGCACTCTCTCACTTGCTAAAAATGTAACCTCCCCAAAGCAGGAACTGAAATGGAAACATTTGGGCTTTTGAGCAGGGGTAAAAGAAGGTTCTCGTTTGAGTAGGTAAAGAAACTAGGATTTCTCACTGCGACATCACTGAGGTTCAGTTTAGAGTACTTCAATGTCTCCACCTTGTGGACACTGTCAATACTACATTAAAATAAACACAAGGACCTTCATATATTGAGGATTAACAGACCCGACAACAGAATAAACTCTATTACAGGATAGAGAAATCTCAAAATAACCCTACAACATTTTGGCAGCATGTTACAGTGGCATTGATAATGATAATAACCTTGAGGCCATGCGAGATACGAAAAGTCTTCTAAATAATAATACAAAGATGAAATTACATGCAATTTTATTTTAGTAATAGGTGCATGTTATTATTTCCATATTTATGGAAAACTAGAACTAAAAAAATGATGCTGTATGTTCAGTGGGTCATTTATCAGTCCATTAAGTTTCCCAGCCATTCTGGATGGCAGAAATTTGTTATATTATAAAGGTTTGGTGTCTCCTGTCTTCCTAGATTTCATGACAGGCAAAGCATCTCTTGTTTAAGCTTTTCAGTAAACAAACGAACATTTCTAGTCAGACAGGTAGAACTAAGCAAAAGGAATTAATTTTGAAATAAACTCCAGTAGTTGTGTTATTTCAATGCAGCAATAAGATGCTGGGCAAGATGGCGGGTTCAGGAACAAGGCCCTGGAGCCACTAGCCTGGGCTCTGCCTCTGGACCACTGTGGGACCTTGGGCAAGTAATTTAACATTCCTGAGCCTCAGTTTACTCCTCCATAAAATGGGGATGATGCTATCACCCACCTCAAAGGTTTGCTGTGAAGTTAGAACAAGGTAACATGTGTACAGCTCCTAGCGCAGGGCTTGGGAGCACTAGCTATTATTAAATCATGAAAATACTGACTCACCCGTGGGGCGTTGATCCCTGTTCATGGAAATGAGTGGCATGATTATTACATCTGATTTCTGTTATCTGTAATTTTGACGGCTAGAATGTTAGAGGAGGACGAGATCTTGGGAAACGTCAGCGCAAGTCAGGTTAACAGATAAAGTCTCTGGCAAGTGGAATAAATAGACGCACCTTCGGTTTACACAGTGATTTGGAAGCGGAGCTGAAAACAAGAAGCCCAGCCTCGGGCTATCCATGGGCACGGCACAGCTTAGACTTCGTCTCTTCGTTTCCCTTAACCTCACAGATAGAGAAACAGGGAGCTGGGGTTTGTTCCTTCATGGACCGATCCACGTGTTCATTAACTCAGCGATATTTCGAAGCTCCTATCTGTATAATGCACTGGGGATTTGGTGGTGAACAAGCCAGACAGTGTCCCTGCTTCATGGTGCTGACTGCTGCAAGCAGGAGTGGGCAGGGAGACCATAAAATATAAACACATAATCAAGATCATTTCCAGGAGTGATATGCTTTTCAAGGAGCATATGACAGGGTGATAGGGAGGAGAGGGCATGTGGCAAGGGCACGTCAACGACTTCAAGTTGAATGGTGGAGGAGAGCCCCTCTAAAGAGATGCCAGCTGAGCAATAAGAAGGAACCAGCCAGGCCAAAGATGTGGGGAATAGAATCCAGGCAGAGAAACAGAGGGTCCAAGGTCATGAGGCTGGAACAAGCTGGATGCGACTGAGGACAGAAGGAAGAGCTGTAGCCGAGGAAGTAAGGGGGGCGCGGGGGGTGGGGAACCATGAGATCTAAGCGTCAGGTAAGGGCCAGATCCTGCAGGACCAGGTTGGCCATGCTAAGGAGTCTGGGTTCCATCCTAAGTGCAAGATTTGGTTTCAAGGGTCGACATAGTATGGTTTGTTGTCAAGCGTCACTCTGGCTGCGGGTCGAGTCTTGCTAGAATCACCTGGCTAAGACTGGACTGCAGCCCAGGTCTGGGACTCTCAGTCCAGAAAGTTCCCCTCCACACCCCACAGCCTCTGACGTAGACAGCAGACGGTGAAAGAGGCTGTTTGATCTCCTCCAGAGAACTTAAATAAAGTCCTGCAAAAAGGAAACCAGGCACCACGCCTTCCCCTGCTCTGTGAAGAGAGAGAAACCCCAGGGACTTACCCGCTTGTGATGTCATCCGTCCGGACGTTCTTGCTCAGGACGTCCCCATCGCTCATGTAGCCGGGGGCGTCCATGCTGATGCCCTCCAGGTCCATCTCATCTCCTGCCTTGTCGGAGACGTCCACATGGCAGACACTGCTGCCCCTGGAGGCCAGCTGCCTCCTCAGCGGGGCAGAGTACACATAGCGGCCCGACTCAGTGTTGATGAACCGGCTGGCATTGGCGCGAGGAGGGTACCCGTTGCCCATAGAGGGGGCGTCTCCTGCTTGGAGGCGGGGACTGGACTGGCCAAGTCTCCAGGACAGAGGAGTGGGCCTGCCGGTCAAGCTGAGGATACTGCGTCCGCTGATCTCTGTGGTGACATTGGTGTCAAATGTGGTTTCCAATGTGCTAAAAAAACACAAAAGCCGCCTTGCGTTAGACCCTAATGTGCCCAGAATCCTTTGCAGTTCATAGGTTCTTTAATATTTTGAAATGATGAGATGTTTCCTATATACAAAATAGGAACAAACGATAGGCACCAACGTGCCACCCAGTGTATTCCCTCTGTTAAAAGTGAAAAGAAAAACCTGCACATCGGCATAACATTCTGAAAAGCCCAGCACAGACTTTACCCCCCTAAAACGTGATACAAGACATCCACTGCAGCTTACTTTAATTACACGATCTTAACTACTAAAATCTTCTTTCCAGCACAGGAAATGAATAGAAAATGCTGAACTGGGGCAGAAAGATGCCACCTGCCTGTTTGTCCTAGGATGCTACTTCGTAGCTCTCCTTTTCCAAAGCAGAATGCACCCATCACTCTGGGGTGCCTAATATCCTACTTTACCTCCTCAGATGCTTCTTGACCGAGCAGGTGGGGAAAGCTTTGATTTTCTAACTCTCTAAGCTCCATTTACCCCACACTTTGGCTTCTCCCACATTTTGTCCAAAATGACAACTAAACTTTGAGGGGCAGAAGGCCAGAAAAGTAAATGCCTGGGCTTGAGATCAAATTACATCGATAATAAATCAAATTATGTGAGTCTGCCTCTGCCAGGAGACTCGAGCTGGTCCCCGGCCATGTAAAGGCTCTTTTCCAGGCCACTGTCTTTCTGGCCCTGCAGGTGCTGTGGCAGAGTCAGGACAAGCAGTGTACCTCTTCAGAGCTGCACTGGGGTCTCTAACTGAGCAGAGCGAGCAAGAGTCTTTCCTGCTGGAGAAACCATCCAAGGTGTCCCTCCTGTTACCATTACCGTCCTAGTCCAAGCCAAGAAATCCATCCAACCGTTGTAATGAATATTAAGTCAGTTTCGGTGCTTATGCTAAAAACAGGGCTGTTTCCTACCTAATCACCAAGTCCCCATGCCAGCACACAGCAAAGGTTTAGGGGGCCTTACACCACAGCTCCCAAGTTCACTGTCCTCTGAAAGAACCAATTGGCACCTCAGCTGTTTTGGTTGCCCTCCGATCTTGCAAGCGGCCTGACTTTCCTTAAAAGGGGAGCCTCTCAGGTTCGGGC
The DNA here is from genome assembly GCF_057876585.1 of Rhinolophus sinicus. Taxonomy (NCBI): domain Eukaryota; kingdom Metazoa; phylum Chordata; class Mammalia; order Chiroptera; family Rhinolophidae; genus Rhinolophus; species Rhinolophus sinicus. The sequence continues at coordinate 155,044,244 of NC_142514.1, read as the reverse complement.
CCCAGGCTTATATAAGATGGAATCCACAGTGCTTAACCCTGATCAGCAAAAACTGCCAGCAGTAGGGAAGCCCTGCCGTCTCCCTGCGATAGTCATGTATCAAAGAGACTGAAACTGTAGAAGCAAAGGAGACTGTCTGGAGACCAGTGGGGACACCTAGGGCGGGGCCTTGATTATGAAAGCCAAGCACAGGCCGTAAACCTTGGTTCTGCCAAAATCACGAAGGGGGTCCCAGGGTTGCAGCCTCCTCGGATTGTTGCTCAGCAATGAAAATAACCTGATAAATGTTTCCAGTGTCATCCTAGATTTTATCCAACTAAATTACAGTTTAAACACGATCCTACGTTTTTATGACTATCTCCTTACGTGTTTTATACATGTGCATGCCTAACAACATTATAGAGCATTGCGTATCAGAAGACCCGGTAGGAATTCAAGTTATTCTCTTTGCCACACAGGTCAAATATAGTTTACCTGCTCATTTCAACAGCACAATATAATTTTGGAAAATGCATGTACAGTGAAATTTAAATGGAGCTTGTCTACAACAGCCTCTGTTGAATGGATTTAGCAACCTTCGGCTTTGGGGAAGAATCTGTCTATACTAATTCTCGCTAATTACACTTTTCTTCTGCACTCTGTATGGCATTCTTTGTCAGTTCCAGCACATTCGGTAATCAAGGTTATTAGTTCCCTTATTAACCAAATCACGTTGCTGGTGGCACGAATAAACATAAGAGAAGCCGTGCGAAAATCAACTTATTAGCTAGTTCAGTTGAGTAATTCATGCTTCAGATACCTGTGTGTAACCTGAGTTCCCCGTAAACTGGACATGGTCTCCTCCAAATTCTGCCGCAGGTCAGCGATGTTTTTCACTGTCCGCAGTCGCCGAGCTTCAGGATCTTCTCCTGGAAAGATGAGGGTTAAGACTATTTTAATTCTCAGACAGACAGTGAGCTTCATGGGAGCAGAAAATGACTCCACAATATAACCATGCTCCATGCTCAGGGCCTGGCTCACCAAGGCACTTAAAAAGGATTTGGGAATGAATGAGTGAGTGAGTGAATGAATGAATGAATGAATGCCCAAAGGAAGGTGTTAAGTCTAAGAAGAGAAATCTTTCTTCTCCCTCCAGGTCCCTCCTGAAATAGGTGAAGTCTAGCTTGTAAAAGAAGCAAAGTACCTAGCCTGAGACAGAAACACATTTCCACACTGCCTCCAACAAAGACATGCACACGTTAGGTCTGATTCCCAGGCATTGTCCTCTGCGCTTGCGAAAGTGGCTGAGGCATTTCGTTTTTCACCGACGGGTGACACATGCTGCTGTCTACTAGCCCTACATTACAAACGGAACTTGTAGTGGCTAAAAGATCTGCTCTTACTAATCACACGCATTTCTACAGAGAGAGGTATGTCTTTTTCTTTGATTCATGACATCACCTCAAATTCTGGCCCCTCTACTCAGTGGCTGTGTGATCATAGGGAAGAGTGGTGACAACCCTCTCCATCCTTCAGATTCCACCATCCTAAAGCGAGGGCAGTGACAGTAATGACCTCGAAGGGCAGCGATGGGGACTAAATGCTGTAGATCCCTGGGCACGGTGCCCACCACAGCTCATGCCAGCTGGGGCTGCAGAAGAGCAGGGAGCCATCAAGAAGACTCAGGGCTTCGCCTAGAGAGATAAGGGACGTCCATTCTCTAGGCAAGATTTTCCACAAAATATGTGGCCCAGGAGAGGTCAATGTGGCACAAACGTCCCAGGAGCCACAGGCCACACCAAGCCAGGAAGCCACGTGCCCCCTCAGAGTAGCCTTGCTTTAGGTTCTCTCATTATTCCTTGTTGTTTAGGCTTCTAAGAGGAAGAGGAAAAGGAGCATAACTACAATAGTGATGAAAGGAATCAAACATCTTTCCCTCGGAGGAATTCCAGGGAGGGCTGAGAAGCCTGAAGAACCGCAATCAAGGGTCTTTAAAAGCCTATGGCTATTTCAAGTGTTGGGCAACAATTTTAAAGAAACCTCCATCTAAAATCCAGTACACATGGACAGCAGCAAGTGGAATTTACATCAGACCCTAAGTAGAACTTCCGCAACTGTCATTGATCGGGCAACAGGCATCTATGAAAGGTCACAGAATTAACCTTCCTTCTGAGACAGATGACAACTTCCTGAGGTTTTTCTCAGCGTGGTGCTGCGTGGTGGCTGGATGAAAAGATAGTTTGTGAGTGTTATGGAGGAAATTTGCTACCGCAAACTCTATCTCCTTGAAAATGCAAGTGTTTTCAATTTTCTCCCTCTTTTTAACCAAGAGGAATTTGGAAGGCATTTATTTTTCTCTTACCTGAAGAGTGGTCAAGCTTGTATTTCCCACCCGATTCTTTAAAATCCATGCATGTAGGTATGTGTTTTTTAAATGAAAGCAATGATGAATACCGACCTTACCTTCCCCTAATGGCTTTGGAGGAATGTAATTGCATCTATCTCTTGGGCCATCAATTAAATATCTTTTATTGCCAGTTTGGCCACATTTTATCTGTGGAAAGCTGCCAAAAAAGGTACTAATCCTTTGGACAGCTCTAGGCCCAATAATGAACATTTATTATGAAGCTAAGTCTAGGCAGCAGTTTTCAAATTACCTTCATCAATTAGCTTAATCACATACAAGTATAATAATTACATTTACTGATCCATATCTCTCTTCATGATGCATTTGCCAGTGTTAATTCTTCTTTAGAAAATCGGAGATCTTTGAGATGGGATGGCATCTCACCTTTACTTCTGGAAACTCCCACCTCCTCCCACCCACCACACACACACAACATATCTACAGATGCCCAAGAAATATTTATTGCCCAGCAGACATTTGGTCAGTGTAGGGTTGAAGAAAAAGCATGGGCTTTGCATTCGGACAGATAAAAACTTGAATCATGGCACTGCTGTTTATCGGTCACTTGACCTTGGACAAGTTGCTTGTTCTCTCTAAATGTCATCTGTAAAATGGGGATAAAGCCTTTCCCGCAAAGGGTCAGGAGGAGCAGATGAGATGACCGGCACAAAATGAGGGCTAGTTGAATCTGAGTGTCCTGTTTCATTCTTGGGGGTCTTGCTGGGAAATGGAAAGAACCTGGGATTTTGACTTGGAAGAGGGAGGTTTAAGGGACATGCTGCTACATGGAAAAGATGAAAATTGTCTGTGGGCTTCAGGATACTTGATTATATCCAGTGATTAAAAACGTAAGAAGAAAGAACTCTGTTACCCATTAAAGCCAACAAAATATGGAAGGGCTGCCTTATGAAGGAATAACCGTCAACATCCCCATCACAAGAAATATTCCAGCAGAGACTGAAAGATGATCCCTCAGTGAATGACAGAAAGGATTCATAAACAGGGCAATAAACAAACAGGAGTGTGTGGTTCCTTGTAACTCTACAATGCAAGACAGATCTTAACTGTAATGCTATGTAGATGACAGAGCCCTGTGGAAAAATGCACCTATTTGTATAAGCAAGGGAAAGAACTAAGCAATTGATCAAATAGCCTCGTAAACGTCCATTTCTAAATACACTCACCATTCATTGTCCTTTCAAGGGGTCAGTTGTGGATAAGTTAAATTCAACCCCTTGCCACTATGCAGTGTCTCCATCAAAGAATTCACTGGACAGTCACCCACGTGAGTTCTATGTGAATGTAATGGCAAATCACCCTGATTAAGAAATTTTCATTAGCCGCTAATGCCATTCGACTCAATACCAAATCAGAGTGCTTGATCAGGCAGGACTCGCTGCACCGTTCTATTCCCCAAAGCAACTGACAGCGGCTCAGGCTTTCTGAGCTCTTATTTGGTTTTACAGTCCTGATGCAGAGGAGACGTGGGGAGAAGAAGAAAAATGAGTGAAAGATCACAGGCTGCAGTCTGTCGCTCTGAAATTTAAGTGTTACATGGAATGCTCTCTTGCTGCTGCTTTTGCCTTACAAATGTGAATTGTGCTGAGCCACCATGCCTGACACGAACCCACACTGCTCCACGGGACACACATCCGATCCATGCCGGGCTCTGAAGCACTGGCTTCTCTCTTTTGATGTGTGCCCATAAAGACAAGATCTGGAATGTGTGTGGAGACCTGAGCTGTCGTCTGCACTGCACACCCTTCTCCTGGCCCTTTTCCTGTGCGATCCGTGTGCTCAGATGCAAGGGAGCTACAACCCTGGGAGAGAAGGGAGCAAAACCAATCCCACATGTGGGGGCTTGAAACCTTTCTGCCTCATCACTGGGCCCAGCCAGCAGAACGAAAAGGAAATAGTTGAATCTCTCAGATCCTCTGAAATTAATACTCAGAGCTAATGGTGAGATAGGTAGGAATTGATCATATGGGCTGCAGACCAATCCCACAGCAATAAATGGCTTTTAAAATGTTAAAATGATGTGGTCATGGATATTTAGTCTAATAAACAGATTTTAAACATGGATTCAATTTCTAACCCAACTCTGGAAGTGGTACGATACGAGAAGAATACCACAGCCATTACTAGATATGTGGTTTACTATTCACTTCCCTGATTAGAAGTTGCGGGAACACAGGGGGAATGGGGTAGAGAGACAGACAGAGAAGGTGGGAACTCAGAATTTTATATTTTGGCGACTGCAGATTTTATATTTTTATATAATGCCCCTTTAGTCATCATTATCCAGGTTATACTTAAATAAAATTTAGATTTTTTTTTGGCTATGGTAAAAGCAGCATGCTGTCATCTTCTTCCCATCGTTGAGAACGATGTCCCATCAGTGCTTCCATACAGGAAAGGAAAAAAAGTCAGTATTTTAGAGTCCCAACTCTTGTTGGAAGTGACTTTATCTGAAGAGTAAACAAGGGGATTCAAAGTTAAGTGTCATAGCAGCCCAGAGCCCCTACGTGAATGAAATGGAACGTATCTTAAAATAGGATTTGACAACAGGTAAGAAATTTATTTACAATTCTGGAGAGGAGGGAGTGTGTGTGTGTGTGTGTGTGTGTGTGTGTGTGTGTGTGTTAGGAGAGTGAGAGAGAGAGAACAGGGAAACAGGGAAGAAAGAGAAGGAAAATAGTAAGAAAGAAAATAAGTTTGTTTAGCTCATCAATCAATGCAAACATAAACCAACTTTAGAACACCTGCTGGGTTCATGCCCATCCAGCAGGTGGTTACACGAGATGCCACATCACTGGCAGACACACAATTTCTGGGGCTCCATACTCACCAGTGAGTTCTTCCAGGGCAGGCTGTCCACTCTTGGAGTAGTGGCTGGTCTCCATGCTCACACCTGCTGAGCTGGACTCGGCAGTAACATTTCCTTCGGTGTCTGTCTGGGACCTTCGCACATAAACCAAAGCAGACACACTTGTCACAAGCAGGAACTCCCACATCTGGACCGCTGTGGTTTTACCATAGAACCCCCCATCACCTCCTTCAGCAAGCTTTGGAATAGAGCAGACCAGCTGACTGACGCTAAAGAATTCATCAGCGCGTGTGGAGCAACGTCAGAGAGAGACACGGAACTATAAAAGATGAAGTATTCATCGCCCAAACGGAGGGTCTGCAATCCCTTACTGGATTCCCATCAGAGCGCTAAGTCTGGCCAGAAAAATGCTGGAGAGTACAGGGTGGTTTGGATCATTTAACCTCTCCCGAAGAGCAGCTTCTAAGTAACTAGACACACCAGCAAGTCAAACATAGAGATGACTCCATGGAGAGCTCCCATGCCCCCCCAGTCCTCCTGGCATGGCTCTCTCTGAAAAGGTGACTGTAAAACCAGTCAGGACTACGTGCCAAGCAGGTGTGTTTGCCCTCCAGGTCTCTGATTCAGAGCTCAGATCTTGACATGAAAGATCTCATTGATCACTATTTCAACACTTGACTGAAATGCATACTTCCCCAAACCTTCTCCATGCCCTTATTTGTCAAGCAAATGAAGACAACTGCTTCATGCAATGTGTTCTTGCTGCAACTACCTCCGCTCATTTAGGCAAACGTATAACTACACTCAGATGTATAACCCTGGGTGTAACATTATCAATTCATTTAGCATCTTGAGCTAACTCAACCCTATTTCACTTTCTATGAAGAAAGCATTTGCCAAGGACGAGACTGTCTTAAACGTGGGGGTTGTGCTGATAACCGTCAAGTCATACATCTACTCTTCCTCCCTTTGGCCTCCTACGGAAGCCGTCAGTTCCCAATTCCAGTCATCTCTACCTTTAATGTATTTTCGTACCCCCCCCGTGCTCCTCTCCATCCCCTGGCTGGAGTCCCGGCTCCCATCACCTCTGCCTCGGCCCTACCAGTGCCCTGCAAACAGGTATGCTGCCTCCAGCCTGGAGGGTGCAAATGGCACCCAGGTGGAGGAACCAGTCCACACGTATATTTATTGGTGTGCATAGTATTTTAAAGCTTTTGAATTCATTTCAACATTTAAAAACGGGAGAGATTTCACAAAAAGTAGCTGGATTTCTGCCTCCTCCCAGGAAAAACAAGGAAGTCTGGAAAGACCGAGCTCCACCTGCTGGTGCCAAGTGGTGGCTGCTCCCTCTAGAGGTGTGGCCTTCCCTCTGCCACAGTCCCACTCGTCCTGAGGCTCCCGTGTATACTGCCTTTTGGGGCCCAATCAGGCACCTGAAGGCATGACCTCTGTTCTAGACTGTTCCTAGGGCTGGTCCACACCCCACAGCATCCTCCCGACCTTTGTGATACTGACGTGATCACATCAGCTTCTGATGAAAGGCTTCCAATGGCTTCCCAGGATAGGCCTGAGCTCCTTACTGTAGAAGGTACCGCACACCACAGGACTCTTCCTTCCTCCCTCTCCAGCCCCCCTCCTGCCACTCCTGCCCTGGACACACAGTCCTGCCCTACGCACCACCCACATGCGGCTCTCGCCATTCCCAGATCACACCCTGCCCTGAGCAGTTTTGTCTTTGCAGTTACTAGAACCTCTGCCTAAAGGCCCATCTCCTCTTTCTGTCCTAATTTGCTTCTAACCTGCCTTGAAGAAGTAGCTCCCATGTCACCTTCACCTGGAATCCCTCCCCTCACTCTTTGCCAGCTGATCACCACACCTCTGTGTTTCTACAGCACTCTCCTTCTTCTCCGGAAGCCTGTTTCCTACAATGTGGTGTCATTAACAAATCTTTCCTCAACTAGATTGAGAGCTCTCTGAAGGCAGAGACGGGCTCTTTCGATGTGTACATATAAGGACACGATCTGTTCAAATTCATATGCTGAGGAGGCACTCAAGGCAGGATAAATGTGTTAAATGGGTAAACGAGAAATCTTTAACTCTGGAAAGATTCTGGGTAGTGGAAGGAACATTAGACTTCAAGTCTGACGAGGTAACTGGCTTCAGGCCTACAGCCATGCACATTTGAATACATCTGAACCGCAGGCCCTTCTTGGGTACAGTGGGAATCACAACAGCGACCTCTTCTGGCTGCTACAGAAATCACAAGTGATATGGCAACAAACAGTGATAGAGGGGTCCCCCCGTTCACTTCTGACTTGATAAATATAATTCATTCTGAGTGATTTTTTAAATGATTTATTTTCCTTTTGTCCCTTGCTGAAATTACTAACATGGGCAGGTTCTGGGGAGAGCACTGCAGGTCACAGACGGTGAGCCATAAACTAGAGAGAGAGCGTTTCAGAGCACAAAGGAAGTCTAACCCGTTTTTTGAGATCCTCTAATCTAATCCACGGTCCTCACTTTACGCATGAAGACACTCAGGCTCAGAGCGATGCAGTGATTTACAGACAAGAGAGTACGGTGCTGAAGAACTTGGGTCCTTGTAGGTAGACAGCCGTGAAACACTAGCTCTTCTGGCTATTCGCTCTGTGACTCAGAGCAAGTTATTTAATTACTCGAAGCCTCAGCTTTGCTCAGCTATAGAAGAGGGATTTTTAAAAAGGTAGACAGCTCATGGAAATGTGGGGATGATGAAATGAGCTAAGGCATGAAAAGCTGTTAGCCAGGTCTCAGTAGCGGTTCCTGCGGCCAGGTTCCAAGACCACACAGGGAGTTGCAAGCTGAGGAAGGACAGAGTCCGGGAGTCCTGACTCCTATCGCACTGCTCTTCTTTCTAGTGTCTTCCCTGGCTCACCTAAAGAGCAAAGGCACCCCAGAGGGGCCAGAGGGACATCAGACGGAACAAACTTAACATTAAAATGGGGCTGGACAGATAGATATACATGGTATTTTCCCCTTCCTCCTATTTGTCATATATTTGTTCTTTATCGTTAAGAATTTTCCTTTCATAAAAAAAGCTTGAAAACTTTTTTAAAAGGTTAAGTATGTTTGCAATTTTTTAAATGATTATAGCCAGAAAAAAAGGGGGAGTGGGTGGGACTCAGGGTGATCAAATCATGTATTTTAATTTTGAAAATGCAAATCAAGACTCTGTGAACAGTAGCCTGATCTCATGACTGTAAACGCTACTGGGATGATCAACGTTTCGTGGGGAGCAATTCAGTTGCCGCTGCGGCTCAGAGAACAACCGTACAGAAAGCTGTGCGTGCAGACGCGTGCTGAGTCATGATCTCAGCCTTGGCACTCTTCTCAGGACTGAGAGCTGAGCTGAGGACGTGATTTACTAAAAAGATGGCCGGCTCCCATTTAAAAAGTTCGGGTGTGACCCTCACTGAAGGGGAGGGTGAGCAGAGGAGAACGAAGAGGGATGAGGTGAGGCCTGACATTCCCTCACTGGCTGGACCCGGCTGGATTTACTCTGAAATCGCTCAAGCCAGCCTTTCTATCAGCCATTGGCAGGAGTGGAAACAGTCTCCGAGAACACAGCTCAGGCAGGGAGAGAGGGTTATGGGTGAGTCTATGCATATGAACAGCGAGGAAAATACATGTTTGCGTATGTGCATTTGTATTTGACATACGAACGTGGACCTGTACTCCCACTTACATGTGACTGTGACTGTGGGTGTACATGCATACCCACGGCTGTATGAGAGTGTGTACAGTGGTGTGTACATCCTTAGCTTAGGCCGAAAGCTAAAATGCGTGCCCAGAATATGAGATTCAATCTTTCGATCCTTAGTCCCCTTTTGCTATGTAGACGTATTAGTTATCATCCAGCTGTGCAGTGCGGCCCAAGACACTACACGTCCAAAGCACAGGATCAAGTTGATTACTGTAAGCAAAGCTTTGGGACTTTCTTAAAATCAGTGCTGGGGGAGCTGCCATCCGCCTGGAGAGAACTCATCACCTAGATCAAGGAACAGCCAGAGCCAGCGTCCCCATTCGCCGAGGTATGTGGTGTAGGCTGAGCAACCAGAGGTGTTCACAGGCCAGAAGCACACAGAGCAAGCAGCATCTGGCTCCACATGTGTCCCATGGGTGCACCATCAGAGCCAGAGACTGAGGGGCAGACAACGGCCAGAAGGCCAGAGTCACATGCAAACACCCAGGCTTGCCTCCTCAATATAACCTGGGTTCTTCTGTTCTTCTAGAACTGGTCTCTCCTCACCTCTACCCTTCTCCCTCATCCTGCTCTTGCCTCGAACATCCCAGCACACCGCAGGAACTGAAAACGTACTTAATATGTGTGCTGTGGTAAGAAACTGTGAGGGTCTGCAAGGTCAAGACAAACACCCCCGTGAGAAACAGCATCCGTTATTCAGCAAGGATGGCTGAAGACGGATGTTGGCGCCTGCTGAGCGATACCAAACCCCCCTTTACACATCTGCCTGTGCCGCTGCTGCTGTTTCCAAAATGCCCCTGAGTCCCCAGATGCCCGGTGAACTGCCACTCATCCTGGGTCAGCTCTAAATTTACCTCCTCTCTTTAGCTTTCTCTGACTCTCCACCAGGCCCTGCTGTATTAATTGTTCCCTCAAGCAAACTCTGTATACCTGTTAGGACCTTATCACCGGTACCTCAGCTGCGTTTGCTGAAGTGTTTCCCAGACAGCGGTCCTGATTCCTGCCCTTGACTACTCAGAAGCCACCAGAAAGGCTTCTCTGTCCAGTGGCCCAGGAAGGGCAGGCAGGTGGCCGCTCCTACCTGTACAGGAAAGGTGCCACCGTGGCAGTGTTGGGATGGTTGTATTGCTGTTGAGGCTGAGGTAGCTGAACACTGACGGTGTTGCTTCCCGTGGTCTGGGTGGTCCCGACGGACCCACTGACCGTCTGGCTGCTGATGCTGTGGTTCAAGGTGGTCCCTCCTGGGCCTTTTCCTTCCGAGGATGCCAGGCTGGAGGAGGAACTGGAGTGTCTGCCATCCAGCTGGGGCTTCTGCTGGGGGAGCCCCGAGCTCGGCTTGCCACCCCGGCTCCGCTCCCCCTCCTTGGAAGAGGCAGGGGCACTTGGGGATTTCCCGGGCATGCTCTTCATGCCTGGTTTTGGTATTCCACTGAGGGGAGGGGCTGCGGCCTCCTTCTTGGCACTGCTGAGCTTGCCCCCTTTGGGGATGAAGCTGGCGATCTTGGAGGACTTTTTTGGCATCTCAGTCACCACCGCCCCAGTGGGGTCTTCTTTTGGCCCCTCTCTGAGCTCTGGCCTCTCCGTCACAGAGGCTCTCTTGGTGAGGTCCTTACTCTTCTCCTTTTCCTTTTCCCGCTGTTGTTTTTCCTTTTCCTTCTCATTGCCTTTCGGGGAACTCTTCTTGGTGGTCAGCGCCCGGCTGAAAGTTCTCTGGGCGATGCCCTTGAGTGCGATCTTGGGGCTGTTGGAAGGGGGACCCGCCATGGAGAGCACGCGGCTGGCGGCCTCCATCTCCTCACTCTCTTCAACGCTGGACAGAATCTCCAGCCGCTCACAGCTCGTGTCGCGTGACCCCGGCCCTTCACCCGCCTTGGAACCCCCTTTGCTGTTGAAAAGTTTTAGTTTTTCCAGCATGGACTTCTGATTATTAGGGGCTGGCTTCAAGGCTTCGGAGCTGGGCCTGGGGGCCTCGGGCACGGGCTGCTTGACCGAGAGCATGGACGACGTGGCGCTGTGCTTCACGCTGACGGACTTGCTGCGCCAGGGCTTGGCAGCCCCGGGCTGGGGGATGGCCGAGGAGACACTGCAATTAGCAGGGGTGGTGGAGCTGCTGCCACTCTCCAAAGAAACAGGTGCATTTTCGTTCATTCCGGGGTGGGAGGAGGCTGGGCTTGCCAATGGCTCTGCAGAGATGGAGAAGAGAAGAAAACCTGAATTATACCAGTGGATCTGCACTGACGATGAGGGAGCGTTGGCTATAGTTACATGTAACCATAGCCAATCACTCCCCAACCCAAATGCTTTATAGCTCCATGACGTGCTTTGTGCATTACCTGTGGTTAAATTTTAAATCCTACCTTGATTTCCTCCTGTTCTCCATCACGCACTGTTCACATACACCCATCACACTCTGTGCTGTGCACAGGCACGTTGAGCTTAACATCAGTGCACACAAAGTACACTTAAGCACTTAAATTTATGGAAAAACAAAGAAACTACAACCTGCACCACCATTGTGGCGATGTGGGAAAGATGTAGGAAATATCTATTGTTTTGAATTATCAGCCCACAACCCCATTTCCCAGTTATGCAAAACACTTGAGAATTATCCAACTTTAAGAAAACAATGTCACAGAGACATTAAAACAGAACACACCAAAAAAAAAAAAAAAAAAAAAAAAAAAGAAAGAAAAGAAAGAAAAAAGAGAAACCAAGTATAATCTTTACAGAAGAATAATTACCCACAGAACTTGCTAAGTCCTATCAAAGCGTATCAATTTTTCCTATGTTGGCAATTGTAAAGAATTACAAACATGTTTCAGACTAGACTTAAAATAAGAAAGACTTTTTAGCTTAAGAGCATAAACTGTGCACATGGTTTCACTGTAGGCAAGAAAACACACAGGTTATCTGAAAGTCAAGGCTTTCCCCTTGGCGTGCAGGGAGTACTTCCCCGGCCAGACTCTTTTCTCAGAAAAACCTCAAAATGTTTCCAAACTAGAACTGGAATTATTCTGGGAAGGGTGGGTTCCAAACTGGAGTTCTACTCGCCACCAAGGCCGCCAATGTCACAGACATGAAAAGTGGAGCGCCCTTCTTCAGGCAGCCCTTCTTCAGAGCGATGAGCTCTATATGCTACACAAGGGCAGCTGTCAGAGTGAAAGTGGCAGGGAAGACATGTCCTGGCGGAGCCCAGTGCCCACCCACACCCCATGCCCGCCCGGGGCTCGGAACAGACAGGATGTGAGCCCCCAAAGAGCATATCCCTGTCTGCAAAGTCACCATGTCATTCATGACTTACCTACGAGCAGCAGCCACTTTCTCCCGAAACGACTCCCTGCAAAAAATTCTCCAACTGGAGAGGCTGTCCGTCCAATTGTCACAAGTGTTTTCGGTTAAACTGCTCATGTTTCTAATTAACTTTTGTCATCTGCAACTGACTGCTCCAGTGCCCAGAAGCCTGGCGGGATTAACGGCTGCTTCTTCAGTTTTTTTTTTTTTTCTCTTTTAATACCTATGTTCCGCTGCCTTTTAGCGACAGAGTAAACTGTATACAGAGCGGCTTTTTATGATTTAAAAGTCAACGGCCGCCAAAGCCAAGTGAAGGCAGCCCCTGTGTGGGACGCGAGCGCCGAGCCAGGGGGAAGAGCTCCCAGCAGAGGAACTGTTTCCTTTCACTCTCAGCTGCTCAGGGAAGCCACAGCTCCAGGGTGAGCCAAAGCAGACCTCCCAATGTTTTAAAACACATACATCTTCCTGACTTACTGGGGATTTGGGTTTGGATGGGGGTGGGAGGGGTTGCTGCACAAGCCTCCCTAACAAAACCCACGGGGCATCTTTGGATCTTTTCCTGGGGAGAGTCGGAGACTGGCTCAGAAACAGGCTCACGGAACCCACCCACACCGCGGCCTTTCAGAGGGTCTCCCCGGGCCTGACACTGTTTCCGGAGGACTCCGGATGACAGCAGTGCAGTGCTAGGCACGGGGTGAAGAGAGTCGGGAAACTGAGGCTCAGGGAGGGCTAATGACAGACCCGAAATCACAGTCACTAGAAGTGGACATTTCTGGGATTTGAACCCAGGTCTCAGGACACAGTGCTCTTTTGAGAAAGAATCCATTTAAACAACAGCCACTTAAGTGACTGGAGTGCTTTTTAGACATCACCTTTTCTATTGCTTGGGTATGTTCATGAACCAGCCCAGCCACTAGAAAGGAGGCAGCCTGTACCAAGAGACCAGGTCTCTGGAGGAAATTACAGTGACACTCCAATCCCAATGACTTAGGACAACTGAGTCATTCCCCTTTGCCTGGGCTCAGATCTGGAGCAGAAGTATTCATGTATTTGTTCATTTAATATTTCATTCATATCGACATTCATTCATTCAGTGAGCATCTCGCCTGCGCCAGACATTGCTCTAGACATTTGGGATCCATTGATGACCATCACCAATACCTGCCTTCCTGGAGCTTACGTTCTAACAGGGAGGAACAGATGACAATTTACGTCGTTCACAAATAAATGTGATCATTGGTTAGAAAATAAGTGCTGAGGAAAAGGGGACTTTGGGGACAGGTGTCAACAATGTCTTTACACAAACTGTAATGTCACATTCAGAGGCACGACCCTCTTTCCTAAAAACAGTTTTAGGCATGGTCCTCACCGACCATAAGTAACATGAATCCATGGGACTTCTTCGCTCCCATACATTCCTTAGAATTCTTCTAAAGCTTGATTGAAAGGGTTTTGACAAGAAATGCCTCAACCTAGTATTTCTGTGTATTTTTAAAATTAACGTACATAGCTAGAAATTAACCAACAACTAATTTGCTATCGACTGACCCAGAGGTAAACAGATACCTGGCTTGTCTAAGCAAAATGCTCAGACTCACTGAAATGTGTGTCTCCTTCAGGAAAGGTGCAGGGTGCAGGGAAAAGGCTCATGCAACATAGGCAGGAAGGACACTCACAGACACTTGTCAGGCCCTGCCAAAACAGCTCCCAGGAACTCCTATTTATCATTCACACCCCAGCTCAAGTGCCCTCTCCTCTGTCGAACTCTCAGAGGCCTTCCCGCTGAATGACTGCCTGGTTCGCATCCAGGTATTCCACCCTCCGCTGTGTTTTCCTAGGATACTGTCCATACCTGTCCCCATAAAAGGACCTTGGAGGGCTACCTACTTACTACTCACTCCAAACCCCTCTCTACCACCAGCATGGTCTCTTCTGGGTTATTACAAGAGCCACCAAATCTCCCAGTGGGCACTCTTGTCCTTCCACCATGTTTTCCATATAACAACCAAAGTGATTCTTAAGAAACTCAATGATAGTTCACGTCCCTCTTCTAATCAAAGCCTGCCAGTGTCTCCCATGTCTCCCTGCCAAGCCGAGGTCCTCACAACACCCACCAAGGCCCCGTGTGTCTGGCCCCTTGCTCCCTCCCGCCTGTGTCCTGCCACTCTTTCCAGGTTCATCCTCTCAGGCATCCTGGTCTCCTCCTGTTCCTCAGGCACAGTCTCACCTGCAGGGCCTGCACTGGCCTTCCTCTCTGCCTGGAACATTTTCTTCCCAATGTCTACAGCCACCCAGCCCTTTCTTCAGATCTCTGGTCGTTATCACCCTGAGCACCCTAGAAAACATGGCGACTTCCCCTCCCCATGGCACACGCTCTCTACCCCCCTTCACCTGGCCTCATTTTTCTCCATAGTATTAAATGTGACCTAACACACTACATGTACAGTTGTGTATTACCTTAGCTCCTCTCTCCCCCCGTCTAATGAGGGTAGGGCCTTTGTAGCGTTTGCTACTTACATCAGGCACTGGGAATAGAGAGTTGAATAAAATACATCTCCTGCCCGCTGTCCAAAGGGGAACAGACCTCAAAGCAGAGCACAGAAATAAGGTGCATGGCTGCAGAGGGCTGTACGAGGCACCGTGAGGCTCTCGGATTGGAATCCGCTCAGTCTCCCTAGCGAGTCTCGGAAAGCTTCATGGAGGAGAGGACTCGTAAGTTGTCACACCATGTTTGTGCTCCATTATTCCACTGGTCTGTGGGTTCCTTCAGGGCAGAGATCCCCCTCCCTGATTCAGCTGTGTCCCAAAGCCCGCCAGAGTATAGGACATAGTCACTACAGTTACCCTTGGACAATGTGGGGGTTAGGGGTCCGATCCCCTGTACAGTTGAAAATCTGTGTATAACTTTGACTCCCCTAAAACTTAATTACGCAAAGCCTATTGTTAACGGGAAGCCTTACCAGTAACATAAACAGTTGATTAACATGTATTGTGTATGTTATATGTATTATACACTCTATCTTATAGTTACGTAAGCTAGAGAAAAGAAAATGTTATTAAAATCATAAGGAAGAGAAAGTACATTTTACAGTATTTATTTTTTAAAAATCCATGTACGTATAAGTGGACCCATACAATTCAAATCCGTGTTGTTCAAGGGACAACTGTAAATGGTTTCTGAACTGTTTGTTGGTTCTTTTGACATTTGCAAGTTGCCTCTAAGGCAACAGAAACACAAGATTTGTGATTAGTCATTAGGGTTTTATTAAAACTTTTCAGCCTAAACTCAGGAAAAAAACCAGGATCGGGACTCAGCACTTGCGAATTTTCACTTGGCCTTTAGTGTGGGCTCCCCTGGTTATGAAATCATGGGGACATTTCAAGGCTACTCATTACAGCTATAAAAAGTAACACTTGGAGATGATTCTGAACTTGGTTTCTGCAACAACAGTTCCCTGAGTAGGATGACAGGGCCCCAGGGCATCTGTGGATCAGACCATCAGTACACTTATGCCAAGGCCAGAGACCCCCTTAATAGCACAGGGGGCTCCAGGTTATGAGGGGTCTTGCCCAGGTGACCTTGGCATGGTTCTGTCATTCCTAAGGGTATCTCACCACTGATCTCAGATCTTAGCTGGACTGTTCTTCTTGCTTTGGAAAGCAGCCATTTCTAGTACCAGGGTTCTGTGATTCTTAGCAGGAGACTTTCCTTACCAAGCCTCAAACTTTGTCACCAACGGGTGGTGTCACTGTAGAGATGCCATTTTGCCCCTCTGTGCCTCAGTCGCCCAATTTGCAAGAAAGAGGATGAGATATTTCTCTGAGAGTCCTTTTAGTTCTGTTCCTATTCAAGTCTCAGTGAGTCTCCAAGAGGCCCTATGAGGATGGGTCACAGCCAATTTTGTCCCCTGGGCCCGAGAACGCAGGACTCCCTCACTAAGTGCTATCATTACCGTGTTGTAACATGCAGGTGTGTTTTTTTTTTTTAATCTTCAAACCATGCCCCTCCACAGTTCTCTTAAGAAGTTTTCTAATAAATGGGGAACACTGGCTGGGTCAAGGTGTATAGTCAATCTTGCATGAGTCTGTAGTGAATTCAGAAGTGCTAATATTCTATGAAAACAAATGTGAGGGAGGGAGGGTGGGGCGAGTTCTTTCAAATTAAGGGCACTTCAATCCCTAATAACTAAAAGCTCTTGTTTCTTTCCTCATGTATAGGAACCTTTGTTAGAGCAAAGGCCTCTAACCAGGAGAAGGGAGAAAGGCACAAAAGAAAGTTCTAAACATCGTTATTTTCCCAACAGTGGTATGTGGGCTGGGCCACTGAACTACGTGAGATAATTTAGGTGGCACACGGGTGAACATTTTTATATTTTAAGAGTTATGTATTTATTTTATTGTATATTAGAAAAGATAAATAGCCCATAGGTAAATTAGCAGTTTTGTGAATATTAAATGGAGATTTAACTTGAGTTGACAAGGAAATTCTGAGACTAGTAAAAACACACGTGGTTCACAGAGTTGGCAAAAATCATGCAGGAGGTTTGTGAAAGACTGAAGTTGGGGAAACACCGCTCCATTAAATCTAGAAATACTTACGTTATTTTAAATCTATTCTTTTGGAAAATGTAATTGGCCAAATAGAAATCAAATCAGACGGCCCAAATAAGGACGAGTGTTCAAAACTAATCTGAAATGGCTCCCTTTTTGAGCTTTATTTATATCTATTTGTTTAAGCACGGCATTTTGCGGAGAACGGCCAGAGGTGGCAACATGAAGGGGCCCTTTTCAGCCAACGGTAATTTTACAAACAATGGCTTTCACAAGTTTTTGATGACTAAACGTAGTAAGAATGACATATTACATCACACTCCCTAATCATCCAAATATCTATATGTAAAATTGAAAACTATGAAGACACACTCTTAACTACACAGAATAAACGGATCTATTCTACCCTGGTCCATTTTTTAAAACGTGGAGCACAGAGCTCCTGAACAGCTTTTCTGACCCACAAGTGGATAGCGCCCTGAAGACTGCACATCTCAGCTCTCAAAGACCAGCTTACACCCACCACCAACTGACAAACCACAGCAAGAAGGAAAAGTCTCATTTGAAACACTGCAGACAGGATGCCTTTGAAGAAGAGAAAAGGCTCTTTTTTTACAGGGATTTAGGGAGAGCATTAATCCTCCTGTGGGGAGGGGGAAAGTTTGGTTTTTCTGGCAACCAGCCTTAACCTTCTCTGACAAGTAACCAAAATACTTTCTAAATGAAAATACTGTCTACGGCAGATAAATAAGCACGTCTTCCTCTCTCCCTCCTCGAGGGCCAGCACTGGCCCCAGGTTTCTCTGTCCCTAAGGTCTTAGGGAGATGTTGGTGGTCTGGTCCCAGTGCCAACAGGCACTCAGGGAGTCTGCTCTGCACCCGGTGATCCCATCTCCTGTCACCTACTGCGATTTTAAACCTGCACTGGGGAGGTTTCCCACCTAAATCCACTCTGTCGTCTTCAGGGATAGGCCTGATAATTGGGCCTGGGAAAATGTTTGCAATTTCCTATAATTTGTCAAGGTGTCAATCTTGAGCATTCAAATTTGTTAGGGTAATTGAAACCAGTTTTTCTTGTTTTAAAAGTGCATGGACTCCAGCCTCGCAGGCTGGACATTGTTTTCAGAATTACTCAGGTCAATTTCTACACAACCCTGTGAGCCACCAGACCACAGGAGCTTTGCGGGAGGAGCTTTCTCAGCATTGTTGTGACCAACGTCTAGTCTTAAGGGCATTTGGGCTTAAACATAGTCTTCTCTCCAACTCCTTCTTAGTGAGGATGCTTGGAGGTACAGAGAGAGAGAAAAGGAAGGCATGAGAGCCACCACGGAAAGTGAGAGGGCATGCAGAGGAGCTGGGCTTTGGACTCACATGCTCTAAGGATCTTGCGTGTACAATTCCATAGGCTCCTAGAACATCGAAGTTAGAATAGGGATGGTGATGTATAGAAACAAGTATTTTATAAAGTTGCTCTGTTAATTCAATCCCTATCAAAATCCCAATGATTTTTTTTTTTTTGCAGAAATAGAAAATCCCATTCAAAAGTTCATGTGGACTCTCAAGGGATTCCCAATAGCCAAACCAATCTTGAAAAAGAACAAAATCGGAGGTCTCAAACATCCTGATTTCAAAACTTCCTACAAAACTACAGTAATCAAATCAGTATAGTACAGGCAGAAAGAAAGACATACAGACCAATGGACTAGACTAGAGAGCCCTTTGCATATATGGTCAAATGATTTTCAAGACTATTCAATGGGGTAAGACAGTACTTTCAACAAGTGGTGCTGGGAAAACTGAATATCTTCATGCAAAAAAACTAAGTTGGATTCTTACCTTACACCATATTAAAAAGGTCACTCGAAATGGATCAAAGACCTAAATGTAAAAGCTAAAGCTATTAAAACTCTTAGAAGAAAACACATGGTAAAAGCTTCATGACACTGGATTTGGCAATGATTCTTGGATAGGACACCAAAAGCACAAGCAAAAAAAGAAAAGTCGGACTTCATTAAAATTAAAAAAAAACTTTTGTGCATCAAAAGACACTATCAACAGAGTGAAAAGGTAGCCTACAGGATGGGAGAAAACACTTGCAAATCACATATACGATAAGGAATTGATATCGCAAATACGAAAAGAACCAATACTCAACAATAACAACATAGCTTGATTAAAAAATGGGCAAATGAGTTGAACAGACATTTCTCCAAAGAAGATACGTAAACTGCCAATACATGCATGGAAAGATGTTCACATGATTAATCAACAGGGAATGCAAATCAAAACTGTAAAGAAATACCGCTTCATGCCCATTAGTATGGCTATTATTTAAAAAACAAACAAGAAAAATATCTAGAAAATAACAAGTGTTTATGAGCTTGTGGAGAAACCCTGTTCACTGTGGTGGGAATGTAAGATGGTACAGCCATTGTAGAAAACAAAATGGAAGTTCCTCAAAAAATTCAACATAGAATATGATCCAGCAATTCCATTTGTGGGTATAAACCCAACAGAAGTGAAAGCAGAGATTTGAACCACTATTTGTCCACCCATGTTCACAGCAGCATTATTCACAACAGCTAAAAGGTAGAAGCAACCTAAGCGGCCATCAACAGATACACAATGAATATCGTTTGGATAAGCGAATGGCTAAACTAAATGTGGTATATACATATAATGGAATATCAATTCAATCTTTAAAAGGAAGAAACGCTGACACATGCTATAACATGGATGAACCTTGAAGACATTATGGTAAGTGAAATGAACCTGTCATGAAAGGTCAAATACTATGTGATTCCACTTACAAGAGGTACCTACGCTAGTCAAATTCATAGAGACAGAAAGTAGAATGGCAGTTGCTAGGGCTGGAAGGAGGAGGGAGTGGGGAGTTAGCGTCTCATGAATACAGAGCTTCAGTTGGGACGATGAAAAGTTCTGGAGGTGGATGGTGGTAATGGTTCCATACAATGTGAAGGTACTTAATGTTACAGAACTGTACATTTTTAAATGGCTAAAATGGTAAATATTACATTAGGTATATTTTATCATGATAAAAAAAAATAGGATTGCATTTGGCTACAAGTAACAATTCTGACCACCATGGCCTAAACAGGTGAGGGGTTCACTACTTTATTTCCAGTGCTTAGCATGGCGTCTGACACACGCTAAGGGCTCAATAAATGTTGGTTAAATTTTTTTAAAAGTTTCTGTTAGTCTGATGATTAATGAATCATATGAAATTGTACAGTTCTGAATATTACCTTATCACTGTTATTTTATTCTAGCTTGAAAAGCAACTTCTGCTTCAAAGGCATAGTGGTCCTTTCTAAAACAAACTCTACCAGGCAAGCAAATTATACCACAGGGCTTCTTTCTCCTTAAATTGGCCATCACCAGCAACTTGGTCAAGCGGTTTACTCTAACTGGGATGCCTCCCTATGCCCCTAATTGCCTCACATCCATAGCCTTAGCCCTCAGTCTACCTTCCACGCCATCTCTTCTAGGAAACTTTCGGAATCCCCCAAGCAGAAGCCATCTCCGCTCACCTAAGAGCTGTAAGGCTCCGTCAGGGCTTCTCCAGGGCCCCTGCGCCTTATTGCCCTGCACTGTGGTTAGTTCCACTCCGCTTACTTACAAGAATGGCTAATGCCCTAATAGGCACTCAGAAATCGTTGTTGGAAAAATCAAACAAATAAAAACTATTACCCACACTGGATCGCCCCATATGACTCAAAATTAAAGTCAGGTGTGCCTGGCTTGTCCCTCTTGGCTCATCATGCCAGTTGTTTTCTTGAAAACGAAATGAGCTTGCAAGACTAGGAACCTTGGTGATGCTTGTGATGCTTTCAATGCTTTTTCTTCTATGCCCGGTGGTAATGCTGCTATACCAGGTCACTGAAAATGTCACCTACAAATGCTCCAGTATCTTGTGAGGGTGTGGCCCCAAATAAATGTGCAGAATGTAAAAGTGCGTTATCGTAATAGACTGAAGCTGCCGCTTTCCTGTATGAGGCACAAAGTTCCCGGTTTTCCTCAGTGACTTTTTCACCCCAGAGGAAGTACAAAAGAGGCCCTCGACAGCTGGAGTGATTACACTTGTGTTTCTTTTTAATATATGACAAGGTACTTCTTTTTCTACAGTGGCTTATTTTGGATAAAACCAAGTGAAACTGTGGGTAATGAGGTCATTTGTTTCTCTGTTGGTAACTAAAGATCACTAAAATAAAATAAGGAAGCACTGTTTTCCTACATAGTTTTCATTACACTTTCTCCACTTTTACAAGGTATGTTTTCAAATCCCACTTAATGGCATAAAAAAACTGGTAAAGCTAAACAAAGGTTAACTTGCTGGAAACATTAGTATACAGTTGGACTTATGTTTGACCTTGCAATAGCACCTTGAAAAGAGAACAAATTCTTAAAATGTTGCTCTCCCTCCCTCAGACCCTTGACCTCAAAGGGTGTCCTACACATATTTTTTTAAATCCTTCCACTAACCTGGATAAGGAGACAAATCGTTTGACTGCTGACATTCGAAGGAAGATATCTTTAAAAATAAAAAGCATTCCTAGTCTTTATTTTTAATTTCTTGAAGCCAGATCACCCTCGAAACACCTCCTTCCTCACTCCTGAACTTATTTGTTCAAAATCCCAAGCAATATATTTCAGGAGAAAGCTTTTGATTTAATTGGTCAAGCCATTTCTCTATCTTGTACCATATATGGCTATGAGAAAGTACAAAACTGGCTGTAGAAACCTTCTCCCTTTTTTCAAGGGTGTATGAAATTTCACAGAGATTATAAACACTTTACAGGGGGCAAATCTCATTCTTGCAGGAGCTCACTGTCCACAGCTAACAGCTCTTTGGCAGAGTGCAATGGTTGTATGCTATTGTAAATACATCCCTCTAAGACACAGTTAAGAACTGCAGCCCTCTCCCATCCCCGTCCTCTAAGACACCAACTCAGTCTTCCTGCTTTCTCCCAGGGCAAAGGATTCACACTCCCACACAGGGGCCTCCAAACCAAGGTTAAACCAAAATGCTTCCCACTGACCACCACAAACAGGCATTGTCAGACAGAAGGGGTTCTAGGGTCAGGACCACTGTGGAAAACAGAGGGCTAAGTACAGGCATATCTCATTTTATTGTGTTTGCTCTATTGTGCTTCACAGATGTTGTGTTCTTTACAAACGGAAGATAAAACCGTCCACCAGCAAAAAGATTACGACTTGCTTTCCTGGCAGTGGTCTGGAACCGAACCCACCATTATCTCCAAGGTATGTGTCTAGTCGTCAAACCGTTTTTTCTTGCCTGCAGGACTTCTCAGAGCCTTTACTGCGGTTACTTGCACTGGGAATATCCAAAAAGATAATGGGATGGTGTGGTTCCTAAGTGTATTTTTTTACCATAGAACTAATTTTATAGACTAGCTTAAGGAAATAGCCTACTATGGGATGCATTTTGGTAAATAGTGTCCTAAAGAAGGGGGCAGAAAATGGGCACATAAATCAGATAAGACAGCCATTCAACAGGTACCAGTCACTAACCAGGAGAACAATGCGAGGGAGAAGGAAGAAGATGCACCTTCCTCCCGCTGCGAAGTTATAACCTCACAGACTGTGGAATGCTTTCATAAGCATTTTGAGCATTAAACATCCTTAATCTGTACCTGTTCCCTTTTATTTCCAAAGGATTGATAGAAGACCCTTCACTAAAGCCAAAGACTCCATGGAAACACAAAGCAGGAGTCATGGCTACACAGCGGTACGCCTAAAAAGATTTCTATCAACAGTGAGGCACACCGTGACAAAGCCCTGGGACATGGTAGCCACAAAAACTGATGTCTTCTTGGCCTGTGTTAATACAGGAATGACATTCAGAACAAGGCAGCTGAGGACTTTAACCCCGCTGTGCATAGTCCAGATCAAAGCTAGAATGACTGGAAATCTTCAGAATTCGGGGCCTGGAAAGGCTACTGAGAGATCCACTATTTTCTGTCACTCATTTCCCAAAAAGGGACCAGAGCCTTGGGCAGGTAATGATGACCCTAAGCTCCTGCAGTCAGTAAACGGCACAGCTGTTGTTGAACTTAGAACCCGGGAGCTTATTAAATGAAGTAGCTTGGCTGGCTCTACCCTCAACCCTAGGAACTCAGAATTTCTGGGGATGGACC
The DNA here is from genome assembly GCF_057876585.1 of Rhinolophus sinicus. Taxonomy (NCBI): domain Eukaryota; kingdom Metazoa; phylum Chordata; class Mammalia; order Chiroptera; family Rhinolophidae; genus Rhinolophus; species Rhinolophus sinicus. Next base: position 155,021,269 of record NC_142514.1, on the reverse strand, counting down.
CAAACAGCAGGAGTTTTAGCTAGCTCCTGAGGTGACAGTCCCCCATCCTGAAATTCAAACACCAGGGACTAAAGAAGTCAAGTTTTATGACAACACATCGAGAACCTGTAGCATGTCCAGGATAAGGGCTAGAATCTGAGGACCACCCTAAACCCGTCTCAGTGAGGAGCAGCCAAAATGATTGAGACGTTCGGCTTGGAGAAGGGAGGACTTAGGAGAAGGCAAAGGTGGAAGAGCACTTGTCATCAAGGTGGCTTTCCTTTCCCTTTGATTTTTCTGCCCACTGACACTGAACAACAAAGAAGACAGGCCCACGCCTCAGGTATGCCGCGAATAACAGTATGTGGGCAGTGAGAGGCCAAAGACCCATTACAGCTGGGGGGGGGGGGGGAGGGCAGGCTTCCACAGAGCCAAGGAGGGGGCAGGGGTGGGGACGGGAGTGTTCACAGCAATCGTGGAAAAGGGGAGTTAAGCCAACCTGTTTTTATATGTTCTTTGCTTCTCTTCTACCAGAGCAGCAATCTTTACATATAAGATTTTATTTAACAAAAACTTTCCATGGGAAAAAAAAACCTATAACAATGTTAATAATTATATGTTAATAAGAATAATAGCCAACATTTATGGAGCCTGCATTTTGCGCCAGATACTGTGCTAGAAAGCGTTTTTATTGTATTGCCTTTTTTCATTTGCAGGATAAATCTAGTGAGTGATTATTGTTCCATTTTACCAATGAGGAAACTGAGGTACAGGGCTTCCGTGGGGTTGCCCAAGATGAAATCAAGCCAGACAGCTTTATTTCAAGTCCACACACTTGAGCCGCACTCCTAGCCTGCCCTGCCTCGGGAAGAGACAATAAACTGGACTCTCATTGTATGTGCTCCTCTCTTGGTACAAGACACATTATTTTCCTCAAGTCTTCTGTCAACAGTTTCCAGAAACTCTACAGCAAAGTCCTCTGACCTTCAGCTCTGTCCCTGAGGAAAAAGAGAATTTTTCCCTCCAGGAGGTTCTTTTTAAAAATGGGACTGTCAACCACTGAGTAATACTTTAAGTATGATTTTTGTTCTTCAAAATGTAGGATGCTGGCAAAATGTAATCTTTCTGCTGTTATGTTTTCTGCCAATCAAAATCAGAAGTCAACCAAAGAACTAACTTATTATATTTCTCTGGGGGAATCAATGCAGAAACTGAGAGCTGAATTGGACTATTATTCACTATCTATGATTGTATTATGCCAAATGTGCAGGAACAGAAGGAAAAAAAGCAGTCATTTATCCTGATTCTGCCAAGTGTGCAGACACTTGGTATCAGATAGATCAAATAATTTCAGGGCTTCATGACTGTCACTGATCCTTTTTACCTGACAGTTGTCTTCTTAATGAAAAAACAGGATTTTTCTTCTGAAAAACACAACATACACCGAGATAGAAAATGGCCCTAGAGACTTCTCACAGGCTTTACCCACCCAAACCAGGAAGTCATTTCCTCCAGGTGTCTGTTTTGTTTTGTGCAACAAGCCTGGCTGTGACAAGCTGAGGAAACTTGTAAATGGAACATGCATCCTAATAACTCTTCTGAAAGGTTAAAATACCTTTTGAAAACAAGATAATTATGATGAGGTAGAAAGAATGCTAGGCCCTTGTCTTATTCTGCTCTGTGCTACTCACATCACCTGTTGAATTGTGCAGTCACAGAACTTTGTGGATGGGTTCAAGTCCAGCTTAGTAGCTTGATAACCCGGAGGGACTTACTCTTGCTGAGCTCCAGTTTATTCCTAAGTAAGAATAAAGCTACACCAATAACTATCACCTATAGAATGCCACGCACGTGCCAGGTTCTGTACTATACTAAGTGCTTTAAACAATTTCATTCAATGATTACACTTAATGAATGATTTCATTGATTCACACATAAGCATCTTATGCAGTGGATTTACTGCAACTCAGAGATGTGAGCATCTTGCCCAAGGCCAGGGCTAGGAATTGGTGGAACAAGACTTTGAACACTGACGTCCATGCTCTTAATCCACGGACTCCACTAAATGGAGATGGTGACCAAAGCTTTCTTCCTTCACCATGAGGAGCAAAGGAGTAACGATGGGAGAGCATCCTGCAAAAAGCTCTCCATACAGATTTTCATTTCCCTTACTCATATGGAGCCTTCTTAAAGTAAGGTACAGCTGTAGCAAATACTGGTGGAATTGTTATCTTCCGTAAGCAGAGTGGGACCAGGGGATACCCTAAAAGCTGCCTCTGCCCTTCCTGATGTCCTGTGCATGCTAAAGTTCCCAGGTTTTGCAAGTAGCTGCCCCCGGCCCCGCCGCCCAGGCAAACTGCAGATCACGGCAAGCTTCCCTGCTCCCCGCCGGACCAGGGCCCCATGTGCCTTGTCCACTTCACCAGGCTTGCTAGAGGCAGCCCCGTGAACACGTAGCTCTCACTGTCTGCCGTGCTGACTCAGACACTCCTGGCAACATGTGCTCTGTCTCTGTAAGGCTCAAAGGGCTCTTCACATGAGTGGTGCTGAAAAGGGATTCAGGGAGCTTCTCACCCCTATGCAGGCCTGTGAGATATAATGTGGAAACCAGGCTCCCTCACGAACCAGCTTAGAGGTTTTCGTGCACACTTACACATGCCAAAGCTTACGAAATGGTATTCCAGGGGATCTTTGTCATCTTGAATAATGAATTCTGGAGGTATCGTAACCAGGGATGTGACTGGGGCTCAAAGTTATTTGGCGATAGTTCTTCTTGGAATTCTGAAACGACTACAACATTTCGTGTTTGCTCCTCCATCCATCCTATCTCATCCCTCCAACATTTTTGAAGTTTCTAGTCCAGGTACTTTCCCAGGGGCTTCAGCTACAGCGATGAATATGTGGTCTATGCCTTTAAGGGGTTCTAGGTCTTGTGGGTGAGACAGAGCATAAGGCATAAGTAACAACCAAGTGTGAAGCCGTTGTTTATGGAGCTATGGATCACAAAGGGGGTTACCCAGCTCAGTCTGGGAACAAGGGGCAGTTAAGAAAACCATTCAAGCCAGAGTAAACACCCCGGCACCAACTTAATTCTTAATCAGAACTTAATTCTTAATCAAAAGGAAATAAAGTGTCCAGTCACCCAAACCTAATCATTAAACTCAGAAGGACAAAAAAAAAAAAAAAATTAAAGATTCTCCACTTCATCAGGGTACAATCTTGTCAGCCAAATGCATTCACGATACTAATCACAGCAAGGAATTTCGGGGGCATAGCCATCACACTCCGGCATCATGAAAAATGGGACAATAACTCAGTCAGGAAGTTATTTTCCCTGCTCACCCAGCACGCATATACTCTGTTCATTTAGTGCATGTACTGAACTTATTTCCACAATGAAGGATCCTTACAAGTCACCTCCCAGTCCAGGCTGGAAAACACAGGCCTGCAGACTCGACTCGTGCATTCTTTCCCAAACCTGGCTCACGAGCCAATCGCAAAGTTGATGATTTCAAATAACAGGAAACCGACTACTGATGTAGTCACTGCCAGCTGTCAATCCAGATGCCATGAGTTCAAGGCAAATGGCTAAACCTGCTCTATCAGGATACACATATCACAACAAAGATGTAAATGAGGGACAGAGACCCAAATGCAAGCTTATACTTCTAATTTAGGACTTAAAAGAGGAAATGAAGGCAAGAAAAGACAACTAGCGTTAGCCCCACACTGACAAGGACTGAGTTTGGCAGCTAAGTTCTTTTCCTGAATCTTCACCATCGGCCCTTGAGGAGGTCAATATCAAGCCTATTTTATAGAACAGTAAAGTCAGGTTCAGGGAGGTTGAGTCACTGGCCTGATATCACACAGCTGGTGAATGCAAAGGTGAGATTCAAGCTGAGGTCTGTCCAACATGGAGGCCCCGTATAGTTTGCTGCCTCAGCCTCATTCTCCTTTGTAAAAATTAATAGACCTGTGGGACCAAAGCTATGGAGTGGGGCGGGGGGTGTGGGATAGGAAGGGAGTAGCAGAGTATTCCTGGGAAGCTACTGTCTGTCAGAGTAATGAGAGCACCAGAATTTGTTTGCATGGGAGGGTTGTCTCTGGTAGGAGAATTCCTTGATAATCTACTTGGGCCAGAAGCTGAAGTCCTGGGGGGACCTGAATGTGGGAGCCACTGACTTGTAGAAGGAAAGGGAAAGAATTGCTTGGTTACATCATAAAGAAAAAAAAAAGTTGGGTGGGACAAGCAAACTAGGGGACATGTGAGATACAACATTTCCCTCCTTATGACACCACAATAAACTGTCACGCAAGTTACTGAAAAACAGAAAATGATTGCTGTGAGTGGATATCCCTTAGAAACCAGCAAGGAAGTAGGCTTCTGTGTTTGGGGTGTTGGAGTGGAATGGAGACAACCTTTGCAGAGAGCAGCTGGGGAAGCAGTCCATGGGCACTCACAGAAATCCTGAGATGGATTCCAGAGAGTTCCATCAGATCGCCCAAGAACGGGAAGGGCTTTGCATGTATCTGGGCTGGTTAGCTGACCTCTTCATCACCAACATCGCCTGTGTCTATATTAAGGGCCAGCCAAACAACTCTTCCTCCTGGCCTTAGTTGGCTCTCCTTTACCTCACACAGCATCCCTACTTCCCTAATGCATTTCTCCCTGTGAGGGTCACAGCTCATCCTCTTCTCATCTCCCCATCCTCTGACCTTCATAGGTCTTCGCCCTCTGCAAATCTGAAACAGACTTAGCTGACTATAAGTACATTTCTCCTCCTCTAGGACAGAGGTCAGCAAACCCGGATCTGAAGGTCAAATTAGGCCCACTACCTATTTTTGTAAAGAAAGTTTTATTGGAACATAGCCGTGCTCATTTCTTTACGTATTATCTATATTTGCTTTCTCACTACAATGGTAGAATTGAGTAGTTACAACAGAGAGTCAAGGTCGCAAATATTTACCATCTGGCTATTTAAGAGGAAGCTTGCCAACCCTTGCTCTAGAATATGAATGTCTTGACACCAGGGGCCCTGTTTTACTCATCTTTTTGTGTCCCATAACTGATACAGGATAAATGATGCTTAAGTGGGTGAATGCATGCATGAGGGTTAGGTGAACACCGTTAGGTCAGGAACCTAATACAGTGGTTATTGCAAAGGTGATCATTAGAAATGCTTTAAACAGCTGAAAAGAGATAAGCTAGTTAACTGAATTCTCTAGCCAAGCCAGTTAACAGCAGCAAAACGTTTATGTGTTAACGCACATCGATTTGTCTTTTCTTAAAAGCACGTTATTCCATTTCTTTTCCTTAGTAAATTTGGGTCTAATTGAACTGATGCTTCAGGTTGCATTCATGAACATTATTATCTATTACTAATCACGGATACAGCTTTAGATGTTATTTGGAAATAGGATAATTCGTCTTCCAGTTAAAGGCTGGCAGTTATTGCTTTTTGGTACATATTCCAAAAACAACAGCTTATTTCTCTATCATTTGCTCTTAATGATTTTAATCATTAATAACAGCTCAATACCAAAAAAAATAATAGCTCAATAACTTATGAGCATATGTTGTGTTAAAGTCGCAGTGCTACGTACTTCACTTGCATTGCCTAATTTACTCCTCACAATAACCCTAAGAAGTAGATACTGCTATCTCCCCAATTTACGGATGAGAAAATTGAGGCTTGGAAAGATTAAGGAGCTTTTGACATTGTCAAATGACAGGTATACACCAGTGTCTGAGCTGTAAATAATTATTCTAGAGTTCGATCACTCATTCATTCATTCACTCTACCAACAAATATTTATCTAAAGTCTCTGCATACCAAGTTCTGTAACGGCAATGGAGAAAGAGAACAGCTCCCCAGTCTCAAGGAGCTCACCTGCTAATGAAGGACGGACAAGATAACCACAGATCATGGGGAGGCGACCAGATGCAAGTAAGGGCAGGGTGCTGTAGGAACTTACAGAAGGGTTTCACACCCACTCCCAGGGGCCAGAAAATGCTTTGTAGAGGAAATAAAGTTTAACATGAAACAGAAAAGAGGAATAGAAACTTGGTGGGAAGAATGAGGAATGAGGAAAGCCGAAAGCATTTCAGAGAGCAGCACAGACAAAGACTGGATATACGAGAGAAGACAGCCCCTGGATGGAAGCTACTGCGACTGCCTAACTACTCCACATGGCAGAAGCTTCAAGGGAGAAAGCAGGCCAGCTCACAGTGGTGTTGTGGGCATAGGTAGTGCGTCTGCACTCTCCAAAAGGTCAAACAGAGAAGAAAAATGGTAATCACGTGTCCCAAGATCCATGTTCTAGAATTTCATTTGACTATAGTTCTCCCTTCTCAACAAAAGTCATTTTCTTCTTTATGAAAATCAGGTAACTAACTTCTGATTGGGGATCCCCCCGCCCACCAAAACCTAAGCCCCTGATGGACTCCACGAAACCACTATAATGGCTGGTAGGAAGTCAATACTCAGTACACATGCAGGGAATGATACACAAGCAATGTACCATCTTTGAGTTCAAATGAGTTATTAACTGGAGGTAGTCAGCTACCAAGCTTCAGAGATGGAGGAATGTGAAAAATCAATATGATTTTAACAGCTGGCACCAGGGCTACTCTAGAAGCTTTGTTTAGGAAAGACCTTGGATATTGGCCACTCCAAGGGTGGACGATGAGGCTGTGGAGGCGTGGTCTGCAAGGAGACCAGAAAACAGAGATAAATTGTTCCACGTAAGAAAGGGAGAAGGAGAGGACACTGCACAAGACAGTGGGAAGCTGGAATCTTAAAAACACAACAAAAGGTGGCCACTGAGAAATTCCCAGTGGCAGGGAAGCTGAAGACTTTTAAGAACAGGAACATCCACTATTCCATTTTAAGTTGTATTGCCACACTGTAACCCCTGCAAGGCCTTAAACCTTCAGGAAAAATCTGCTATGCTCAAAGTCATTTTTTTGAGAAGAGAATGAATTTAGGCAGTTCCAATGGGTAAAAGAGGGATATTGCACATAAGATAGTAAGATACATGGCCTACAAGGTCAAGTATTTCAGCAAAACAGGAACTAGGAGCAAATACTGACCAACAGCAATGTGATCCCACCCTCACCCCAATGAAACACAATACGCTACACAGAAAGATTAGGAAAGACACTGGGTCTCCTTCCACCTGTGAGTTGGCAGATGAATTTCATCTGAATGTCATTGGTAGGCTGGTGAATATCTAACACACTCTGAAGGGGGATAAAGAAGTTCTGATTTATAGTGTCTGCTGTTTTCTCTGGTGTAAATACTCCCGCCATGGCAGATTTTAAACTACCATTGTGACATCAACAGTCTTCTGAAACTCCCCAAAATTTTAAAATTGGCTCTCATGCACTGGTACAAGCTCAGTAAGTCCACAGCTGGTATCTACGTTAAAGGTAGATTCCATGGATTACGTCCTTGCTTTGTCTTTGACAAGAAAAAGTTTTATCTAGAGTTATACTAGCTTTTGGGGACTAGGCAATACCTATGGGAGGGGAAGGAAGGCAAAGGGATAAGAAAGCTGTAGAGGTGGGCACATTCCATCAGGGGGCCACCATGTGATCAAGGTACTGAAAGGAAGCAGTCAGGGCAGCTAGTGTGATGCCCCTTCTGAAAGAGGAGGAACCCAAGGCCCAGAGAGCATGTTGCTCAAGGTCATTCATTGTTGAAATTAGTAGCAGATCTGGCACTAGAGCTGGGGCTGTCTGCCTCCCTCTTCCTGTGCCTCAAAGCCCTTCTCTCGGGGAAAGATAGGCACAAACTTGGCTTGTGTCCAGGCAAGAGCACACATAGGCGGCTCTGGCTACATTTTCACATTTCACTAGCTTATCATTTGGAGGTTTTCTGACCCTCTCTGTAGGAAGGGCGAAAGCTCTGCCAGGGATTTGTATGAGCTGAAGAAAGCCAGCCAGAGACCCAGCTGACAGGAAGAGAGGACCCAACTGGGGTCGCCAGCAGCAAAGGAATGAGGGGACAGACTTCTCCAAGAATTTCCAAGGGTGTGGGTGGAAGCAGCGGGCTGATGGGATATTCCTGACTGTGAGAGGATTCCCCCACACCCAGGCTGATGGTCAGGAAATAGGAAGGGCAGAAAAGGAGGTATGTTTTTAATAAATCTCGAAACACAAAAATACAAAATGTTCTAAGGCAATGCCTCCCTCTCATTGAAAAGAAGATCAAATGAAGCATCCTAAATGTTTTTCAAATGATTTCTGGCCTGGTTATGTTACAGAAAACAGGGCAGAGTGATTCAAACCTGCTGTCAATACAGAGTGAAGGGAAGAAAAATGCCAGCTATTCTGCAGCTGTCCGGCCAGAATACTGGAGGAGCTGCTTTCCTGACAACTCTGATGCACAGAAACAAGCCGACTTCCAGAGCAGGATTTAAACCAAATAAACCTGAAGGATATCAATTTGGAGGCGAGTCTTAAAATAGCAGCCAGGAATGCATGGGTTCCCCTGGACAACTCAGATTACATGCCCTGTCCCTGCCTTTTGTAAAACTATGCACTGAAAGTGTCTGTTGAATCTGGACACAAAAACATGCTGGATGAGCAAATGTATCAAGTGATGCTCCTTGGAGGGGCAGACAGGGTACAGAGATAAATAAGACACAATCGGGGTCCCTAAGAAAATTATTCCAGAGTTAGGAAGAGACACACTCACAGGGCCAAGCTCTCAAGGGCAAGGATTTCCAGTTAAACTAATGGAATGGTCTTCATGAAGATGGACATTTGAAATGGCTTCTGAAGGACGCAGTCATTCCTTTAATGAATGTCTATTCTTGACGGGTTCTGGGGATACCACCTTCAGCAGTGACCAGTCTCATGGGGTGGATAAAGAGGCATTCTAAAATATTACATTTAAACACGTCTTTTCTGTTACGTTTAATTAACATTTTAGTAACCAGCAGCAGACCTTAAAGCCCAAAGGTAATTAGGTGGAATATAAACATATGCTCAAAGCTGTGGGTGTTTGAAAGCAGAGCAGACTTTTTCGAGAGATAAAGAGAGGCATGAGAATCATTTTTTTTTGGTTGCATTTTTTTATGCAAGTGAAGGGGGAAAATGTCCTAAGGTCCAGATCTAAATTCCATTTCTACTTTTTCTATTTCAAAACCACTGGTCTTAGCCCATCCTGTTTTTGAGAGTTCACTCATCTTTATTTAATGAGATGATGTTAAGGAATTATTACCAGACATTTTGCTTAAAAATTACAATGTGAGCCCCCAAAGAAGTTGCTGGGTAGAGATGTACCCTAGCAAAAGCTCAGTGATGACATCCGGACAACCCATCATCTCACTGATGGCCACAGTGGCTGTAGAAGTTATCACATGTGCTCGCAAAGGCAGAGCTGCCTTTTGCTAAGAGACACTGGAACTTCCTGGGGTTTAGCGGGCCCAGGACTTCATCACCAGAATTCTGTCGGCTTCTTTGTATCCACAAATAAACCTGTCATTGGATCGTGATGGTCCTTCCCTCTTACGGTAAGCCCACCACCAGGTCAGCAAAGCAACTTGGGCACAACTTTGTGAGTCTTGACTACTGCTGCAGCTCTGCCCCCAGGCTGGGATTTCTCACTCCAATTTGCTATGAAAATTGATTGCTGTTCTCACTAGTCTGTGTGGGCATACTAGGCCATTAAAAGTATTCCAGTACCAATTCCAAGGTGTGTGTGGGGAGGAGAGGGGGCCTCACATATCCAAGCAATTCTCCATCGCCAGCTGGGTATCCTACAATTCAGCTCACTTCTGACGCTACCTGGCGCCAGTCACAAACCCAGGTTGTTGCCTGTGCTTCTGACTGACCGGCTATGTATTGGAGGTTCCCACAACTCTCTCCTTGAGGTCAATTAATTTGCTGGAGTGACTCACGGAACTCAGAGAAATATTTTACTTACTAGATGACCAGTTTATTATAAAAGGAACAGCCAGATGGAATAGATGCATAGGGCAAGGTACGGGGAAAAGGAGCATGGAGCTTCCGTGTCGTGGGCACGCGCCCCATATCTCCACATGTTCACCATCCCGGAAGCTCTTTGAACCCAGTCCTTTTGGTTTTTATGCAGGCTTTATTACATACGCATGATTGATTAAAACATTGGCTATTGATATTGAACACAATCTCCAGCCCCTCTCCCCTCCCCAGAAACCAGGGAGGGGGTGGGACTGAAAGTTCCAACTGTCTAATCACAAGGTTGGTTCCACTGGCAACCAGTTCCCATACTTAGACGCCTTCCAAAAGTCATTAACACGACTAAAGACTCCTCTATGGCACTATCCGGGAATTACAAGGGTTTTAGGAGCCCTGTGCCAGAAACGGGGATGAAGACCAAACACTATCTATTTATTATAAATCACCATCACATTCATCCACTGTCCAAGACCAGTGCAGAACTGTCTAAGAGTTTTCACAATGAGGTGACTAGGCAGAACACTAAATAGACTGAAGAAACGTGGGCTCTAATTCCATTTCGGCCACCATCTGTTCTTTCAACAAGGATTTACTGAACATGACAAAATGTTACCTGCCCTTAGAGAATTCATAGTTTAGCACTGATTTGCTGAGTAGACTTGAGAAAGTCATTTTGCCTGCTTCAGACACATGCACACACTCAAGTTTCATTTTCTCGATTAGGCCATGCTCTTTTTCACTCCCTAGTCTTTGGGCATGTTCCCTCTATCTAGAATACTCTTTCCTTCTTCTATACGGTTAATTGACCACTCATGTGCCATTTGCTGGTTTTGGTCATTAGCTGCATCTCCAGCAATTTGTACAGTACCCGACACAAAAGAGGGGTGCAGTGATTAGTGAATTTAGTCAAACGTAGCTCCTGTGATAGTACAATGGTGAAAAGCAAAACTCCAGCTTTGGAATCACGCAGATTCTAGTTCAAATCTCAACTCTGGCTGGCCCTTGCCAGCTGTAGGATGTTGGTAACTTATTTCACCTCTCTGAGCCTCAGTTTTTCTATCTGTAAAATAGAGAAGACACTATTAATGTCCCCTGGTGATGGCATGAAGGATTGTATGAGGCTGTGCACACAAAGTACGTAAAACGCCCCCAGGCACATAAGGATTCCTGCCCAGCCAGCAGCTCCCATTCCCAATATCCTCATTAGCACTGTAACAATGTCCCTTCCTGGTCACAGCCCGTCACCTTCCCTACATTGAAAGTAGGCCCTAAACTTATTTGTAAGGCAGGCATTTATAACTTCCGCTTGTTGACACACTTGGAAGGCTTTATGAGAGTGCTGAAGGGGAAGAAGAAGATGACGGCAGCCATCGCTTCCTGATGTCACTGACCTGTGAGCGATCCTCTGACAGGCCTTTGTTTTCCTAAAGCCCATCAGAGACGTGGGAGAAGAAAAAGACCAGCTCAAGCCTGCTCCTGATCCCACAGGATCCCCTAACCACAAGCCACGGGAAAAACGGCAGACTAGACGTTTTACCACCAGGAATCACCTCCTTGCCCCCTAGGAATCTGCCTGCGGAGGGTATGGAGGAGAGCTGGTTCTGTGCATTAGCTCAACTGACAACTCAAAGTTACAATCTGTTTTTATCTGGATCAAAGACAGAAAGATGAATATCTCAGCTGCTCCTTAAAATTCCCAGCCTGGTACCAGAGGCTCTCGACACTGTGGATCCAGAGGACATGGACAGTCCATTACCTGCCTCAAAGCTCTACTTATTGACTGGGGCTGTCCTGCAACTGAGTTCCCGGAAGAAGGGGTGCATTCTCTATGCCAGGGACCAGCCCATCGGAACCAGCTTAAAATTAAATCGATAAAGGGAAAGGAAGACCAGAACTTTTCTTCTTTGCTACCCTTGAGGCAAAGGCACTACCTTCATTTTATCGAGGGGAAAATGAGGCGCAGGTAGGGGAGGCACTTAACCGGGAACATACGGGTCGGGGCAGAGCTGAGGTCAGAACACTGACTTGAATGTGACACAAAAGTAAGCCATTTTTAAAACCACTCTGAGTTATAATTCACGTACTGTAACATTCACCCATATAAAGTGTGTAATTCAATGGTTTTAGTGCAACCATCACCACCATCTAATTTTAAAACATTAAAGCAAAAGGGAGCTCTGTAGCCATTAGCAGTCACTCCTCATGCCGCGCTCTACACCCCCAGCCGGAACCCCACCTACCACTGGCAACCACTAATCTACTTACTGTCACTAGAGATTTGCCTAATCTGGACACGTCATATAAAGGGACTCATAATATTTGGTCTTTCGTGACGAGGAAGCCATTTTGTAATGGCAGACTTTAGCAGCAGAGCTGCTTGCTCACTGAACTATCATCCAGAGCCATGTTGTCAAATACTGTAGCCACAAGCCACATGTAGCCATTTAAACTAATTAACGTTGACTGTATTAAAAAACCCAGTTCCTCATTCTCACCAGCCACATGTCCAGTGCCCAACAGCCACAAGAGCTCGTGGTTACCACGTTAGACAGTACAGATATTAGAATACTGCCATCCCTGCAGAAAGTTCTACGGGACAGCTGATAAATCCACAGGACACAGAGGCATCTGCGGATTAACACAGACCCGCTTTCCACTCGTTTTCGTGTTTGGAAATTACCTTCAGAGATGAAGAGTGAGCCAGGAACAGCTCCAGGGAGGAGAAGGGGAGGGACGGAGGGGAGAGAGTGAGTGGTGGGCCAGTTGGAGCCAGCTCCCTCCTCCTCCCCTTCCCACCCCCATCTCAGTGTTACTCTTAGTGCCAGGGGCCTCCCCGCCCCCACTGCCCCGGACCTGAAAAGCTTTCTGTTTAGTTAAGCTCATCCAAAAGGCAGATATGCCAAAGCCTTTGGAAGCACTTCAAGGAATCCAGCCTCTACCTCAGCCCTTTGATGATTTCTGAAGCGTTTCATGCCAGAAGGTGATCTGAGGGACTCCGTAATGAGACTGAACAGTCCTGATCAGTTTCCCGCCAGCAGTGGCTACTTCGATTGCCAAGACATGACCACTCAGGCTGACCCACACCCCAAGGCCAGAGCCATGGCACGTTGGCAAGCTCCGACAGCAGGGAGCTCAGCAATCTCCTCACCCGGCATCTGCACTCCACCCCTTTCCTTGAGCTGTTCATTAGATCAGCTAAAATGCCTTTCCTCTTCTTGTCCAAAGGTACTTCAGTCAACAGCTCCCAAGAGCGGGTCAGCAGATTATTTCAAATTGTGGGTCTGGATGAATTAAGATGATCAGAGAGCCCAGACTGAAGGATGATGGACAACAAAAGGAAAAATAGAACCACATTCAGAAAAAATTCCTTTACTAATCAAAGGGTCCTTTGTTCCAAAACACTGTGCAAAAATCATCAATCAAGACCTTTAAAAGTTGTTTTAAAGGAATATAATTAAGTTGGCTAATCTCCTTTTGTTTAAAACTCTGCTGAAAGATATACCTTCTTTCTTCTACTTTAGTAGTCAATTTACTTTTTTTTAAAGAAAGACAAACCAATTTATTTTTTTAAAAGAAAGACAATCTAATAAATGCTTCTTTCAATATGTTTGCTTGTCTAAATCAATACTTTTATCTTGAATTCCGCCCCCCTCAACGAGTGGCAAGGGGGCGGGGGGTTCAAGAATCAATAGGTTACATTTCTAAGATACAAGAACAACAGATAACCAGGTGGATGAATATTTACCAAGCTCTGATAAGCGTTCACTTGCTAATAAGCTGTTCTTTTAGTGAAGGTCACTCTGTGTTTCTTGGTTCCTTGGTTTTTGAAAACATCCTTCCTCATGGTTTATCCACAAGAGACATAGCTAAGCAAGAAGAGGGGGTTGTGTGGGTGCTTTAGACTTTTACTCTGAGACAAGACACCAGGAGGGGAGAACTGACTCTGGGGTTCTCAGTTCAGCTGCTGTGGTAACTCTGCCCCTTGTAGTCATTTTTGACTGTGTACACTCATGAATTCATGTGTTCAACAAACATTACATACCTAATTCAGAATTCTTTTTTCCATATGTTTCATCTCATGTCATCCTCACAATAACTGTATGAGGGTGGTGTTATTCTCATTTCCATTTTAGAGCTGAGGAATTGTAAGTTCAGAGATGTTAAAGAATCCATCAAAGTCACACAGCCATCAAGTGGAATTGCTGGGACCACACCCTGGGGTCCTGAACCCCAGCCTGGCATTCAGACCATCTTCTTTACATGACCACTTGTGCCCATCAGTATGGAAAAGAAAAAGCAGAGGAGCTTGGCTATCTGAGGAGCAAGGATCCCAGAGACCTGAGAACAAGCTTAAGTTAAGCAGAACCAGACCTGTGTTGCAGGATGCTGTTTTCACAGGTAGGTCCTATCTTGGCCAAAGCAAGAAGGGCTTGTATTCCCTCAGCGAATGGCCTGTGTCTGCTAGTCAGAGAACTTCTGTGGGATTGGAGTAACCAAGGAGGCTCCAGCCACTTGCCTACTGAGAGCTTTTACACACTCCCATACTTAGAGGAAATTACAAGTGTATCTCAGCTTACGTTTTATGAGCTTAGTATTCTTTTCATGCACCTGGAGTGAAAATGAACTATTACCTTGACAAGTGAAATCAATCCATTAATACATATTTATTGGGTCCAACTTATATACCGTGGTAGATTAATTGCAAAAATAGCTTTAAGTCTCCACCCCTCTCGATAACACATATGCTTTGCAATGTGACTTTGCAGCACCTCCCTCAATAGGTAGAATGTTTCCCACCCTCATGCATCTGGGCAGGCCATGTGACTTGCTCTGGCCAACAGAATGAAGCAGAGAGAAGTGAAGTCCCTCATCTTAGAACTCATCCACCACCATGACCACAGCCTCGACTGGCCTGCTGGAGGATGAAAGACCAGGTAGAGAAAGCTCGGTCGTCGCAGTTAAGACCAGCACCCAGGCGATCACCCACATGACATAAAACCAATGAGCAAGCCCAACTGAGATCCCCTGAGCCTGGAACACCTCATCAGAGCCATCCGGTCAACCTGTAGGCTTGTGAGAAATAATACAGTTTTAGGGCCTGGGGACAAAGAAGTCAATAAGTCAGAACCTTCTTCACTAACCTTATCAAGGTTGGAGGGTCCCGAAAAGGTTAACCCATGTAAGTTTCATGATTATTTACCGTCTCCTAGCAGTAACAGGTTTGAAGATTATGGTTTTAAATAATATCTATTATTTCTCATAAGCCTATAGGTTGACAGGATGGCTCTGATGAGGTGTGCCAGGCTCCCAGACAAGAAAACACTAAAAGAATTTATCACCACCAAACCAGTATTACAAGCAATGGTAAAGAGACTTCTTTAAGAAGACAAGAAAAAGAGATCAAAACTATGAATAACAAAATAATAACTACATGTCTATCAACAATTACTTGAAATGTAAATGGATTAAATGCCCCAATCAAAAGACATAGGAGGGCTGAATGGATAAGAAAACAAGACCCTTACACATACTGCCTATAAGAGATTCACTTCAGATCGAAAGACACACAGACTGAAAGTTAAGGTATAGACAAAGATATTTCATGAAAGTGGAAACAAACAAACAAAAGCTGAGGCAGCAATGCTTATACTAGACCTAACGGACTTTAAAACAAATGCTATAAGAGATAAAGAAGGACCCAGTAATCCCACTTCTGGGTATTTATCTGAAGAAACCCAGAACACTACTTCAAAGGGACATATGCATTGCATATGTTCATTGCAGCATTATTTACAATAGCCAAGATATGGAGACAACCTGAGTGCCCATCAATGGATAAAGAAGTGGTACATACATACAATGGAGTATCACTCAGCCATACTAAAAGAATGAAATCTTGCCATCTGCAACCACATGGATGGACCTGGAGAGTATTATGCTGAGCAGGGTAGGTCAGACAGAGAAACACAAATGCCATATGATTTCACTTATATGTGGAATCTAAAGGACAAGATAAACGAATAATCAACACAGATCGATACAGAAAACACTTGCCAGATGGGAGGGAGGTTGGGGGGGGATGGGTGAAAAAGGGGTAGAGATTAAGAAGTACAAATTGGCAATTACAAAATAGTCATGGGGATATAAAGTATAGCATAGGGAATATAGTCAATAATATTGTAATAACTACGTATAGGGTGAGATGGGTATTAGATTTATTGCTGTGATCACTTGGTAAGTTACATAAATGTCTAATTACTATGTTGTGCACCTGAAACTAATAACATTGTATGTCAATTTTAATTGAAAAATAAAAATTATTTTTAAAAAAATTCTACATGGACAGCTGCCCGAAGACATATATAGCTGGGTCTTCTCAGGACAGGGCAAGGAAATGAACCCAAGTGTTAAATGGCTAAACCAGCCATTAATAACTTCTCACTCAGAAGCCATGACTTCTATGTAGCAGGAATCCTTGCTTGTAGCATCTTAGATGGGTTCATAGCAAGAGCCTGGCAAGTTCAAGGCAACTTATCTGAAGTTAAGGGAGAAATTTTCCCTAAGTATGTGAATTGAGTCAAAGAAGTCATCACAAACTGTACACAAGCCATTACGTGCATGAAATGCAGCAGCCTCGAGAATCAAGTGCAGTTTTGGAATGAATGAAGACCTTCAAAGAAGCCAAAGGTGAGGCTTTGGGAACTCTGATAAACTGTGGGGGATACAAGTCATTACCAGGACTTTCCAGGACCGACCAAAATCACACCAACTCTACCCTTTGCCTGAGATAATCAAATACTATATTTGCAAGGGATCTTAGGGAATATCTATTCCAACTGACCTGCTAATACAAGGAACCCCACCTCTAGTAACCATAGCAAGTGATGATACAGCCTCTGGGCTATTCCTCGGGGGTCAGGGGACTCTCTACTCCCAAGGCAGTCTGTTTAACTATGAGAAGACAAATGTGAAAAAAAGTTATTTGTTAAAAATGAAACCAAAGTTTGCTTCCCTGTTATTTTTTTACCCTCTGTGGCCAGAGAAGGAAAAAAACCTGGCCCAGGACATGGACCTTCATTTCTAAAATGAAACTGATCTCTCTCCATAAAACCATTCCCTAAATCACCCATTGTTTCTAACCATGGGAAAATGGGTGTTCTGAGCCAAGCAGATCCCTGCGAACATTGCCTCTGGGTCTCACCCTGATGAGTTCTACCGAATCCAGAGAACTAACTTCACCCATTCTTAATTCCTGCCCGTGACACCTAACCTTCTTATTAAGCAGTTACCACAAGGTGTAGTAAGATTATTTGTTTTGGTTAATATTCGTCTCTTGCACCAAACTGTAAGCTCCATGATAGCAGAGATCATTATTTGCTTTTTTCACTTTGGAATATTTAGTGACGAGGATGATGCCTGAGACACAGAAGGCACTCAGTAACATGCTGAATAGATGACAGATTGAGTTCCAAGTACATGAGTGCATAATAAGCAGGGAGAGACACATTTACTCCATACTGTACAACCTGGTTGAAATTATCTGCCTCTTAAAAATAAAGCCAAGTCTAGTATAACTTTTCTTGGAGCAAAAATCAACTCGTGCCCTCAAAGATCCTTTTCGCTAAATCTGATTCTTGAATCCACCAGCTGGCAGCTCCCTGAAGGGAGGGGATAGAAGGCCTTGTGAAGACCGATTTTAGCTCAGGCCTGCTGTCACTTCCTCCCCACTGGAGAGAAAGCTTTCCACCATGCCACGTGAACCTAATCACACCCACAGTGTGGGTTTGCTTCAGTCCACATACATTCTTCCAAATCGAGGCAACAAATGTGGCGAGGCCCTGTCTGGAAGAAAACATTTGGACAGTCTGAAGCTACTTACCTTCTCAAACAGAATGCCAGCCAGGATGGAAACCAAAGCGCTCATCAGACGCGTTGCAAAACCTGGGCAGTAGGGGGCAGCAGAGACAACGGGGAAGTGTTGCGACCATTATCTTGCGGAGGAATAGTCTCAGTGTAACCCCTCCTGTGACATCCTCCTCGGAAGATGGTTCCCTAGCCCATGGGTTATGCGTTGGTATCCTAATGAAATGCACATACTGATAGAATCATGAAAGGCAAGCTGCAGCTGAAAAACTGGCACTTTATCTATTAGGTTCATTTAAGCCTGAGTATGCCATGTCCTCAGGCCAGCGGGGCAGCTAAGCATGTGTTCACAGAGAAGTGATCGTTGAGTTGTTGCAGCCACAGAGCTTTTGAGTTGGATTGTTGAGGAGCTCTCCCTCGTTCTGACCAGTATCCTGTTCTTACACTTTGCATCGGGATTCTGGGGCCACATGTGCTCATAGAAAAGTTAATTTCATGTATCCCCAAATATATTTATCTTCTCATGCTAATGAACACTGTCAAATACCTCACTTGGAGAAGAAAAATATTTTTTTAAAAAGAACATTTAAATCAATGACTAAGCCCTGATTACAGATGACACCTGGATAAAAATGACTAAGAGAGCACCCAGAAACATAAATACTTTCCCCTACCAACGATCCTTGAAATTAAATTGAATTTATGTATGTGTGACGCTTTCCACACAGCAGATGGAAGCAAAAGAAATGCTGCGATTTATCACCTGAAGATCGGATAAACATTAACTAGTCATTTTCTATTCCTGACACAAGACTAATCAAATATATTTCATCTCCCTAAATGGTTTATTTTCTCTCTTTTCTCTTCTTATTCTTCCTGTTATAAAGAGCCAGGTTTATTGTATTTTACAGAACGGATATATACACAGCAGAACCTTAAGCCGACACATTGGCTTTGAAACACATCCATATTTAGAGAAAAGCAAACATGGTTATAGCCTTCACATTCCAAGCTAAGGATGGCTTTAGCTTTAAAGGTTATTAGTTTCACACATTAGAAGGATTGATGAGTCTCCTCCTCTCACAGCTCCTATGAATTACACAGTAGACCAAGAAAATGGTTTTCAAAGGTGGCCAGAGAGACTATCCCAGATACAAATTCTTTCACCTTCACGTTCGACTTTAGTTTAATGGTAGAGGTTAAGGACAAAATCTAGGATGGAATATGGGAAGGAAGGCACAACCCTCCAGCTCTTCTTCACGTTGATTCATCAGTGCTCGCTCTTCCTCTGAACAGGGCAGCACTCGCACTCTTATGCTCATAAAGTAACACCCAGCTCTTGAAGGGCTGAGTAGAGAAAGAGCCAGAAGACGACTCTCAATCAGGGAAAGGGTGAGCTGACTTTCTCCCTCGGAGCAAGCACCTCCTTGCATTGTATTCCCTCTGCCACTATTTCTAGACCTCACAAGGACACTTCCTTCTCTATGTTTCCAGATAAAACAAGATAGCATTGAAATTAAAAATAAATAAGTAAATAAATAAATAAGAACTTCACGAAAGATTAGTGCAGCAAGAGAATGAAACCCGAAGATATGAAGATATATGCAAGTAAAGTCTACCCAGTATAAGCTGCTAGTTTTGAGAATGAATTAAATATACATACAACAAAATGTATATGCAAATGTAAATGGTTTTCTGTTTTTTGAGCTCCTGCTACATGCCAGGCATGAGTCTGGGTGTCCTGCTACCTTATCTCCACTCCCCAACACAACACACTACAAAGTGGTGCTGAGAACTGAAGGGCAAGTAGAGGGCAACCTGTCCTTTCAAATGAAGGTGCCCGAGAAGCTCTCCTAGGAGAGGAGTTCTCAGCCTAGGAGAGGCTGAGGAGGCCTTGTCGTCGGCACAGAGAGGCAGCTATACCTGTGTTCACCCCTCTGTGCCGAGGGCACGGCACCCTCAGCCGATAGGGCCCTGTAAGAATGACAAGGCTGTAAAACGTAGACTTCCAGGCTCTCACATAGAAATCTGAATTAGAAGGACTAGGTTTGCAAAGCCTCGGGATTTGTCTTTTTAGCAATTACCTCAAGAGATGCTCGTGTTACTGGTCCATTAATCATACCTCGAGAAACAAGTTTAGAGTCTCGAATTTACCATCTCAGTAGATCATGGGACTTCAGACTTAACAGAGACCAACCATGTCTGACCTATTCCCTCTGAGATCACCCATGGGCAACCTGCATATACTATGTCAGAGAGGAAAAATGAGACCGTTGAGGCATTATTTTAGAGAGAGGTGCCATATGTTTGGGGACTTTTCGTCGATTCAATTAGACAATGTCAATGATTAGTAACAAAGGGAAACTAGTATGAAATGCAAACTAGAAAAATGAAACCTGCCTTGACGGCATGCGGCATTAACCTCCACCCCACCCCCAGTTGTGCAGGCGTACCGTTAACAGACAGCAAACTAACTGATGATACACTATTTTAAAAGATCAGAACTTAGCAATCTCATCATGCCATGGAAATTAAACCCATGATGTCAATAAACAAGTCACACCCTTCATGGAAATGTCTATAACCAAGAGAGGGCACAAAGACAGGACATTTGAATTGGGCTATACAAAAA
This sequence comes from Rhinolophus sinicus, assembly GCF_057876585.1. Classification (NCBI taxonomy): domain Eukaryota; kingdom Metazoa; phylum Chordata; class Mammalia; order Chiroptera; family Rhinolophidae; genus Rhinolophus; species Rhinolophus sinicus. The sequence continues at coordinate 155,000,846 of NC_142514.1, read as the reverse complement.
ATTAAAAAGAATGCTTTACATCTAACTTTCTTTCTCCCATCATTCGTGGTTGAGCAGCCTGTTGCCACTTCACAGATAAATAAACTGAAGCTCTGAGAGGTGAGGGGGTTCGCTGTTGGAATAGGATTAACAAAATCTTTTCCCTGCTGCATGAGAATTTGACCTTGGGTTAACCTTGCAACTCTGTTCCCCTGGAAACTTGATAAAGATAGAATGTCAGTTATGTTACTAAGCAACATTGCTCATGGTGAAAATGACCCTGGATAGCTAAAGCCATCTGGACGGGGAAGAGCTATAATTAAAGTATAAATACCTCTTGGGGGACACCATCATTTAGGACATCTCTGAGTGCTGTGACTCTACTAATCGAGGCTTGTCTTTGTGGGGACCCTGGAAATCATGTATATGGAGCTGTTACATGAGATACTGGCTCCTGAGGAGCATGTGGCTTTTAAGCTGGTGACTCATGCACCTGCTCCATCCAAGTCTTGTACCCTCAGAGCTGAGCTGTCGCCTGAGCTGGGAGGGGGCAGCATCTGGATGGCTGTGTGGACTGCTGGATACAGCGCTGCAAGGACCACTCCAATGGAAAAGAAACCTCTGCACGGCCTTGCCAGCAACCTGGGATTCATGCCTCGATTCTTCTAAGTGGAGTGGTGCCAAGTGTGGCCGGGGATGGTCTTCTGAGGGCAATTCTGAGCAGATGCCCAAAGACACAAGCCTGGGAAATGGCAAGGCCACAACTCAAACTCAGTTGTCTTCCTTCGAGGTACATACTTTCTCTTTAATTTCAGGGCGCTAAACCTTTTCTACTGAGATAACTGTATTCTGGCCCAAGAGACTCAAACACTTTCTCGGCTTTTCTTTTTCTCCCTCCAGTGCCATGTGAGGTCCCCAAGTTCGGTAGCTTCTGATTCACCCTGCTGCCTCGTCTCAACAGCTAGCCTAATGGTTCACTGAGTTCCGTTTCCATTTGATCCTCCAGAGACCTCTTCAAATTCATAGGTACTCCCCGGTTCAAACCTCTAGGCTGGCGTGTAAGCACTCAGACAATTATGGCTTCTGGTGAGAGGGTCCCGGTGACTTCCCAGCTGATTCCCAACCAGAGATGATGGATAGGTGCCCAAGCTCTCCCTGGCCCGGAATAAGAGCTCTGGAACGGCAGAGTTCTCCTGATGACTCAGGAGGCCCTACCCCATCAATGAAATGATCTTCCACTCTATGGGCCTCCACAGGACAAGGGTTTATTAATACAGTGACCCCAGCAGATGACATCTCACATTAGCAGCTGGACCAGAACAGCAGGATGAGTCATTCCTTCCCAGCCTTCCCTTCCTTTTTCTATCAGTAAAAATCCAGACATGGAAATCATCACAAATGGTATCACTTCTCTGAAGTTCTCCCTGGGCCTTCCTGTAAGTTCATCTCTTGCCTCACAACTTTGAGCATATCTCTATTATAGGACATGAGAGCTCTGCCCCTCCCCTGAGGCTGTGAGTTCCCGGAAAGCAAAGTGTGTGTCTCAGTTTTCTCTGTCACTATAAGAAGTCCAATGCTAGCCGTAGTGACAAAATGAACAAAACAATGAAGGCAACAACAAGAAAGAAACAGAGGGACTCGCACCTCTTTTCTGCGTGACTTGGACCACTCATTCCCTTCCATCTAGTCTAAACGGTGATTTTATGTCAGAATCCTGGTGAATGGCAGGACCTGGGCAACTTCTTTACGAGTTCATCTCCCGATCAGTAACTCAGATACATAACTTGGTTCGCCAACCACAAACTGATAAGTTTATAGAGATTCTAAATTAATGGCCCCGGTGTTGCTTAGACATGACATAGCGTTAAAGGCTGTAAACCTCTGTCTCTAGTCATGGCTGGCTCTTCTCTTCTGCCCAGGGTGTGCAGGAGTGAACAAAGAGGAAAGAAGTGACACAGAACAAAGACCAACGGAGAGAACCTACTAGAAAGACGGCACTCACCTCAGACAAGGCCAAATGGCCAGTGAAAACTGAAGAATTCATTCACGCTTCCCAGTAACTTAGTGATGGACAACCTCAGACTCACTTTACGGAACAGGAAACTAAGGCCTGGAGACAGTAAGTGTCTTGAGGGAGGTCACGTTAGCCAGTCGAGAGCTTGATCCCAAAGCCCCAGACTTCTGTACTATGCCAACGTCACTCACAGAAGAGTGTCATAAAAAAAGACCAGTTTTTAACAGATCATCTTGTTTGATTTCAGCTTCTTAAAATAATTTACCTCACTTTAAAGACAGAGTATTTTTTACCCAAGTGCATGAAAATAAAAGCAGTGTCAAGTGTATAGGAAAACCAGCAGTTTCACACCCTGTTGATGGAAATTATAAATAAGTTATAGATAGAAATATAACCTTGTGGGAGCAAAATTTGGAAACCTAAGAGCAACCGTAAAAGGTGCATACCCTTTATTGCAGCAATTGCCCTGAAATGGCTGTATAGATGCAAAAAAAGACATATAAGGACATTAATCTTAGTGCTATTTATAATATTAAAAACTTAGAAGCAATCTAAAAGTGGCTAAAAAGATTAAAATAAATTCATACAATGGAGAACTGTGCAACTATTATAATGAGAGAATGACTTATGAAATGGCTGTCCTTGATTTTACTTTATTTATAAGATTCTAAAAGTCATAAACATATGTGTGTGAGAGTATATATGCATATGTACATAGCTCCTGTAAGAATTAAACACATTATTACCAATAAAGCATTTAGAATAGTACCTGGCAAATAGTAAACATTGGGAAAAACTTATCCATCAAAATGTGGCAAGATATGCATGAAGAAATACAGCAGAATCTAAATTAAGAGGTAAACAGTAGCTACTTATGGGAGTTGGGATTATGTACGGTTCTTTTTCTTTTAACAAATTTCTGTTTTGTTTGAATTTTTACCTGATGCTTTTCATAATGAAAATAAAGAAATGCTTTCTATAAAACGAAGAAACCCGTATCATTCAAAAGAAATCATCGTCCATATGTGCGGAATTCAGTCTAGGAATATGAACATTTCAAATTCATATGATGAACCAAACACTTTAGAAATGAATTAATATTAGATCTCTGGCAGCGTTAACCCCTTCAGAGAATGTCAGTGAGGGAAGGGGAGGAGGCGAAAACTGATAATGTTACACATGTTGGAAAAGACAGCTATTCCTCTCTCTGAACATCTGTGATTTTGGTTTGAAGCCTCAGAGCTACTAGGAGCCAACAGAGGAAGTAAAGAGCTGCCGGGAGTCTCGGGCCATTTCTCAGCAGATGTTTCACAGTGGAACCCGCTGACACATCCCACAGGCCAGGCGAGGCTCTGCCTGATTGTTGCCTGCAGGAGCGAGGGGATGAAACCAAAGGCGGACGTAACCATGAGAGCCATAATGACAATTAGCAGGTTTTCCTAGAGGCTAAGGACCCATAGACGGCTCCGAACCACAAAATCGGAAATCAGAGTCTTTAGGACAATTAACAGGTTGTGTTGCTGTACAGGAACACTTCGGTTTTTCTATATCAACTGTATACTTGGTCACCTTATGGAACGAGCTAATGAATTTTGGGTGAGTCCCCAGGTTTTTTCTAGCTATGAAGTATTACCTACCATTTTCCTTCTGTTTCCTATCTCAGGTGACTATCTGCTATAGTCAGAACTAAATTCAGTGATAAAGGTAAGTGGGGGACTTGTGTCTGTGGACATGATTTTAAGAGGAATCCTTGAGCATTTCCTCACTAGTATCAAGTGCTCTCAGGTTTTCAAACATTACCTGTAACGATGTCCTTTCATTTCTCTTCATGCCTTTAAAATTTGGGACGGAGTGTTGAAATATTTCTTTCATTTATTGACAGAATAATGAATTTCTCATTTGACTTACGGATGTGATTACATCAATTCCTAAAAGTGGAACGCCTGGGTCCACGTGTCACAGATATAGATTTATGAATTTCACCTGAGTGAAATGCCAGACCACAACACAATCAGGGCCTGACTCACAAGAAAGTTTCCAGGAAGGACAAGTAATGAGACTACATCACGGACTTGACATCATCTGAAAGCAATCCCTGCCTCAACTACCGCACCAACCACACCGAACTGCAATTTATCTGGAATATGTCTCTCGCCGAGATGTCTCAAGGTGAAGGATGCTATCTGAGGCACCCAGGACCTATCGTGTCGTACACACGGCTAGGTGGCTGAGTGATTTCTCTTCCCTCACCATCTACCATATTTTGCACGTAAGCTGGCTGCTTCATAAGCTGCAATCGAGATCATATTCAAGGGAGAATATAGGGACCATGAACAAAGGAGGCGGAAATATGAAAATTGCACTGTCCCCTTACCACAGTTGTTCAGTTCCAACTACACCTCTTACTATTTCTGGGGTGATCTCAGCAGGCACTGAAAGTGGGGATCAACACAGCTTGTTTGGGGGAATTCAATGAGACACATAGTAGGCACTCAGTAAAATTCAGCTCTTATTTATAGAAAAACCGAAAACCTTTCTATATATTTTTCATATACACACACATACTGGGGGTGCCAAAAAATGTATACAAGTGGGCACTTTGGTCAATGTTGCTCAAGCAGTAGTTCACCTTAATCTGAAGTGTCTGGACGCTGATGGTAACCACTTTGAGCACCTCTTGTAATTGCAGAAGTCACACGTGACTTGTATTCATCTTTTGTTATCGGTATATATTACTACAATTTTAATACGGTTTTCCGTTCTTAAAATGTGTATACATTTCTTTGGCACCCTCTGTACATATATATTTTATACATATAAATGCACTGTGAAAGTTCTGAAGGATACTCGTAGGACGGTTTATAATAGTATCCTTCTGGGAGCATAGGAGAACTTTTATTTGATATATACTTGTACCATTTTATAAGCATGCATTATTTTATAATTTAAACACACTTTTAGAAAGAGCACACTTGGGTATGGTGAAGAAAATGAAAGGAGGTGAGGGGAAGGGGCAGGAAGAGAAGAAAAAGAAAAATGGTTTGCTTGAGGCAGAGGCCAAGGGCTGGATGACAGAGTCTTGACTGGTTGAGACATCCTGGTTATGGGAAACCCTTCTGTCGTGTGTCTGTGTCAACCTTACATAAATCTCCTTCACATTTCCTCTGGTATTCCGGAGTGGGGGGATCCCAACTCCACTGAACTAAGTTATCCTGAGCTGGAGGTGTGCGTGGGGGAGGTTCTAATCTCCTTCCCAGTAGGAGGGCTGCCCAGGTTCCTGGAGCCCTTTAGGGAGCAGAAGGCAGCTCTCTTGGTCTCAGGGCAGAAGAGGGGCGCGTGTAGGCCGAGCCCTAGGAAGCTCCCCACCACCATGTAGGAAGTGCTTCCAAGAGACCTGGGCACATCCCCACAAGACCACTTTGCCTGGGAGGAATGAAGGAGGGCTCTGCCTCTTCCTGAAGAATCTTCTAAGCTGCCTCAGTTTCTCCAATGTCTCACAAGACACAGACAGAAGCAAGCAAAGGTTTCACTACCTTCTGTGCAGGAGCCCCCACTGGGCTACCTTTGATCTCCATCCTAAGCAGATGGATAAGCTCAATGCTACGTATAGTAGGAAAATCATATCCTTTTTTGGCAAAAGTTACATCAGTAGAACACCAAGAGCAATGTTGCCTTGTCCTTATATGTAGCCAAGATCTTCCTTTAGCCAACCCATATTTCTGACTTTTTTCAAAGGATGAAAACTCACTCGTTCCTTATTTCCCCCACATCACTTCTGATGGTAAAAAGCTTATCAGCTCACAAAATGCATGCCCCCAAGAAGTTTGCATTTCTGGAAAACCACCTACCCCACATAGAGCAAGTTCTATGAAAATTTATTTTTAAATTGCAAATGCTACATTGCTTCTATCTGTAGCCAGGTACCTGACAGGCCCCTCCCAGACGAATACAGCTATGCTTCCTGGCAACCATGAATATCACAGTATTTCCCCCACTTTAGTAATGCATCTGTTAACAAAGTTCCCGCCAGCCAGCTATGCCGGTGCGACCCACTACCACCCTGTTTGCAACCCCACCCCCGACGACACTCACCCAAAGGAACTGGATGTGCTATAAGGAAGGTGACAAGAAGGACCCCAAGGTGACTCACCTTTCTCGTGGCTGCTTGGTGGGGGTGGGGAGGTGACTGGTTTCGACTTGTCATAGTTGTTAAAGCTCTGGCTGCGGCGGTTGTTAGCTGTGGCTGCCCCTCCGCGTGTCTTGGCGTCGCTGCCTGCAGTGGATACCCTTGTGGTAGGACCCGGAAGTCTAAAATGCAAAACCAACAGAGTGACAGACTCAGTCTCAGGAGCACAGGCGTGTGTCAAAAGAAGGAACTACTGCCACCATGCAGGAGGGAAAAGAACCCATTCAGGACGCTGTGGAGCTTTGCCATCAAAAGAGTTACTGGAACCACTACAAACCACTACGCTAGTAATGACCCCAAAGTCCAACAGCAAAACGTTTTCCTTTGAGCAAAGAGAGACATTTTGAAGGCAAAATAGATGAATATGCTTGCAGATTAAAAATGCGAAGTTTACCTGGCTTGTCGTCTCTTGGAGGAGTATTTTTACTTTACAGTAGGGCTGAACCACGTCATCTCTAACTCCATCAAGCATGGAACATAAAGGCCCATTGAGACTCTAAGCTGTTTACCTTGTGTGCCTATCTCTTCTGGTAGGTGTTGAAAACGGTGCTTGCCATAACCCAGAGATATAAGTATCAAGAAAAGACAATTTATAAAAATCAGACGGGAACTGCTACCACTCAGAACCCAACACATCTGCAGTGAAAACGTATGGCCCGGAGGGAAACTTCTTCAGACATACATTTTCCTTCGACACCTGACAACCTGTCTGCACAGGCATCAGGTGTCGAAGGAAAGCCCAGCTTCTCTGCACAGTAGATGGATAAAATCATGTTCTTTCTGTAAAACCAGCAGGAATCTGTTAGCCTAAAGACACACACACACTGCCTTTAAATAAAACACCTCATTTTGGGTGGTTTGGGAAATGAAGTCAGCAGACTTTTCTCTAATGTGTCTAAAGGTATTATGGCCCATTCCCCAAAGCGTTAAGGGGAGGACCCCAAGTCAGAATTTTGGTTCAGGGCCTACTACACAGGCTAGCTCCAATCATCAAAGTTGAAAGAAGAATAAATGAAATATGTAGCTATATCTTTCTGCTAAAACCCACTTAGCTGTGTTTAAAAGCCTCTGGAACCTCAGCTGACTAGCATTCGATCTAGTGACATGTCTGAATTTTCAACTCATAAAGCTTTCGGCCTTCTCCTTCCATGCAAATCTGTGAGCACCAAAGAAGTGTGCAGTCTGGAAGCATTTGAGACATAAGCAGGCAATCACTTTAAACTTTTTCTTGTTGGCCAAGCAAGAAAGATGGCTGTAGGGTAAACAGAGAACATGAGCTGGTGTGAGAGGATTGTAAACCTGTCCAGTTAAGAAGCTGGCCCAGTTCCCTGACTGGGAGCTGGGAGAGAAGGAAGGGGGTGAGCTCTTCCCCCCACAAGGCATCACCTCCCACTGCACTGGGAGGATCTGCCCCTCTGTTCATTTACCCCACAAAGACAGGCACAGCGTAGGGTGCAAGACCAGCAGTGCCGGTGTCTGTGTTTGGGGAGCAGATGTGGCCAGCACAACCGATCACGGAGGCCCAGCAATGGCCCCTCGCTACGTCTCAGTTCTGCTTCGGATGCTGCATCCTGCTGTCCTCCAGGTCAGTGCTGTGTCTCTGAGGACGCAGAGCCAATGGCAGAGCTTCTGCAGATGCAGGCCTGGGGCACTTTCGGGCTGGACTCTGCAGGAGTCCTTACGCCCAGATAGCCCGGGAAAAGCTTTACAAACTTGTTCCAAGATGATGTCACAGCAACGGTATGAAGTGGCTCAGGGTAATCCAGGTCACAGCATTCTGCTTCAGTGGGGACTTTGCAAAGACCAGGGAAGCAAAACGTGAGGAAAAAGAGGCATTCCTTTCAGAGTTTCTGGGGAGCCCCCACTGCCCTGACCTAGGGCTGAACCACAGCGTTTTTGTGGTGGCACAGCGCCTTCATGGGGCAAGAAATCAAAGTACCGGACGGGATGGGGACAAGCTTGAATTAGGTAAGCATCCGGTCTTCTGGGTGGCAGTGCGGTATCACGGGCAGAATATGGGCTTTTCCATACACGTAACATTGGACCAGCCTTATAATCTGACATTCATGTTCCGTATCTGTACATTTGGAATAATAATAAATTACCCAATGAGATAGTTGTAAACTTGAAATGGGAATTAATTTCTGGCCTATAGTAAGTTCTCATTGCATAGTGGTTCCTCCTCCCATCCTTTCTGCTGAGCACTGATTTGTAAAAGAATTGGGCATTGTCATAAAGAAAACGTGCTATGGTACCAAAAAAGAATCAGACAAATAAGGAAGGAAATAGATGGATCTAGGTTAAAGCATCAGAAGAGGGCTGGACAAAAATCATATAAGAGTCTGAGATCAACATTTTCAAAGAGAGAAGATAGGCTTTGTCAGACAGACAGGACTTATCATCTCCCTAAGAACCGTTCCAGATGAGACACTGCTTCATCCAAGTGTCTGTGCCTCACTGAGACTGTACACGTGGGGTACCTCGAAGCCATTGTGCGTGCCACGCCCCAGAGTGAAATGTTCCTGGTCTGGGATTAACTAAGATAGCTCAGGGTTCCCCATGTCAGTCATAGTCAGATTCTCTTCACTGAATCCAGATCTAGAGGTGCTCCTTTGATGGGAGTGACATATCCTTCAAATGGCTGCATAGTTATGCCAAGTTTCCTGAGTTCTTGAAGGCCTTGAGGGCAGCTGACATGGCAGATAAAAGATGGCTGACACACACTTAGCCATGAAAAGCCACCTAAGCTCAAGCCAACACCTCTACCCTCAGCACCATTACATCCTAGTCAGGCAGCTCCCTGAACTTGACCAAATGGGAAAACTTGATGACTAAGTAATTTCTTGCAAGTTTCAGGGGGAATCATGTCAACAATGTGCTTTAAAACTTGGGTTCTGTTGTGAATGGGTTTGGTCAGATGTTTGCTCCAAAGTAAGCCTCCTCCATCCCTCTGAAATTTTCAGCAAGTCCACCTCACATGCAAAGGCCATGAATGAAGTGTGGTGGGTGGGAAGTAAGGAAAAAGGCTTAGCTTGGATTCCCCCCATGAGGGAATCAAAACATTCTCTGAGATGGCGGGTCAATTCACATACTGAATTAATTCAGACTGAATTATAAGTACTGGACTTCAAATGTAGGATTTCAAAGCCAAAGGTGACAGTGAGAACCTAAGATACCTAAGCAATCATGGGGAGGGCTCTGGACTTTCTACAAATTGAAGGGGTTTGCTATGGTCTGAATAGCTCTGTTCTCCCAAAATTCCTGTGTTGAAACCTAATGACTCCTGTGATGGTATTAGGAGAAGGGGCTTTTGAGAAGTGATTAGGTCATTACGTGGTGCCCTTAGAAAAGAGGACCCCGAGAGCCAGCCTGCCCCTTCTGCCACGTGAGCACACAGTGGGAAGTCAGCAGTCCACAACCTGGGCGAGGGCTCTCACCAGAGCCCCCATGCTGGCACCCTGATCTTGGATTTCCAGCCTCCAGAACCGTGAACAATACATTTCTGTTGTTTGTAAGCCACTCAGTCTGTGGTATTTTGTCATGGCAGCCCAAACAGACTAAGACAAGTCTCTAGCTCAATCTCATCCAGATCTTCAAGGAATGATTGCCCCCGCTGACATCTAAATTACATGCATATTGAGAAAAGAATATGCAAGGGTCAGAAGTAATCCCAAGAAAGGAAAAATGATAACCTTGGGGGTTGGTGGGATCATCAGGAAAGGCTCCAAATAAAAGGGACTCCAGAGAAAGCGGGGGCACGTGGAATGGGAATGTGCGTAGAGGACAAGAAGAAAGTCATGGTAAGAGGAAGAGGTGTCATGCAGAGGGAGGGGAGTCTGTGTCAAAGTAGAGGAAAGAAAGGACGGGTACATGTGTGCTGGGGCTTCAGGGACAGACTGGGAGCAAATGAGGCAACAGAAGCAGGCAGGGCCCGAGCAGGGAAGACCTCGTATGTCAGTAGGAATCTTGGACTTTGTCCTGCCTGCAGCCACGAGGCATTAATTAGGGAGGCTGAGAGCAAGAGCTAGAGTGGAAGGCAGAGCACTGTCTAGTTGACAGCGACACAGATGGAGGCCTCTGGCTAACACTGGGAAGTGCATGATTAGTAACATCCTCGTGCATCAGGAGGGCTTCTCTCGAGCCCCAGCCTGGAAGGAGCTGCTGTCTGTCCCTTAGAATCCCTCTTTGCTGAAGAGATGGGTCTTGCTCATGTGCAACAGCTGCAGGTACCACAGCAGATGCTGCCCAGGGCGCCTGCCTCACGGAAGGAACGCAGCGAGAGGGGAGCCGGGAGGTCAAGCCTGTGTCACTGACATCCCACATCATTTATAGCACCAAAAGGTTCCGACAGCTTCTTTGGAAGATCACCCCATGTCCAAACGCAGTTACAAAATGACAGAGGACACAGATGGGCTCTTTGAAACATCCATGTCCAAACGCAGTTACAAAATGACAGAGGACACAGATGTGGCTTTTTTAAAAAGTTAAGTTTAAGGGACGTGGTGGAACAAAGAGGCGGAAGGAAGACAAATCCTGCTGCTATTGGAGCCATGGTCAATTTCTCCAACATGTGCAGAGCCCAGCAGGCAGGGCGGTACCGCTATGGTTCCTGGCACATGCCCTGCAAGTGCATCCCAGCTCCGCACACTGTCTGTGCTGATGGGAAGAGAGCCGTGTTTCCCCCATAAAACCACTTCAAAGGCTGGGAGCAGAAGATGGCCCTCCCAGGAAGGATGGCAGCTTGTGTGCACATGCTCAGGGCCGCGGGCGGCAGGGGACGTAATCAGAGATGTTTTTTGCTAGACAAGATGCCTAGATGCTGAATCTCTCATCTCCATGGCATCTGCCTGGAGGGCCAAACTCCCAGCCTCACTGATTCCTCTCCACAAGATGGTCCATATAAAGATCAACTCTTGCTAGAAGTGGCCTGGTGGCCTTACCTGGCCTAGATCAACCCCAACACCAACATCTGCTAGTTATGGTGTACTGATTACATGCCAGGTATTAAAGGATTGGACATGACTTTATTTAATCCGCATAGCACTGTGAGACAGGACTACTCCATTTCACCAATAAGGAAACACAGGCTCACAGAGATTAAATAATTTGCCCAGGTAACAGGAAGTGGTAAAGATGGGCTTTCACTAGGTGTAACCGCAAAGCTGCATTCTCGGCCGCTATGCTTCTCTGCCTCCTGCAGGTAAAATGAACCTAAATGTGTGGGGCTCACCAGGGATACAGAGAACAACAATAGTGGTCAAAGGCAGAAATTCATGGAAATGCTTCATCCCTCTACCAGCTCCCTCCATAAGTCCCTTCTCGGCATCCAGATTCAGGGGTGAGGCTTTCCACCCTGCTCAGTGTCCCTGGCGTCCATCAAGGTGCTTGGCTCTGACAGATGTTCGTTCAATCAGTGTTTGCACTTGAAGAAGTGACCTATTTCCAGAGTTCCAGGAGAGGTGTCCTACTCGCCAGAAGGAATATGGCTATTCCTTTTGGCAACCAAACCTACTGCTACACTTAGCGGTGCCTGATCAGCTCAAGGGCTCGTATGGACTGTGCTCCAGGCGGGGGGGAGGGACGTGGGGGGTAAGTGAAGACAGGGAGGGGTATTAGGCAAGTAAGGAAACAAAGGACATCCCTTATTGGTGTCATCAGAGACCAAATGCATCCAAAAGAAACTCTAGGTGAGGGACATGGCCCTGAAGGAGAGTCAGAGCTTGCTTTAGGTCAACTTGAAAGCTCTGCCCAGCAGATCCTCGGGCAGGGGCAGACAAGCCCTCATCCTTCATTTCTTCTTCTCTTCCCATTGCGCCCTGACAACTGCCTCCTCCCATCATCTGGGACTGATAACAAATCATGCACAGGATGGGCATGTGCTTGCTCCCAATTAGGTATCTCCCCAGCTTGTTCTTGCTTTGTCTCCCAGAACGAGGCACATTGTGCAAACAACAGTTCATGTTATCTCAGTGCCCCCCTACCCTCTCCCTCCCTTTCCTGTGTATGGATATTTGCATAACACCCAAAAAAAAAAAAAAAAAAAAAAGGAACCCAACTTGCCAGGGCAGTGGGTGTCTGTTCTGACTTGAGCCTCATGTTTTCTGCTAGGGAAAGCGGTCACTAGCACGGCGCTATGGGGTGCACGTTTGTACCCTGCCCCACCCAACTCAGATGTTGTAACCCTAGTCCCCAATGTGATGGTGTGTAGAGCTGGGCCCTTCGGGAGGTAATCAGGTCTGAGGGTGGAGCCCTCCTGATGGTATGAGCGCCTTATAAGAGAGATGGAGAGAGCATGCTTCTTCTATCTCTGCTCTCTACCACATGAGGACACAGCAAGAAGGCAGCCATCTGGAAGACGGACCTCATCAGGACCTGATTGTGCTGGCACCCTGATCTCAGGTTTCCCAGCTTCCAGAATGATGCGAAATAAATTTCTGTTAAGTCACCTAGTCCATGGTGGTTTGTTTGTTACAGCAGCCTGAACTGACTGAGACACATGGCTATGAGAAGCACTGAAGAATGCAGACTCCCTCCTGACCCCCAGAACCAAGTCTGGGTAATAATACGCTGACTTGTTCTACAGAAAAGCAACTGCCCTGGGGCTTCTGCCCCCACCCCCATCTCCCTGCCAGGCAGAGCCTGAGTCGGATCTCCCCATGTGCAAGCTTTTTAGAAAAGTAAACTCGTTTTAGAAAAGGCACCTAGAGCCTAACAGAGTAGGGGCAGCCAGCAGACATCCAGTGTGTATTTGTTACATGACTACAGATGGAAATGAAGTGTGGGTATCTCTTTACCTTTAAGTGAGAATTCAAGGAAAAGTAAATAGTAGTCATAAGGAGGAGGAGATTGTCTTTCTGTTAGGATGTGACAACTGCAATGTGCAGCAAAAGGCTGGGAGTAATGGCTGAAATGTAAGATTTAAACAGCAGCCTCAACAACCGCATAAATACCACAATTCAACAAGGAGAAGGGCGGAAGTGTACAAAGTCAGTAAAGTGAGGGTAGTGGGGTTTGATCACCTGGGCTCAAACCCTGGTTTTTCCACTTGCTGTGTGACCTTGCGTAACTTACCAAACTTCCTGAATTTTAGTTTCCTCACCTATAAAATGGGGACAATAATATGACCTACAACAAAAAGACGGATGTGCAGATTAAATAAGATAATGCATTCAAACTAGTGCATAATAAGCATTCAAGGAATGTTAGCTGTTGATACCATTTAAATAACAGTAGATACAATGATGTAACTGGTATTTATCATAGCCTGGAATGGGTCCTCACAGGATGCAGTGGATGCCAAACTTGGAGTTAAGAGAACTACTTAGGGAGCAAACCTAATTTTTGTCTCAGGAAACTGAGGTGGTCTCACCACGCTACACAGAGCGTCCAGAAAAAAACGAGACAGCTGCCTTATTGCTTTGTCTTCTCTGACCAATTGGATTCATGCTTCAGGTCTTTGTAACACAAGAGAAAACCAATCCCACATTAGTAATTTTAACAACAAAAAGCACAACACATATAAATGAGATGCAGGTGAGGCGGGATCAGGGTCAGGAAAGAGCAGGGGGCCAAACTCATCATAAAGCCACTGCAAAAACTACATAGGCACTCACCTCTCCCTAAATCAGAATGGATTCTGATCACGAAGCGATCAAAGGCAAAATCAATGAAATGCAGAAACATGTGGACCTCAGCCTCACTTACGTATACTCTGCCTATCCCTCCCTCCGTCTCCCGCTCTTACACACACACACACACACACACACACACACACAGACACACTCCTCCCTCTCCGTCTTCAATATCCCCATGTTCGCTCTTAAAACTCTAACACTGGGTCATTGGCCATAGCATGTTTGGTTTTCTCAAACTGCAAACATGAAATGGGGAGAGGGACCAAAAGGAAATGCAGCCAGAGCAAAGGAACAATGGGTTGGGTTGAAACCATGCTTTGCAGGACACAGAGAAAGTCTAACCTAGAGATCTTTTTCTGACCCAGAGTGAAGCGGATGATTTTGCTTTGAGATGAGTCCTTGGATGATGCACTGTATTATTGGAAAGAAAAAAGTGGAAGAGATGAGTGAGGGGAGAGAAGATACATTAGACACACAAATAAGCAACAGGAGTCTTACGACAATGAACATGCCCCTAGTTTTCCCTCTGCCCACTTTTCCCACAATATGCAGCTTTCTTTGTAGGTCTAACTTTTCTGATGTGATAAATTTCCAATGTGAAGAAAGTGCTGTCAAGGTTACCTAAAAACTTTTGTGGTTTTCTTTTAAACACCAAATAGCTTTTCTGCTACCAGTCACAATAAAGCCTTCTTCCCATAATTAGATCTGAACAAGGGGGTCTCTGACAAGTTTACACCTTTCTAAAGTATTTAGGTGCTTCTAGTCCACATCCTACCAGGGTTCTTTTCATATGAACATCCTGAATGTCCCAGCAAGTTGACCAAAACAAAAGGTATAGATGTTTGCAAGTTAAACTTATTTACCACCTTCTGAAAGGTGAAAATATTTGTCTTCTTGAAGCCATACATCCTCTACCATGTTCAAAAAAGGATCTGAGATGAGAAATACCATGTTGGTGTCTCTAGACTTAGGAAGTGAGGGAATAGGCAGAAGAGAATGAAGAAAAAAAAATTGTTTTTTTCTTAAACTGCTGAATATTGATAATACGAGTATGTAAGGTAGACACAGATGGAGAGGGAAGCAAGTCTTGGGGCTGACGCTCCTCTCCTGGAGGAATCGTGAGGCAATATGTGAATCAAGTTCCCAGCCCTCATGTAAATTCATGAGAAGGGCTCAAGTAAAGAGGGAGAAGTGAGTCTCCACTTGGCCACCTCGGGAGAGTTGCTCTGCTTCCTTCACGCCAATGTCTCAAGCGTCCTTGGCCAGCTTCCGTTACTCCTGTATTCACAAACACCACGGGAAAGTTGCCAAGTTTTAGCATTTGCTATCCCAAGAGGCACAGTATTTAGGCATGCTCCTATCTGGCAGAGTTCTAACAGAGAACCAAAACAAACCTGGCATTTGACATTGATGACCAAGGGTCAAAATCATTACCCTTGGGACTTGGGTTATCAAAGTCAGAATCTAGGGACAGTAATACAATGGAACGGAGCCAGGGAGGCAACTCGACTATTCTTCAATGTATAGCCAGAGTACTAGCATGCGCTGTCGGAGCCCTAGGACTTGAAAATAAGATATATCTTCTGGGAAGTAAATGAGAAGGGGTCAGTATGTCATGGATGAAGCCAGTCACCTGCAGAAGTAGCCCAATCTGAGTGAGATAAAGGATGAGTGAGGACACAGAGCCACTCCAAAGGCCAGTCTGTGCCACCACATTGCAGGGTCAGGGGCCACGAGGGCAGGAACACTCTGGAACAAATGAATATAAAAAGCTGGCTTAAGTGAGTTTGGCTCCTCTTTCCATAAAGCATGTATTAATAGTAGGGTGTTTCTTCTTACTGGGAGATGGCTGTCCTGATTGGAACATCGGGTGCTTTTAAGAAAACAAACGCCCATCATGGAAATCAATGCCTGGGGCTGGCAGAGCTCAGGAACAGCCAGCCGCCCAGTGTTTCTCCACACATGTGCCTTGGAAGCCTGTGCAGTGAGGTGCTGTATCAAATAAGAAGAGTTCTGTGGCCGAGTTTGAGGCGTGCTTTCTAGGCCCCTCTTCTGAAGAGCCACAGTGCACATGCGTGCTTCTCCCTGGCGTCCTGCAATCAATAAAAACCACCATTGACCTAACTGCTCAAGCCAGAAATCTACGCTTCACCTGTGATTCCTCACCCTCACTCCAGGTACTCCATCTACCTGCAGTCCTGTTAGCTCATCCTCCAAAATGCCCTGAGTTGGTCCATCTCCATACCTGCTCCATCCCATCCCAGCCACTATCCTCCAGGGGACCACGGAAGCCTCGTAATTGGGGCTCCACATTCTTACTCTCCAGAAAGAAGCAAAGGTGACTTTTTTTTTTTTAAACTGTAAATCAAATCAAGTCTCTCTCCTGCTCAAGACTCCCCAATGGCTTCCGGCCACTTTTACAATGAAATACCAACTCTCTACCCAGCTTAGCCAGCACTCTGTGACATGGTCTCTGGGCCACAGCACTGCTCGACTCCAGGGCCACCAGTCACACTGTCCTCCATGTAAATGGTGGCAGCCCTCTCTGCTTACAGGTCACCTGTTCACTTCCCTCCTCCCCTCACCCACTCAGCTCCAGCCACACTCGCCTCCTTTCCGCTCCTCACCTGCCCAGCTCCTAGCACAGGGCCTTTGTAGCCGCTGCTCCGCTGCCCGATGCATTCCCCAGCTGAGCTCTGTATGCCTCACTCTTTGTCACTCATATTTCCACTCCAGGGTCAAGTCCGAGGGAGAACTCCCTATCAGCCCCACCTAAATTACCGACCCAATCCCTCTGAATCCCATCCTCTTAGAACACCACTCTCTGATAGTTCTCTTGCCTGTTTATTTTCTTGCTTCCTCCAGTAGAACGTAGAAAGTAGGTACCCTGACTATCTCATTCACCCTTGCCCCCCAAGTGCCTGGCACACTAAAGGCATTCAAATACGAACTAAATACATGGATGTGTACTGGCAGATTCAAGGATCTGAGATGAACTTCAATAACAGTTGTAACAACTTAACCCAGATTATCTCCCAACTCCCCCCTCCCCCATAGGACCCTTCCCCTGGCCAGTTACCATCTGGGGAATAAACAGTCTGCAGAATCAGTGTGCGAAACGATGCCCTGATCACTCCATCATTCAGGTCCGTCAGAGACCTCTGATCAGAGCATAGCTCCCACTTGGGTGGTATTTCAGGGCAAGAGTGCAGAGGCCGGCTGCCTGGTTATCTATTCCTCATTGCTAGTCTGGGCATCTCTGCCAGCCCACACATTTCCTTAATGTGAACTGGATACAATTAGATAATTCATTAGAGGATCTGATTTACATCACATCCATCACTGCTGGTTTTAACAGCATCGCAATTGGGAAATAGCACTTCTCATGGGAAAGAAAAATGGTAACATCTAGAAGGCACCTGCTTTGTTTGAACTGCTTTGTGCTCTGCCCAACTCCAATGGGCTCGAAGGGTGTGGAGGTGGGTGGGCAGCGCTATAACTATGAATGCAGGTGCTTTGGGGCACTGGAAAGGAAAGGCCATTACTCTGTAGCACATAATAAATGAAATCGAGAATCTATTTGATTAGTGACATGCAGGTTTGATAGCTAAAGGGTTACAGCTTAAAACAACAACAACAATTATTGGGGACTTTTCTCCAGAACCTGACGATGAGTCAGAAACGTTCTAGTTTCTAACCCCTTCCTTTTTCTCCCGCTATGAAAACCCAGGTTTTACACGGTGACCTTTTGCAGAGCTGTTTAGGAGTTCAACTATCCCCACTGTAACAGTAGACGGTAACAATTGGTGCTCTGCTTGTACGTCATTCGATGGTGAGTTCCACTGGCAAGCATCAGACCCTCCTGGAAACACCAACAAAACCCAGGACCTAATCCTGCAAAGCGGGGGACCACAGCCGACACAGCCACCGCTAAGGCCACCAAAACCCCGTCACACTTAATGGTAACTGCTCCCATCAGGGAAAGCCAGCGCTCTCAGGGAAGGTGGACCACGACCACTTGCCATCTCACTTTGTTGTTCTTGACCTTTCTCTTCTGGCAAAGCAGAGCTATCTGCCGGAGGACAACTCGCCTCCAGTAAGTAAAATTACTCCCACATACAGCACTGAACACCCAAGCTTGTAGGCAGACATGCAAAAGGCATTTGGAGTCTATTTTAGGGGCTGTTGACTGCTTACGAGTGTGTGTGTAGTAGGCCAGGATTAAGGCAGAAGCGGCTAATTAGCTTTGGCTGCTGGGGATTCTGACATAAAAGTACACATCACCACCAGGCACAGGCGGAGGCCTGGGTTTCAAGGTCATGCTCCTTCCTCACTAACCACCAGCAGTTCTCAACACTGTGACACTGTGCATGAGAAATCCCGTCAGCATAGGCTAGAACTTGGCCCGTGTGGAGGAGGGCCGCTGACAAAACAGAATTATTATCAGTTGGCGAGGAGCCCCCACCTGGACTGCATTTCAGCTTGTGCTTTTGACTGCTGATGTGGTGGTGCTGGCTGGTGAGGCTGGCACGGGGCTTGGGGAGTGGCTGGCACCTGTTGCAGAGCAGTGCCAGCCTGGCACTGGAAAGGGACCCCGGCCGCCTGGGACACGGCAGGCGACAGCGGTGAGGAGAGGTGCTGCTTCTGGGGCTGCTGCTGCTGCTGCTTGTACCGGGAGAGGCTGAAGAAGAGACCTAGAATGGCCTTGAGGTTTCCATTCCTGATTTCTGCAAAAACAGCAAAGAGAGTCTGGTTAGAGGAGGAGGCCTTTCTTGCTCCAGTTCAATGGGCTGTTTCGGCCCTCGCAGGAGTTGAATTCCTCCGGGATATGACAGATTTCCCGAACACTTATGTAATTGGTATCACAGTCAATTAAAGTCAGGCCTACACCACAAAGAAATTAGCTTATTCTCCCCACTGGGATTAGAGTAGATACATGAGGCAAGTTGCAACTGGATGTCTGACGAGTGCCAGAAAGAAATTCTCAGGAAAGACACGACCAAAAAAGTAAGAGTCAGAGCAAGACTGTGCTTGCTCTAAGGGCAGAGCTAATGATCTGGGGACAGCGGAGGTTCCCAGCGCTGAGGGAAACGCAGTGGTCTTCGCGGGGCTCTGCCAAGTCCGTGTTCTATGCTTCAAGCAGCGCGCGGTGTGCCAAGTGGCCGCTGTCCCCGCCCACAATGCTTGCACTGCTGCACCCAATCAGCCTTCCCTCAAATACAGGGCTCTGTGTCTCTCTTGTCTGCTGACTAAATCATTTTAATTTGGGATGGGTGTGGGGATAGGCTATAGGACTTGCTTCCGTAAAGAATTCAGGCAAAACTCCTCCTATACTAAAAGTAATGCGAGCAGAGCGGGGATAAGAACATTTTTGTTCCTGATGGAATTTTTCAGATGTTAAAATGCATTTTCTTCAAGGCATGCGTAGAGCTGCAGAGAAGGAAGAAGGTATTTTTCACAGGCAGAGGCTGTCCATGCAAGGATGTTTCTCCTTGGGCAATCCCTTCATGTAGGCAGTACTTTTAAACACCAGCTGCTGAGGATCCCTCTGCTTTGCTTAGACCCTGAGCGGAGGGAGGGATTCAGAGGGAGGGAAAGCTCACAGAGGGAGGTAACGCAGGTTAGCCTCGGGCTAGGGAAGAGGCTGCTGATAAAGAAACAGGAGTTTCCTCCACCGACCAGTTTTGGGGCAGCTGGTAGCAATTGGGTCCTTTCAAGCACAGGCCTCATTCCCTGCGAGCCTGCCAGTGCCCTGGGTGTAAGCCGCTGATAGGCAGAGCTGAATTACTTCCTGTGGGAGCACGGCCTTCGCCAAGCGCTGAAGAAACTGACAATACACACTGCTAGCTAGAATCCAGCCTTCACTCTCTACTTTGGGAGCTAGCAGGTTCTGACTGTGGCACAAAACTGACAGGAGCACAGCTTTTGGAAAACCTAAGCCTTGAGTTCTAGTCTGTAGTCTACCATTTATTAGTCCTGGGCACGTCACTTTATCTCTCTGCGCCTCAATGGCCATATTGACACAGCTTGCCTCATCACACGCGGCTGTTTTGCAGATCAAACATACGAGAGCACATATGTGAAAGCACAATGCAAACGGTCTGTCACTGGTCTTGGTTACTATGCGACAACTGTAGCCCCAGAATCCTGTATAAGGTCCATATAGCTCCAGCTTCATGTCCGAAAAATGAGGGGCTTTACTATGGTGACCTTATAATTTATCATGAAACCACAATACATTTGAAAGTGAAGGGAGGTAGGGGGGTGGCTTTTAATTACACCTGAATGACAGGTGTAAGCCAGGACGGACCTGGACAAATCAGGATGCTTATAAACCACCGTGTTCAATGCAGGGAGCAGAGAAGGTTCCAAGGAGGTGGCCAAGACCCCCACCCCACTCCGTTTCTTTGGATCGGTCAGCTTTAACCCTTCCACTCTGCTTCCTTCTCTGTCCTCGGGAAGTCAAAGAGGAAGCACACACTGGTGGCTGGTTCTGCTTCTGCTTCCAAAAGTCCTTACAAGTGCATCAGGGGCACAGAATATGCGGCTCGGACAGAATGATTCAGTAGGCTCATTTTACTCATGGCAAAAACAGAGGGTGAAGTGATGTACCCGTGGTCACCCAGCTGGACAGTGGCAGGAGTTAGGGACAGAATCAAGATGAGACCATCAAGAGCTGGCATGCAAGTTAGGATCTATTAAGGAACTTGGGAAGACAGGTAATTTCCCCAAAATGAATTCACTGAAAGGAGAAAGTAGTGCTAATCATGGAGATAGATGAAATCTATGTAAGATTTGTAGTGCTTTTTATAAATGTCAGGTTGTATACACCTTATTTATAATAACGAGAGCTACTACTAATTTCTATGTAGCAGGTTAAGCTCTTTACATGCACAATCTCATGCAATCCCTGCAACCTGGTGAGATTATCCCTCTCTTAAGGGGAAGCAGAGGCTCAGAAAGGTTTTATGACCTCCTAAGGTAATAAATGCTGGAGCTGGGATCTGAGTCTAGGTTTTTCTAGCTCAAAGCCGGGTCTCCTAACACCGTGTAAATTGGCTTTCCTGTGTACTCATCCTGTGTGGTGAAAAACACACTAGATGATATTTTATTAAGCTAGCTGGTGGTCATGTAAGTATTCTTCATTCTTCTACAAGTATTCTTTTGTTGTGGAATGTGTCAAACGTCCCATAATACATGTGTTTAAACCATGTGAGAAAATCAAAGTAGGGAGGAACTCACAAATCAGCATATCCCAGGGGCTCAGAGGGTGTCCCCTGCAAAAAGCTGGCATGTCCATGTCACCACTCTCATAACCTACCAGCCCAGCTCAAGGTAGAGCAGGAGGCGGCTTTGTCACACTCTACCTGCTGTGGTAGTTAACTCTTATTGTTCATAACGGTTTGTTGCATTATTCCCTAAAACAGCTTTTTATTGGTCAAAGTGGTTCCTATAAACACACTTCCTTAGGAGGTAACATCTTTTATGATAAAGATCAGTGATTTTCAGAGCCAGAAAGACTTGGGTTTGAACCTCTACAGTCCCTTCCTTCTAGACTTTGAGTATTCATAAGACTCACCATCTCTGTTTTGTCTCAGTTTTTGTCTTTAAAGTGGGCAGTGGCATGCTGCACCTTTCCCACAGAGTGGTTATGAGAATTAAGGGAAGATTAAATGAGAAAATGAGTGCAAAGCCCTTAGGACAGGGCCTGACTCAGTACTTCCCCTTTTGGGTTCAGAAAATATCGTCCCTCTACCCACGGCCTCCTCAGGACTCACCGCAGGGTTCTTCCCTCAAGGGAAGCCTGGTATAGCTGGCTATTCTTCCTACCCATCCGTATGCCAGTCACAAGTGTCAAGAAGGAAAGGAATCACGGATATTCTCATATCAGAGAAAACTCACTGGTGATCTCGTTTTGTATTGGTTGTTTTTTAAACAGCTTTATTGAGGTATAATTCTCATCCATAAAATTAAGTGTACAATGATTTCGGTAGAGTTAGAAAGAGTCGTCATGCTCACTCTCAGTCAATCCCCAAAACAGTCCCCAGGCAACCTCTAATCTGTTTTCTGTTTCTACAGATTTGCCTATTCTGGACATTGCATATACATGGAGTCACACGGTACATAGTCTATTGCAGCTAGCATCTTTCATTTAGCATACTATTTTTATGTTCATGTTAGAGCATTTATCATTAGTTTGTTTCTTTACATTGCTGACTATTACCCCATTTTATGGATGTACCACATTTTGTTTATCCACTCACCAGTTGGTGAACATTTAGACTGTTTTTCTTTCTTTCAGAACACAAACCTCAAGAGGGGTGAATGCTCTTGAAAGCCACCCAGTTTATGACACGGGTGGTCTACAACAGACAGGCTCCAAAACAGCCAGAATTGTTCTTTCCCGGTTTCTGAATGTCATTTCATGAGGCCTGGTAAGCAGGCTCCATAGGCAGGCTAAAAACAAAATGTTATTTTTGCCAACCCACAAAAATGTTTCCCTCATGACATTTCCCAAGGCTTCGGAAAAAGTACCACTTTGTATCTGATCAACTCTCCTTATCCTCCTGATGTCTAGAGAAGGAAAAAAAGGTTGACCTAGAGTGAACTGACTTGTCCAAGGAGACACTGGCTGGCTGGTGTCTCAACCAACAGGGGAACCCTGCTCTGCTTTCTCTTCCTGTGGATGCCGCATGTAAACTGAAGAACAAACTGCATATCCGGTTTCCAATAGAATTCAGTATTGCCTGGACTCTTCATGTCTTTGGGTTCTCACTGAGCTTTTTGTTTCCATTGGCTGGTACTAATGTGCACAGATGCCGTAGGGAATATTAGGCACACAGGGTAGCACGAGTGGGAGAATTATTTTCTTTCAATGTTATTTAAGAGAAACCTCAGGCCTGGTTTCCAAAGGCACGGGCACTTGGATAATCTAATACAAAGAACCTGCTCTGCAGGGAAGGAGATTTGGAGCTAAAGAGAGGGCTACCTCAGCAGAGTTGCAGGATTCCTCCTATTCAATCGCCTTAAGCCACAGTGGCTCACCCAGCTGAGTCAGGACTACGGATTCTGGGGCATAATTCCTCAAGAGGGGCTGTCTACACGAACCTACATAACTTCCCACCCCACCCCTGCAACACTTCTGTGGACTGCTCACCAAGCTTGTCAATGATTCTACCCACAGGGGAAGTGGCTGAGGGGGTGAGAGCAGAGCCTACAGGGTCCCTTCTGGTGAGAGACAGAAATGGTCCCCCATACACTGCCAAACTCAGGTGACATGGGCAAGAAATGATCCACATGCTGTTTTTATCCTAAATGTCCAGAAAGACCTCCTGCTTTCTGGCTCAGGAGGAAAGGAGACACAAGCTCAGCATCTCGGTTGCTGGACATCAGGGCAGCAAACCCTGGTCTGAGCTCATCAAGTCAGCAACCGCTTTCCCTCGGACGCATACACTCCTTGCCGGAGGCACCTGGAAGGATCGTCCTGTCTCTGTTTCTCCAATCTGCAAGGTAGACAAAGAGCTAGTTCTTTGCTCCCACCATACTACCTAGGCCCATCTTCCTCGTATGTCTAGATTTCCCTTCATCTTCCTTTTGTCTGATGAATGCCTCTGCCTCCTGTAAAACCCAAGGGAAACATCACCGCCTCTGTGAAGCCAGGGGCCCCTGACTGCTGCAAAGCTGACCAAAGTCTTTCTTTGGGCAGCACTGGATCCTGTACCACGAGCACAGCTCTCAGTTAGAATTAAGGCGAGCTTTGTATGACTGACTTGACTCTCTGTGCACCCCAGGGCCTAGCGCTATGCCTGGCATATAGGATGTGCCCAGCGAACAGTTGGTGAACTAAATAGGATACACCTGCCATTCCCCTGGACCTCTACTTCTCTAGTACAGGGAGATGGGCTCAGGGCCAGGTGGCACAAACCCCAGGTGTTCTCGAAACTCCCAGGGATAAAGGTCATCCTTCCTCGCAGGGACAGGATTACAGATGGTCATGACAGGTGACATGTGTGTCGGGGAGGGGTTGAAGGGATCTTGAAAATCACCCAGGGCAGGGTGATATCCAAGCTCACAGGACTCTGGCAAGTCTCCAGAGCAAACGGATGGGTCCAGCCTTCGGGAACACTGAACGGGTAAAGAGGTTTCGTCCAGGGGACGTGACCCAAACCAGCAGCGTCTCCACAGGACTCACCTGGGTCTGCAGCTTCTGCCCACAGGCACCTGCTGCCTGTGCCCGGGAACAAAGGCTCTCTGTGGTTCTCTAACAGACAGGCTGGGGCAGGACCTGCGCTGCTGAAATGCTTCAAGGACAGGTGCATACACCCTCCTGGGTTCGAAACCAGCTTTAGTCACTGGGAAAGGGTGGAGATATACCTGTGGGGCTTTCCAACCCCTGATGTTTTATTTTTATTTTTTCATCAGAGGAGGAGCCTCAGGGCACTCAATCATCTTCAAAAGGAAAACAAAAAGCATTAAGACTACATTATTTATCTGAACACTATAATTCTTTTCTAGTACTTATGCAGGTGGTTAGAAGTGTGGGTAGCAGTGAGTAGTAGAAAACACCAGGCCTTTGAATCAGCAAATCTGAGTACCCACTACTGACCTCGTGCAACTCCTTTTCCCCATGTGTAACTTAATCTCTTTTGGCCTTAGTTTCCTCATCTGTATTATGGGGATAATGTGAATACTGATCTCATAAGGTTTCTGGGAGGAATAAATAAATATAAAATGTGCATGGCACTCAGCTCCATGACTCACACATGGTGAGTTCTCAATAAATGGCTTCCATTCCTATCAGTTACCAGCATCTCAAGTAATCATGAAATTGGGAATAAGGCCCATTTGAGGATAAAAGGCTCTACGTACCATTGCTTTATAAGTTCAAGGAGTGGACCAAGGTTGGGTCCAGTGATCCCGTAAGACGGCACGAGTTCAAAACCTGTCTTACCACCAAACGCCATCATCATCCCTCACTTCCCCCCAAAAATCAATACAAGAAGATGTAGATGAGAGAGTGTCATTGAGGGTGGGGGAGGGTGATCATGTTTGATGACCGCAGAGACAGGGTATTTCCTCCCTCACCAAGGAGAAAGGAGGTGGGATCCCTGCACTCCTTAAAGTCAAAGGCCAGGAGGCTCTCGGAGAATCACTCCAAGTAGGGGTCCTGATATTCCAACCCCAGATGGACACCTGCTTAGCAGAGAGTTGGCCTCTTGGCCATCTGAGAGGAAAAGAGCTGAAGACAGATTGTATGGGGGGTGGGGAGGAGGGACTTCCAGGTGACAAGAGGCCTGTTCTACTGACTGCAAGTGGAAGATGGAGCCCACACGTTCCGGCTGGTTCTATGGGGGATAAACCGGGAAATCATAAGACCGCGGGACATATCCTTACCAGGATCACCTCAGTGTAGGGCCGGAACCAGGGAGATGGGACGTGAATGCTCCCAGCTGGGAGTGAGCTGGAAGAACGAGGCGGATCTCACAGAAGACTAACTACCAAGGCGCTGGGAGCAGCGTGGGAGTGAGCTCCTGGTCAGCAGAGCATGCAGAGCTCCCACCTTGGGACAGTGGCAATTATCCAAGAGGGGGACAGCAACTTCACTGTCAGCCACATTCTGCTTCCTCTGTGCTGCTCCAGTCCTGGAGACTCAGGCACAGGAACAAGGGGAGGGAAAGGAAGTCACGTTATCACATCCTCACCCACCCCATCACCTTCCAAAGGCACCTGCACTTGGGGGCCTAGGGGAAAAGAGCTTTGAGTGGAGTTTGAGACTGAAGTTTAAAAATGAACAAGACTGAGTCACAAAACTGAGGCATAGAACGGTTCTAATAATGAGTGTGACTGAAAAGTTACCGATTCTGGCCACCATTGAGTCTTGACCCAGCGGAAAAATGGAGGGGTCAACATAACACAGTTGGGGGCAGTTACGGAAATACCAAAAACCCACTTCATAGTTATGCCACAACGATTGATACACTCGTTACCAGTATGCTCCTCTATGCTCAGAGACTCACAGGGCCACATCCCACCGAGAAGCGTCTGGGGAATGGCGGGCGAGTGTCTCTGCATTACATGCCCTCAAGGGCTGTACAACAATTTCTAAGACAGAGTTCTCAATCTTTTCTGATTTCTTCCACTTATACATGGCATGCCTAGATTTTAATCGATCTGCTGTCCCCAAAGACACCACGACCATGAGCTCTGAAATCACACAGACTTGGGTGCAAATCCTGACTCTGCCACACACCAGCTACAGCCCTTGGGGGATGTCACTCATAACCTCTTTAAGCCGATGTTTCCTCATCTGTAAACTCAGCCTATTAGAAATTCCAACTTCAGTTGTGAGAGCTGGATGTGATACGTGTAAAAGCCTTAAAAGCGCAGCTGGTACTTATTCAGTCAACAAATATTTACTGAGTAGATTCTCTATGCCTTAAGGTACAGAGTATGAGGAAGGTGGATGGGGGGGTGGTGGTGGAGACAACCGAGGCAGAAAGCAGAGCAGAGGGTAGATAGATGGCAGAGTGGCCAGGGGTCACCCCCAGGCCACGTGGGATGAAGCCGGCCCACTGAGTCCATATCCCAGAGCCCTTTCAGCTGAGCAAGACTGTAAAAGTCTCGGCTGATGCTCTGCCCAGGGGCCCAGACCTGGATCCCACCAGGCCCAGAAACTCGGAGCATGTGTCTGCCACCTACAGGCCAGCACGAGAACTCTCCACCAGGAGGAAAAAACGTGTTCCTGGGAATGGGAATTTGCATCTCCCTACCTATCCAAGGAAACACCACCACCAATCACCCCATGTCCCAGCAATGTACACGTCACATGTCATTTCTCTCTGATCTCATCCCCAAGGAGGAGGGCTCACACCCCAGGGCAAAGGAACCCATGTAGGACCCCCCCCGCCCCACCTCACAGAGCTGGGATTACGACGCACCAGCCAACAGCTGCTTCAGAGACCTCTGTAAGTAGTGCAACCAGGCCTGACCTGAGACAGGCCCAGCTCATTCAAGTTCCCACTCAGGGAATTCCAACAGCCACACTCCGAGACACGACACACCCACGAGGCCCCGGTAGTGGCCACCCACCACGGATACTGGAAGAGACTGCAGCTCAGAAACACAGCCAGGAAAAGCAAACGTCCCCTGAATTGCAGAACAGAAGCAAGGAACCAGCCGGATTGCAATCCATCACCTTTGCAAACTTACCTGCTCGGCTGGGCTGTGTCCTTCCTCACTGCTCCCCTCCTCCCCATCCTGACCACCTACATGACCTGACCACCGAAGTCCGAAGTCCGTGTTAACAGGCATCTTTTCAAAACACAACCTTGCTAGGGAAAGGGGGTGTCCTCTAAAGCCCGAACTGCTTTACCTGTTCTGGGAAAAGTGGAGGCAGGTGCAGCCTAATGAGTTTGGGAGCATGCCGGGGCCCACGGCAGCTCTGGAGCTGGCAGCTGCTTGTGTTTACAAATAGGAGCGAGAGCACAAACGTTTCCAGAGCAAGATGTTGCCTGAAGAGGCTGAGAAGTTAGACCAGCCATCTCCAGACCAATACCTAATTGAATAGAAAACCACCAGCAATCACTAAGGTGCTAATTAGCCACGAAATTTGAGTTAATTAAAAACTAATCGGGATGTCAAAATGTAGCATCTCATTAATAAATCAAGGGCTTTTATTTTTTTTTTTTAAGCTAAAAAAAAGTATTGCTTCCTCTAATAAAAGTAAGAGATAAGGATTCGGCATTTCTCCCTGGGAACTGTACACTTTAAATATGTTCTGTGGTTAAGTGTTCTCTCTCCCACAGATAAGGCCTGGCTTGATAATTAACTGAATTGCTAGTCGGGTGAATAAAATCAGCATTGTTTGATTAAGCCCTTCTGAAAGAGAAGCGGTTGTGTCCTCACAATTCCCTCAGTGTCTGGCAGACATGGCCAGCATGGTTGAATATGCATTCTTAGAGTGAGTCTTTAGGTTGTCAAAAAGTTGGCATCCTCAAGTCAAGAAAAGCACTGAGCTACATCAACACCAGAAGGAAAAACCAGAAGCGCCCACCAACATCTCTTGTTTTAACCATAGTCATGTCATCAATAAGTAACAGGTGGGCATTTCTAATGATGAAAAGGCAGCTTCATGACAAGGTGCTGACTTACCTTCTGCAGACAGCCCCTGGATGTTTATTCCCTTAGCTGCCAGGAAATTCAAGCAGGCATCTATATTTTCAATCTAGGAGGAAAGAAACAACAATATACACTCAATAAATGTTCAACCTTCTCCAGAGCCATCTCTTATTAGAAACAAAGTGCTATGTCAGAGAGAGGGTTCCTTGTGCATTCGCTAAAGTTCTTCACAAGGAAAAACAGAAGGACATGAAAACACCGGATGGACAGATGAATGCAGGTCAAAACTCTCTCTCCTTTGTCTGTACTTGCACAGGAAAAGCTTACCTAATATACCAACCATACAGAGCCAAAAGTTGAGGCCTTGGATTGCTCACAACTGCCAAAAATAACCAGGCTGGAACTGGAGCTTTTATGTGGATCAGTGTCACCAGTGCAATCCTGAAAACTTGAGCAGCTTCCAGAAAAACAGAGGTGGGACGAGGTTAGTAGACCCACCTCTCTACTAGCAGCTCGGAGAAATTTCTAGCCACTGAGGCGGCAGGAAGTCAAATGTACGAACGGTGAATGGGAATTTCAGCAGGAATCTGGATAGTGTTTATTCAAAAAATTCTCAGGATGGCAGGCATTGCAGATGAACAGGGAGGGCTGCAACCTCACGGAAGCCCTCTGTCCTTTGGGTTTTCTGTAGCAAGAAGGGATCCACCTGACAGAGACCGGGAGGCCTCTCATCTTTGCCAGGGTTAAGGCCATGGCAAAGGGTGAGCCAAAGTACAGCCCTCAAGAAAGAACAATTAGGTCATTCCTAAAGGTCTGATTGGAATTCAGTTGTCAGAGCTAATTATTTTTGGTCCACAGGAAAATGTTCGGGCTTGATTAATGTCAACAGTGACCATACATAAAAGAAACTGTTTTTGACTTGGCACAAGGCTCTTTGAATTTCATACAGTTTGCATTTCACAGTGGCAATCTCCCTTATCTCCACAACCATGCACCATCCACCTGACCTCCTAGGCACCATCAACATTCTTATGACTGAAACCAGTATTTAACCCATGGAATTTATTTTGAACTAATAAATGACTGTTTTCCGCAGTACACAGTATACATATGACTATTCTCCCTCCCCTCCCCCAAGCAATATGGCTCCTTCATAGCCACAGAGAATGAAGTGTCTATATTTTAAGAGCTCTAATTTGAGTAGAGTATGCTCCAGTCTTCCAGCTGTCTTCCTGAAGGTCACATCAATGCCCCCCCAGATGTCTGGCATTTGCCTGCTCTACTTT
Organism: Rhinolophus sinicus; assembly: GCF_057876585.1. Classification (NCBI taxonomy): domain Eukaryota; kingdom Metazoa; phylum Chordata; class Mammalia; order Chiroptera; family Rhinolophidae; genus Rhinolophus; species Rhinolophus sinicus. Next base: position 154,971,629 of record NC_142514.1, on the reverse strand, counting down.
CAGTCTTCACATCTTTCAAATGCTTTAAGTTAATCTATGGGGCACCTGAATAAAACTGCACCCATTTTAGAAGAATCCACTCAACCTGGAGCTTGAGGTAACTCTATCCTTGCATTTTTTAGCTCAGGATTCCATTTCTTTCCCAGCCTCCAGCTCACCTTCACGACGACTTTTTTTTTCCTTTTTTTTTTTCTTTCATCTCAAGGCAAAGGGGAAGAATGGAATTTCTAGCAAACTAAATAAATGTTGATGTTATGGGTTATGCCTGCCACTACCACAGAAAGATTGCTTTTAACTCTTTCTTCTTTCTAGCCCAGGATGACTGACAGCGACAATCAGGTGCTACCGTCATGAAGGGAGGTGGGGAGGGGAAGGAACGGAAGAGAATGGCTAGACCGGCCTTGTGGAAGGTGTTTTGGAGCAATTTGCTTCCATTTGTAAGTGTAATAAAAATTATCATCCTAAATGCTATTTCACCCCATTACAAAACCTCATTTTTGAGAAAATAACTTATCAGCCCTTATTTATGCTATTTTACACAGTAGTAACACACCAAAACCAATGGTGGAGTACGTAAAGGCTATGCTCACCTCCTCCCAAGACCACATCAGAATTAGAACTACAGAACATGCATCATTGAGAATCACATTAAATGTAGCTGCACAGAAGTCCTATAACTAAGAATATACAGGTGAAGCCATGTGGAGACCGACAGGAGGGGTGGAGACATGGAACGGACTAGTCTTACACCCACGTGTGGGGGGAAAAAATTGGGAGGGATATCTCAGCTCAAGGTCCCCATTCCCTGAGGAGTCCCATCCCCACATCAGGCTCACCAGCTCTGGGTTCCAGGACCAGGGTGAGAACTTCTCATAACCAGTGGTGGAGATTGTGGCTGAGTGAGACAGGGCTGCTGGAGCCCCAGGCACTCCTCTTAAAGGGCCCGTGCACAGACTTACTTGCTGACAGACTCACTTGCTCTGAGCTCCAGCTCTAGGGCAGCCGGTGCCGTATGTGAGTCTCAGTGAACATGTCCACCCTGCCCCAGTGATGCTGAGATCCCACCCCACCCAACTTACAGGCACACCCAAGCCCCTTCCAGTAGCTCTGCCATACAAATGGCTTGTCTTGGTTCATGCTGCCAACTTTCCTAAAATCCCTCAAAGGTTCACAAACCCCAAACGATAGCATCTGGCCTTGGCATGCCCCATACGTCTTTCTAAATAGCCCCAAACCTGGCACAAGTAGTAGCTGGCCTCAGTCCACAGGTTAGCCTCTCCCAGGCACTTCCAAGCCTAGAGTGAGTAGCAACCATCTTCAGATCACTTTCTAGTCATACCAAGTGGCCCTAGGCAAGGCACAGGCAGCAGATGACCTTGGCCTACAACAAAGCCCCTCCCAAGAGGCCCCAGAACCAACACATTTTGTGGCCAGCTTCAGACCACACTATAGCACTACCCAACCATCTCCACAAATGACACACCCTAACGGCAGACTGAGCAGGCAGCAGAACCCCACTAAAGTGAACACTGTTCCACAGGGTCAGCCCCTGCACAATAGCCTCTCCACTGTAGTCACAGCCAGTCCTCACAACCAATCAGCCTGAGAATCTGACCCCTCCTATTGATGTGCCAACAGCAATCAAGGCTCAACTACAACAGGAGGGCACACAAAATGCACACAAGGGACATACCTACAGTACCCAGCTCAGGTGACCAGGGAGACTGCACCACTGGGCCCCACAGAACACCTACTACATAAAGCCATTACCAAGACCGAGAGACATAATAGCACTACCTAGTACATAGAAACAACACAGGGAAGAGAAAAGAAACATGTCCCAAATGAAAGAACAGAACAAAGCTCCAGGAAAAGAACTAAAGATAAAATGAAAACAAGCCATCTACCAGATACAAAGCTCAAAACACTGGTTATAAGGATGCTCAGTGATCTCAGGGAGAACTTCAACAAAGAGAGCAGAAACATAAAAATGGAGATAGAAAACATAAAAAAGAACCATTAAAATTCTTAATGAAGAATACAATAACTAAAATAAAGAATACATTAGAGGAAATCAACAGTGGATTAGATGAAGCAGAGGATCAAATCAGTGATTTGGATGCTAAGGTAGCAGAAAACATCCAATCAGAACAGCAAAAAGAAAAAGAATCCATAAAAATGAAGACAGCTTAAGGGGCCTCTGGGACAATATCAAGCATACCAACATTCACATCATAGGGGTACCAGAAGGAGAGGAGTGAGAGCAAGGAATGAAAAACCTATTTGATGAAATAATGATGGAAAACTTCCCTAACCTGGTGAAGGAAATAGACATACCACGTTTTTCCAGAAAATAAGACCCAGCCGGACAATCAGCTCTAATGCACCTTTTGGAGCAAAAATTAATAAGACCCAGTCTTATTTTACTATTATAATATAATATAATATAATATAATATAATATAATATAATATAATACCAGGTCTTATATTAATTTCTGCTCCAAAAGACGCATTAGAGCTGACTGTCTGGCTAGGTCTTATTTTCAGGAAAACAGGGTACAAGCCCAGCAAACAAAGAGTCCCAAATAAGATGAAACCAAACAGGCCCACACTAAGACACATTGTAATTAAAATGGCAAAAATTAAAGACAAAGAGACAATCCTGAAAACAGCCACAGAAAGGCAACTAGTAACTTATAAGGGAGCTCTCATAAGACTGTCAGCTGATTTCTCAACAGAAACTTTGCAGGCCAGAAGGGATTGGCACGAAATATTCAAAGTGATAAAAACCAAGGACCTACAATCAAGATTACTCTACCCAGCAAAGCTATCATTTGGAACAGAAGGACCAAGAACTTCCCAGACAAGAAAAGCATAAAGGAGTTTATCACCACCAAACCAGTATGATAAGAAATGTTAAAGGAACTTCTTTAAGAAGAAGGGGCAAAAAAGATTTAAAAATGTGAATAATAAAATGGCAATAACTACATATCTATCAACAATTACTTTAAATATAAATGGATTAAATTCTCCAATCAAAAGACACAGGGTGGCTGAATGAATAAGTAAGCAAGACCCTTACATATGCTGCCTACAAGTGACTCGTTTCAGATTGAAAGAAACACACAGACTGAAAGTAAAGGGATGGAAAAAGACATTTTATGAAAATGGAAACAAACAGAAAAACTGGAGTAGCAACACTTACATAAAATAGACTTTAAAGGCTATAATAGACAAAGAAGGACCCAGTAATTCTACTGTGCGTACTTATCCTAAGAAACCCAAAACACTAATTCAGGTGGATACATGCATCCATATGTTCACTGCAGCATTATTTACAATAGCCATGATACAAAAACAACCTAAGTGTCCATCAATAGATGAATGGATAAAGTGGTACATACATACAATGGAATATTACTCAGCCATAATAAAAGAAAGAAATCTTACTACTTGCGACAACATGGATGGACCTAGAGGGTACTGTGCTGAGTGAAATAAGTTAGACAGAGGAAGACAAATACTGTATATTACTTATATGTAGAATCTAAAGAACAACATAAACAAACAGGAACAAACTCATAGATACAGAGAACATTTTGATGGTTGCCAGATAGGATGAGATTTGGGGGGATGATAGGTAAAAAAGGGGAAGGGCTTAAGAAGTACACATTGGTAGTTACAAAATAGTTATGGGGATGTAAAGTATAGCATAGGGAATATAGTCAATAATATTGTAATAATTGTGTCTGGTGTCAGACAGGTACTAGATTTATTGGGGTGATCACTTTGTAAGTTATATAAATGTCTAATCACCATGTTATACACCTGAAACTAGTATAATATCGTATGCCAACTGTAACTGAAAAATAAAAAAATATTTAAAAAACAAAACAAAACCAGTCAAAAGGATCTGTTGTCCCCACAAAGAGGCATTAGTATTTAAATCATGGTAAAATTATAAAATTCCTCTTCTATCCCGTGTCTCTTCCTATAATCTTTTCCTCCTTCTTTATTTAATGTCATGCACATAGCTGATAAGCAAGGCTTTGACAATTATGTCCCCATTGAAAATGAGAAAAAGCTTTTTGCATCTGTTAATGCAAAATCAAAAACAGTACACTTGATATTTATCCGGGCATGTGTCATGTAGTTGGGCTGACATGGGTAGGTTAAGTTTTTCAACAATAGTGCAGCAATGTGATATTAAATTAAAAGACACCCACCAACATATTCAAGAAAAGCACTGCCTGACTACCATGTTGTAGTTCTGTGGAAATTTCCTTTCAAGGGCCAAAAAGTACATTTACTTGTCACATTCATGGAGCATTCAACGCACATAGGATCATTTAAAGGACATAGCCATTTCTTTTTGCAAGACTAGCCTTGGTACACTTCAATTCAGCTATCTACTGGGCTTTCTTTTAAAGTTAAATTCCACTAAAGGAATGAAGAACTATAAATAGGTTACCTAAAATACTTTTTCCTCCTGTTCATTTTCTAAAGCCCTAGTATTCTTTCAACGAATTTCATAATTTAGATCAGTAGTTCTCCACCGGGAAGGGGAGCGTGGGAGAAAAGGGACAAGGATTTTGTCCCTCAGGAGACATCTGGCAATGTCTGGCAACCCACATTTTGGGGAACTGTACTGGCGTCTGGTGGGTAGAGGGCCAAGAATGCTGCTAAACATCCTACGATGCTTAGCACAGGACAGCCCCCCACAGCAAAGAATTATCCAATCCAAAATGTCAAGGTGCCCAGGTTGAGAAGCCAGAGTTACTTATACGATTCATTTAGTCATCCATCCAATCCACATAACTGTGCTCGATTCTCCTGACAGTGGTGGTCCAGAGTCCTCCCTGACAAGGAGCTCACACTGACGTGATAGTTCTCTTTAGGGTCCACAGAGCCATTCAACAATCCCCTATTCCCCCCTCCCCCAACCCAATTCTGTCCATTTCGGGGAGAATCAGAATACATACTCAAGGGAAGCATTAGGATCTTTCTTCATTAGGTGGAGAAAGGAGCCCAAAAGGCACCAAAAACTCTTTCTCCTAAAGAGGCGATGAAACAGGGAGCCATATACGGATGGCCGGATTGTACTCCCAGAAAATGTTAAAACTGAAAATAAGAACGTGGGCCATCCTTTAAAAGACGATCCTAAGTCCATCAAACGCCTTGAATGTTTTTTCCCCTCTGCTATGAATTCTCTCCTCACAGGAGGAGTTCAAAAAACATTCCTGAGTCTCAAATCCACTCTTTAATAATATTCCATTAAGGTTAAAAATCGCTCCTGACAAGGTGGCCGAGACCCACGCGCTTTTCATCTGCACCCCAGGAAGAGCGCGGGGCTGGGAAACAGAACAGGGTCAGATGTGGATTCCAACCTCCTGGCTTCACTTGGAATGAGATCAGAAGGGGAGACCGTGTCTTTGATCCAGGCTCTCTTGTGATTAAAATTCACCTTGAGATTTTCTTCCAGGTAAACAATCCATCTTCGTGTACTGTTGAGACTGCAAACTCCCAGCACACCCCAAGAGAGGAAAGGCCTGAGAACGGCCTGGTGGCAGGACCCCAGCAGGCAGCACAGGGGTATTCTCGAGCCCATCTTTTATGAGGCTCGTGGCTCATGTGTGATACAGACACGTAGTGCAAGATGAGGACCGAGTTCAAGTTGGGAGGTAGAGTGAAGGAAAAGACTCTTAACCAGCAAAGTATGTAAATATGACCAAAGCTGTTCATTAACACATAGCAGCCAATATAAACTACTTTCCAAAATTAGCTGGAAAAAAATCTGCAAAGTTTGACATTCCAGTGTTGCTGAGGGAGGCAGGGAGCAGCCCTGGGTGAGAAGGCTGTTGTAGTTGTTGCCATAGCAATGGGTCCAAGAGCTCTGGGATGGAGTTCCCGGAGTTGACAGTATTAGCTGGGGGGGAGGCTCGAAGCCTGGAAGTGGGACCACAGTGTGGCTCGGAGACCCTGGGAGCAGAAAGACGCTAGATTAACGAGGAGATGGAGTGAGGGGCTAGACAAAGACCGATGTACTTCACAGGGCTTCCCTCTGTTGGGGGCCAAATGTCGCCTTCACGCTGTGTGGCCCATGAACATCCAAGAGAAAAAGCCTGCAAGTAAGCCTTTCTCCCCGTGTCAGCCAGGACCTCTGTGCCAATGTTGAATCGTTTCTCAACAGTCTCTGAACTCTAGACTTGGCAGGGCAACTTCCACGGACTACGTATGTTTTAGCCTTTGTCTCCCACATCCAGACGTAGATCTCCACCCAAGACAGCCAGAGAGCAAGGAAAATCAAAACAAATGCCAAACAACTGGAAAGAGAAAGGGGGGGTAGAAGAGACAAATGGAAAACTTCACGTTTCAATCATGATTCCGGCTGGACTGGGGCTCACGATAACGTAAAATATGCAAACCTCGGGAGAGCTGCTGTCTATCTCCTCTGTAGCTTAGAGACTGACCAAGTACCATCTGTTGTGGCAGTTGTCATGGCAGCATTTTCCTCTGAATACCAGTGTAGCTGAGCTTAAAGTACATGAAAATGATGGATACAAATGAAGATCATCTCTACCGATGCCACCACAGCCCACAGGAAGATGGGGCTCCGGGCATACTGAGTAAATGGGGTGCTAGTTTTTATGAGTTAAGAGTTTCTCAGCAGGCCCCTTGGAGATCTCCTTCCTGGGAGGATGAAACTGCAGGGGAGGCAAACAGCTGCTGTAGTAAAGTCAGACACGGTCACAGCCGTTTATTTAAAAATCATGAAATGCCTGAAGCCTCGGCAATGGGAGACTGGGGCCCACAGAAGGATGGCTGCGAACTTGCAAGTTCCGGGGACTTGGAAAGCACATTGCAGCTTCTTCACAAGCCTCATCTAACAGCTCAAATGACTTCCTTCCAGAAACGTGAGTGATCCTCACACCTGATATTGCTACTTGCCAACACAAATAATCATCATTCATCCATTCCTTTACCATATTTGCTGAGCACCTACTGGTGTCAGGCTGTGTGCTGGCTGTTATTCAGCATACAGCAGTGAATAAAACAGATATAATCCCTGACTTTGTAGAACCTGCAGTCTAATGCAGGGGAACTGGCAATAAATAGTGTGCAAATCACATCTGTCACATACTAGAAGGCTTGATCTAGCCGGCGGGGGGAGAGGATCAGGTAAGACTTTCTTAAGGAAGAGATAGCTGTAGTACGTCCACAGAGATAAGCGCTTTTTGTCCGTTCCTGTTCAGGGAAGTAGCCCCAAGCCCTGGAACAGCATGGACCACATCATGCGTAGGTACCCAAGAATATGTGTTGACTGAAGGGGAATTTGAGCTGAGACTTAGAGTTAGCTGGGCACTGAGAGTGGGAAGAAGAGAACATACCCATCACAGGGAACTAAGGCTTGAGGGCTTCCACACAGGATGCAGCACATCGCATTCTGGGGAGCAAAAGAAAGTCGAAATGGCTGGAGGCCAATGGGCAAGGGAGGAGAGCGGTAGAGAGGACACTGAGCAAGAGTAGAGGCTGGTCCCCCAGGGCCGCATCCAGCTGCTGACATGGGGAAGGAGAGCAGGCAGGGGTCCTTCCAGTTCTTAGGAAAGGTTTGTCATGGCCCCGTTATCATGGCAACAGAAGGGAGGCCGTGCCCTTTGGGTCTGAACGCTTGAGGACGTCAGGGATGGCTCAAGCCATGTCCTCAATCGAGGTGGAGGCCCAGAGACAGGGAGGTCTGGGAGGGAATGCCAGCATCTGGAGCCATGTGTTACTTACTAAGAAGGTCTGTTTCCTATCTAACCCTGCTGACACTCCATCCTCTGGCTCCTTCCAAAAATAAATAGAGAAAAGAAAAGAAAGAAATCCAACTATGGAACCAAACAGAAAAGCAAAACGCAATTTGGGGAAATGCCCTCCTAAATGCCGTCTCACCAGTGTCGTCTCTTTTCTGTGCATTCCTAGGGGCCACCGCCTAATACATGATTTCCCAGCTTCATGGGTTTTTGTTTTGCTTGTTTGGGTCCACGTAGGTCAGTACTGGGGCCCAGCATCATCGTAGGATCACATGACTCATGGGCCACAGTGGTCCTGGACGGAGCTGGTGGGGTCCAGACACTACCGTCGTCATCCTACAAAGGGGACCCCAGAATGAGGGAAATGCATGGTGGCATTTCAAACACTCTAGGTGGGGAAATCATCGGTAGCATCTCCCCTTGTAAGCTCCACAGGCTGCTGCTTGCTTGGCTGATGCTTGAAGCCAACTTTGTCCAGCAAGACAAGAGGTTCCATACCTTCTGTCGCAGCTCGGACCATTCAGACATCAAAGTTTCCAACAAGTCAGCTCTAGCACTCTTGGTGGCTTTGAAGCAGAAGGTTAAAGAATGTGGGACTCAGGGCCTGGGTGGGGCTTGAGACCCTCTGTCTGTCTGTTTCTCTTGCTGCTTTAATGCCTTGCCCAGCTCCTTCCTACAATTTGGCAACGTTATCCACCTTATCGTTTATAGTACTTATAACTTCAGCTTTCCAAGATATTGTCAAAAATTCCTTTAAAAAAAAACTTTGTGGGAGTCTCTCTGCTGTTACAGCAAATGTAAGTCCATATGGATACAAAAAATTCTGTCTAGAGGAGGAAAAAAACAAAAACAAGAATCTCAAATTCCTCCAGTGACTATCTTTTTCTGCTTTCCTTCCAACTGCCTAGAATATTTCATTTTCCTATTATTTTCTGACTTCTCAACTTTTCCCTTGGAACAAAGAGAAATCTGGGAGAAGAGCTGCAGCGTACGTTCTAGAAGTTAGTCCTTATTCTGAAGGCTCCCACAATGAACCCTTCCAGGTGAGCTCTGCAGGGTATGCCCTTTTAGAGATGGCAGTCACGACGAGGGGAAAACTCCCCTGGGGACCAGCAGTCAGAAAGGCCCAGTGACGCCTCTGTGCGTGTTTATTCAGCAAACCATTCCGAGCATCATTTCTCCTGCTACCACCTTAGAGTCACGACCCCTAACTGCCCAGTACTCCCACAGGGACTGTTCTAAGTCAGGAGCTGAACACAAATGCCGAAGGGGAGTGGAGAGGGCTAAGGAGTGACATTTAGAGGACATAACTCAGGCTTTGGGGCCACACAAACGTGGGTTCAAATCCTGCTTCTGCCATTAACTAAATTATGATCAGCAAGCTAGCTCAGCGGCCAGATCTGTGAAATGAACCTTATAACACCTAAGACACAAGGTGGTGGGTTGTCACTATGTGAGAGGCTATACGTGTGGTGCTACGTAAGGGTCCAATAACCAGCAGTTGTTGTGACTCTGTTGTCACTTTTGACGTGAGTTCTCAGGCCATGACATACCCAAAGCTGTCTCTGGGATTGGCTCCTGGCAAAACAGACCAGTTGACTTGGGCTGCTTTCCATTTCCTCCTCCTGGCTTTCCTCTCAGGCCCAGCTATCCAGGACTCCGGGCCCTCTCCATCCCCTGAAGTCACACCTGCCCCTCACCAACCCCTCTCTTGAAAAGACACTAATTAACTAATTCACACCAAGGCATAAGGGACTGCTACTGGCTTCCCATGGGTTACCTCTTCCCAGTGGTACTTGTATTCCATCAGAATTATTAGGTGACATTATCTGTTGAAAGAATACGGACTTTGGACTCCACACTGAATTCTTGTTCCCTTACAGATGACCCACAAGGCCCTAGGAAAATTAGTAACTGCTTCAAGCCTCAAATTCATCACCTGTCATGTAGGAATACTGACAACTATCTCTTAGACTTACTGAGGAGGAGTAGATGGGTTGACATATGTAGAGGGTCTGGAACTTGACATAGAGCTTTAAAAAGGCTCTGTCCTCACCCAATTCCTTCTGTCATAATGGCAGAATATTAGATATCACTGGCCTCTCCTGAAAGCAAAAGATCACTTCAGAGCGGTGACACTCTGAGACTTGCTCAATTATGTGACAGTAGTATAGCCTCTCTAGGAATGGGTTCCTTGTAGCGAGAATTCATTCTGACCCTGTCAGAATCAGCGCTTTCTGTCCAAAAGCTTTCTGGTCAGTTTCCTCTACTAAGTTACATGGGAAACCCTAAGAACTTAAACAAACAGTTTTGTTTGTCAAATATATATGTATACACACACGTACATGTATTATGTACGTATATATATATTTATTTATATATGTATATATATATACTTTTTTTGCAGAAAACTTTAGCTTTATGTATAGAGAAGGATACAAACTCAGATTCCAGCTTTCACAAGAAAACCCTGACTCCTGGACCCCAAACACGTGGCTGCCTCTTGAACCAAAGGGAGAAAAGTGGCACTTGGGAATTTTACCGGGAACTATAACACTTGGTAGCCTCATTCATTCCTTGAAAAGCAATGACTGAGTTGTGGGCCCAGCTCTAGGAGAAGGGGAAACAGTGGTGACAAAACAGTGAGGTCCTTCCCTCATGCAAGAGACAGCCTCCTGGGCAGGAGCACACTGTAACCAAACATCACCCCACTGAACAGCTCACTGACACGGTAAGCGCTAACTTATACCCATCAACTCACCTACTTAAAAGCCTGACACGGACTCACTATGCTCTTTTTAGAAGGTCTGGGTTGTTTTTGAATCTTTGCCACATGTTAACGCTGAAGCCCATAAGCCACCCCAAAGTCTTTAAGAAACCGACTATATACATGCAAAAGAAAAACAAAACAGCAGATCCTTGATACGCCCCCAGAGTGCAGCAAATCCTCAGTTTTGGAAATAACCACTAGAATAGATCATTTCACCCACAAAACAAACACATGGAAAGGAACAGGGTGATGGGGTAATTTGTAAAAGAGGCCAAGAGCTAGACTTGCTCAGCCATCTGAGGACTGGCTCCCACACACCAGCCTGGGCAATTCAGTTTTGTGGCTCAGACAATGTGCTGATGTCTGTAGCTTAGGGTTCTTCTGGGTTGCTCACGAGGGGTCAATCCATGGATTTCCAACCCTGAAATTCCAAGGATAGCAGGTATGGAAGTGCAAGACCATCCTGGCAGCATTAATTACCAGGGAAGCAAAGCCAAGTAGGTAAGTTGGCATGCTTCGGTACTCAATTCAGAATCCCGCAAACACGTTGCTCTCACCCGGTGGCGATGGCCGGAATGAAGGTGACTGCTCTGCTACCTTCAGCCTGCAGGTATCACCCTGTAGTGTTCACTTCTGCGGGAGATGGAATTCAAAAATTGCCCTTCTCTTTCCATTCCAACTCCAGATGTGCCCAGCAATGAGTAGGGAATTATTATATGCCAGACATAATACTAGGACCTTTTACATACGTTACTTCTAATTTTTTTATTTTGAAAGCTGTGTATAGTATGGCTAAAGAGCTGAGCCTGAATTTTAGACACACTGGTGATCATTAATATATCATTTGGGAGGCTTGGCAAGTAGCATACAAAATAATTTATACCGAGAAACTAGACTTGTTAATAATTTCAAGTTTTAAAATCTGTGATTGGGGTGGCCGGATGGTTCAGTTGGTTAGAGCGTGAGTTCTCAACAACAAGGTTGCCGGTTCAATTCCCGCATGGGATGGTGGGCTGCGCCCCCTGCAACTAAAGATGGAAAATGGCGACTGGACTTGGAGCTGAGCTGCGCCCTCCACAACTAGATTGAAGGTCAACGACTTGGAGCTGATGGGCCCTGGAGAAACACACTGTTCCCCAATATTCCCCAATAAAAATTTTAAGAAAAATCTGTGATCAAGGCAGAGCTATATGCCAATCAGAAATTATACACAATTAAAATAATTAAGAACATTATTAATATTAAAATAATTCTCAACTCTGCTTACTGCCATAGCCAGAATGTCAGAGAACGTTTGGTCACAGTCCACCGGAAGAGCGCAAACTAGACAAGGAACATCTCTATTACAGGAGATCCTTGAGCGTTTCAAGGCTACATGATAGCTAATGCACTTGTGGAGAAGTAGTGACAATTTTTAACTTGTTATATACTGCTAATCTCTGTTATTATTTCCGCCCTTGTCAAGTATTTAGTTGAGCCAGATAACACTGCGCTTTTTGTGAGTAAAAAAATGGTTCAACATGGGCCATTTCATAAGGTTCTACCTATATATCAATGCATTAGGAAGACACCCTCCCCCTAAAGGCTAAAATTAAACTGCTGGGTGATCATAAACATAGAGCATTTTACAGCCATTTATAAAGAAATCACCAGTAAATTCTGAAACTCAGAATAAAATCTCTGTAAGTCTCTCTCATGGAGTCTTACAAGACTGATGATATATAGAGAAAAAGAGCAAGTCAAAAGAAATCTCTCATCCGCAGGTTAACCCTTAAAGGCCCTCTGCTTTAGTTAGGGTTTCTTTTGCATGACCCCTTAAAGAAGCAGGAGAGGGCCCCAGAGAAGCCTTTAACTCCAAGTTGATTCACATCTCAAAACCTCCCATGAAAGGTAAGCACTAGTCATCCTTCCTAACAGTGAAGGAAACCAGGTCTCACGCCCTTCTCTTGCCTTCCTGTTCCTTCAGAGGGAAGGGGGAGAAAGATGAGATTTTGGTCCCATTCTGCCACCCCATCCAACTCTACACGACTGCTACCACGTTCACGCCAATGTGGGACTCCCTCTTGCCCATGAAATCTACTCATAGGAAAAACTAGCGCATGTCAAAGTGTTGTCATTTGCATTGTGATGGAAGCCATTACTAAGAGGACATTTGAACGGGGGAGAGGGAAATGAAAGATTTCACAGGACCAGAGGTGAAGTCTGGGGCTCTGTGGATCTCTCAAGGCTTCCCGGATAGCTCAGGTACTTAATTTCCCTGAGCCTCAGCTTTCCTTTCAGGAAAATGGGGACAATGATCCCTTTCTTGAAAGCCTTATAGAGGCTTCACAAGAAACCAGTATTTGTACTCTTAAAAAACACGAAGCACTGGAATACGTTCTTTTCCATACATAATTATTTCAGTTTATTTTCACCACTAAATAAGGTAGATATTATCAGCCTTTCCAGATGGGGAAATGGAGGCACAGAGTGTTAAGTGTCTTCCTAAAACTGCAGTTGTTAAATGGCACAGTTGGAATGTGAACACTTAACACAAAGTATTTTAAAGCTACAAGCCTCTAGAAACAGGGAGCATTAACAACCAAACAGCGGGAACTTCACTATTACGCTTGAACGCTGTTTGGTCACTTTCCCTGCCCTTGGCCCTCAGTAGTGTGACAAGGCAAGTAATCAATCCCTCGAAACCAAATCCAATCTTTACACCAAAAGGAACTTCACAGAGAAAGGAGTGACTTCTTCCATATCCTTTTGGACATGTTTTGTGGAAGACATTTATGTTCTTTTATATAGTGTTTTAAATATTCAGGTGCGGGAATTATTTAAAGCAATATAAAAACTGATAGGCATTCTTTCAAAGTCAAAATGCTCCCAGAACAGGGATCTTTCAAACCACCACGACAGTGCTTAGCATTCTTGAGGAAGCCCATGATATTATAAGAATACAATCTTTTGGAGCTGAAAAACTCCACATGTGTATCATCAGTGTGCTGGGCGTGTAGGCAGGCAGGGAACAAATGAGTACGATGGGCTGGTTATAAGAAAACCGGGAATGGTAGGGAGTGTGACACATGCAGCCCACACCTACCCCAAAGGGCAGCTATTACCCAGTTTTTGCCAACTTTTGCCTGGAGAGGGATAACCCACTATCGCCAGACTATGAGATCCTTTCTTTAAAAAGCTGGGAGATCTATTTTTAGGAGGTACATTGATTTTCATCTAACTATTGGCATCTGTTCAGTTTCTGTTTGTGTTTTAAGCGATCTTCTGGGACCTGAGCTCGGCTCCTTGGCCATGGTTGTCTATCCTTCGCTTAAGCGAGCACACTGGCATTCATGTGCTCCCTGGTTTCCAACACCGAGACACCGTAGGCTAATTGTGCCTTAATACCGGACAAACAGGAATTCCTTGCTAAGTTCTATTTCACAGAAAAATAAAAAAATAACAAAAAACAAACACACAAAAGACACCCCTTTGATGCTAGGCCGAAGCATAACAACTCTACAAAGACATACGCAGGGAGGTGGATCCCAGCATGAGCTCCAGATGGCTTCTAGATTAAGCTACAATCTACATGGTGATAAATCACCATCCAAGTTCTTTTTCAGCTCAAGAAGATTTGTAGCCATTCTCCCCGTGTCCATGCTCACACTTGTGAAGTTCTTTAACCTTAGAATACCTTAGTCCCAAGGGAGGTGCGATGGGAATTACTTCAGTAAATATTCATTGGGCATCTATCTACCAGGGGCCCGTTGGTTTGGGCAGATGGACGGATGTGGCCCCACCCTCAAAGAAGTGAATGTCTAGTGGGATACTGGCAGTTAGTACCATGTGTGAAAGGATTACCACTTCAGTTTTTCAATGGAGGAACCCAAGGGTCACAGAGGTTAAGTGAGCTGGAAGGGGTAAAGAAACCGGCCCTGGCACACACACAATTCAGATGCTAGGAACTTAGACCCTAACGTTCTCAGACAAGAGGTGTCTAAAACATTCCAACCTTCCCAAAAGAGCAAACGGATGGGCTCATTCAAAAGAGTCAAACATAAATAAACCCTTTAGAGATATTGCTAAAAAAAAAAAAAAAAAATTTAGACAACTTTGCAAATGAATATATGTTTAAATGCATGTTTGCACAGGCATATCTCAAAAGCAGCTTTTTTCAGATGACTCTAAGACAACACTGATTGGCAAAGTGTGGTCACCCAACCAGCAGCATCCCCATCACCCAAGAGCTCGCAAAAAATACAAATTCTCCAGGCCTCCCCAGATTTACTGAAACAAACTCTGCAGGTGGGGCCCAGCCATCTGTTTTAACAAGCTCCCCAGGTAATCTCATGCACTAAAGCCGGAGAAGCACTGCGGGAAGAGGCTTTGCCAAACCAAACATCACTTGCCTTATTAATGAAAAGAATCTGTTATTTTGGTGTCTTTGCCACACACCTTTGTGACTCAGTTAAAATATAATATTGTGAGAAGAGACCAGATATGAGAGAATTTCTTGGCTTAGGATGAGTCAAGTTTCTTTACAGCGTTTAAAAGTGCCTTGTGCATTTGACGTTACGATTTGATATGCAACCTCAGCCCCACTCTCTAGGAAGCTCCTAGACAGCTGGACCATTAATTGTTCCACTTATTCATCTAAGAAACATTAGCTGAGCACTTCCAATGTCCCTAGCACCGTGCCAGGTCTGGGAATATGGAAATTTTTATTGAACTAAAAAAGATGAAAAACACACTATATATATTACGAAGCTCTGATGTTATTAGACAGCATATAAACTATATAAATCTCTCACAAAATTTGCGTAAATGCCATATTAATTACAAGACAAACACATTACTAGGGAACAGAGCACCGACTTGTGAGTTTACATTGGCAGAAAAAAACTCCGGCATACCTGACGTTCACTTCTAATTTCCAGATGAAGTGGTACTTGCCACGCACACGCTAGACAGACAGCTCAGTATCTGAGGGGGCTCAGGGCTGGAAATGAAATGTCGGCCGGTCCTCCCCATGCTTCCCTACAAGGACCTGCTCTGAACGAACAGGTGTGGAAAACTCTATTCTGAAGGTTCTAACAATGGAAGCAACTTGCAGTCAGTTCAGAAACCCATTGGCCAATGCTCACTCACAGTTAGTAGCGAGATGAGCTTCTGTTATGAACCCAAACCTTTTACCATCTACATACGTACAGTAAGAGCTACTTCGCTAGAATCCCAGAGCATATTAGTTTCCTATTGCTGCTGTAAGAAAACATCACAAGCTTAAGTGGCTTAAAACAATATAAATTTATCATCTTACAGTCCTGGAGGTCAGAAGTCCACAATCCGTTTCACTGGGCTCAAATCAAGATAGCAACAGGCTGCACCCATTCTGGAGGCTCTAGGGAAATCTCATTTCCTTGTCTTGTCCAGCTTCTTGGCTTGCGGCCCCTTTTGCTATCTTCAAAGCCAGCTGTTCTCTCTCTCTCTCTCTCTCCTCCACCTCCTCCTCGCCTTCTCTCCCCTCTCTCCCTCTCTGACTCTGCTTCCCCCATTCTAACTCTCTCACCCTCCTATCTCCCTCTCACAAGTATCTTTGTGATCACATTGGGCCCACTAAGGTAATCCAGGATAATCTTCCCATCTCAAAATCCTTAATTACATCAGCAAAGTCTCTGTTGTCATGTAAAGTAACATTCCCAGGTTCCCTGTAGGGATTAGGACGTGAACATCCTGTGGGCGGGGTTGGGAGGGCACATTGTTTAGCCTACCCTACTGAATGCGACCTTTTTGAGTATGAAAAAAACTTTTAATGCACAAATCAATCGCTAGGATATATGTGACTTGTAAACAGGGAAGGTGATGACGATAGGACAGGCACTCATCATGAGCTAAGATGATGCCAGGAGCTTTTTAGGCTACCTCATTCATACCTTCAGCAACCCTAGGAGGTAGCTCCCATTATCATCCCCCTCTTTCAGCTGCAAGGGGCGGGTGGGGGGCTGGGGGGGTGGGGGGAGACTCCTAGATTCAGTCACTTGCCCAGCGCACATTCCTAGTAGGTGAGACCCAGATCTGCCAGAGTCCGGTGTCCATGCTTATTCTTCTTCATCGCAAATCTCCTTACCAAGATGGAATGAATCACCCCAAGACTTGGCCCATACTTATACAAGGGGCTAGTATGACAAATGTAATTTTTGTACGTCCACATCACAGCTAGCGTTTTTTCCTTCTTCAATCAACTGCCTTATATGTGGAACAGCATAACAGTTAAGGGAATGGACGCTAGAGCCAGGCTTCCAGGGTTTAAAGCACAGTTTGTCACATATTAGCTGTGTGACCTCAGGCAAGTGACTTACCCTCTCTGCTTCAGTTTCTTCATCTGTAAAATGGGAATAATAATATCTGCTCTCATAGGATTTTATGAATCTAAAATCAGTTACTGCAGATAAAATGTCTAAAACAGTGCCTAGCTATAAGTGTACATGATAAGTGTTTGCTGCTATTATTATTATTATTATATAAAAATGCTGACAGAATCAGGGACAAAGGCAGTAACCCTGGGCTCTACAACATGGTAAAAGAAGAGAGTCCTAACCTGAATCAGCAAAGCACAGCGAAGGCATCAGGGTCTGATTTCTCAATACCCTTTAATGGAGTGAACAAAATATGTTCTCCATTCCATAGGGTTCTTATGAAAATAAAATGAGTGAAAACATGTGAAACACTTAGACCGGTGCTTTATTATATTATCAATATTAATCATCTCTGGTGTTATAAAGATACCTAAAAATGCTTACCTCAAACAACACAGAAGAATGCACTAAACTGAAAATTAACTGCACTGTCCTATCTGGAGCCTCTGGGTCAATCAAGGAAAAAAGGAATTAAAGAAAAGGAAAGATACTTCCAGAAGAGTGCCAAATATCCATTTCTTAAATCCTATACAGAAATTCCAAGTTCATACTCAGTGTTCAAATCACTGCTCAGCTGTCGATAATGATACGAAAATACTAGTAGGTTATATTCCTGGTCTTTCCACCTCCCATCTGTACGTCCATCCAGCCATCCATCCATCCATCCAGCCAGCCAGCCAGCCAGCCATCATTTACTAAACACCTATTATATGCCAGTCATATAAGTGATCGGGGCTTACTTAGGATACTCAGGTGAAAGACACGGCATCTCCTTCAAGAATATAAGTCAACAGACAACCGCACAAAGTATGTTATGAGAAATTCAGGTACAGGACTTCTGGGGACACATAAGAAAATAGGCACCTAATTATCTCAACTACTTGAGGTAACAACTGACCTGAGTATTAAAGGTCACGTTACCCAGGCGGGACAATCAGAAGGTCTTCCCAGCAGTCTGGATAGCATGCATCCAAGTACAAAGGCACGAGCGGCCTCTTTGGGGCACTCCAAGTTCCAGTAGGTCTGGTGTGCAGAATCTGAGTGGCTGAGTGGCAGGAAATGATCACAACCAGATCATGAAATCTCCTCTATTGTGTGCTCAAGAGTTTGGAGGGGGAAATGAGGAGCCAACGATGGTGTGAAACAGAGGTGTGGCCAAAGAGACAGAGAGACAGACGTGGAGGTTGTTACCATCTTTGAAAGAGAATTTTGGCCAGCACTTCAGCAGTGACAGTGGATGTGCCACCTTGAGTCAGAAGTAGTGGATGCTTCCTGCCGATCGTGGCCCTGGACGCTTTGCATTTTGCTTTCAATTCTAGGTGGCCCGTGGACTTTCCTTCATTCCTTCTTGGTTCTGTAACACATGTACACCCTTAGGGCTGTGTAAAAATAGGCCCAAAGACCCAGGGCAGAGGCCACTCAGCTGCCCAAGGATCTCAGACACTCCCCAGGCATGCGGCCAGCTTTCTGGCAGCTGCTGGGAGGGCCCCAGGTCACTGGGCCCAGAAACCTGATCCTGCTGCCTGCCGATGGCTTTCCCTGGGCCCAGGACGCCCTGTGAGAACAGGCAGAGCACCTGGCACCAGGGCTCTTCAAGGCCATCTGAAGAGGCTGCCTTTTGCTAGGGGCCACCTGCCCCTGTTTCTTGAGTTCCCATCAACAGGTCAACCCAGGCCCTTTCCAGAAATATTCAATCTCCCCACTCTCGCTAACTCCTGGCTAAAATCAGCTGATTCTGCTGCATCCACAAATAAAAAATAAGGAGAACAGGGATTGGTAAGGTGAAGATTATTCTTGTCTCGCCCTTTCTCTGTCACCCAAGTGAACACCATGAGCTCTAAAACTTGAGAGACTTGGGTTCAAGCTCCAACTCTGCCTCTTAGGTGAGTAATCTGGGGTAAAAAAAACACAAAACCTTTTAAAGACTCAGTCTCCGTGTGCAAAACATAGACAATAATTGCACCTACTTCATAGGATGGTTCCAAGGTGTGACTGTAATAATAGATATAACGCTTAACAGGCCCTTGGTCACAAGCAGTTGGCCCTCAGAGCCCATGCTCTTAGCCATGATGCTTTGCAGCGTCCAGGTCAGAGGTGAAAAAGAAGACCTAGTTTGACTGTCTCTTTTCACAGAGGAGACATGACCAGAGAAAGGCGGGCTGGATCCTTGAGCAGAGCTGGGACCTGATGGCCTTGGCCTGAGGGCTGGCGCTTCCCTGCCCTTTCTAGGCTTCATCACTGTGTTTTTCCAGGTGCTGGCCTGAAAGGAGGCTTCGAGGGTAGCTGTGACAGTGAGGAAGGGAAAGGGAAAGGCCAGGATGGCCCTGCCCTGGGCCACTTACTCCTGCTTACGACAGCAATACAGCTTTTATCACTGTCACATATGGGGTTCCACATAGGCTTTTATTTGGGGAAAAGGGGCGGGGGCTCTGTTCATGGAATAGAAGTTTGAAAACCACAACGCTGTCCTTCTCTGTGCCTACATGCAAATTCCTATTGTCTTGGGAAGTCAGGTGCTGGCATTTTCTACAGAGGTTCCTGAAAGGCCAGTGTAAGGAGCAGAGCTGTGCACTAAGTAGCAGGAACACTGAACCTGGGGTCGACGGAGCTCCAGGGGGCACCCAGGCCGGGCTCTGGGACCTAGCATCTGCGAGGCTTATGCAAAATTCTGGGGATAAGCCTGGCGGGGAGGAGAGGGCTGGCAAGTTTTCTTCAATTTCCAAAAGGTTCCATGTCCCCAAACAGATGAATGATTGCTAAAACTAACCATTGTCACCATAGAAACTGCCATACATTGAGTGCCACCCATATGCCAGGAGAATGGGGATAATAAAGTCACCTTAGCTCATTTATCAAGCACTTAGAATGGCACCTGGCACAAGGCAGAGCTATATTTTATCATTGCAATTATTACCCATATTCACTTTCATGACCTCATTAGTCCTCACAAAAACTTTATAAGGTAGACATTATCATCAATCCCACTTTATAGAACAGGAAATAGAAGCTTCAAAAGATTACATAATTAGCCCAAGGCCACAGAACAGCAGGGAAGGAACTCCAACTTGGCCTGTCTGATTCACAAGTCCAGGCTGGCCCTCAGTCTAGATGTACTAAGGGAAGAAAGCAGAGCCCAGAGCCCAGGACAAGGCAGGTGGGCAGTGCTGGGAAGCCCCAGATGACCCCAAGCCTGAGATCAGCCAGCCAGAGGGAAAAACAGGCCTGGGGCTTTCCACTGAAAAAGGCCAGCAGGCCTAGCTAACTTTGTACCTCTCCTAATCAACCACAGAAAGCCAACCCGCTAAAAAGAATGATTCAACAAGAAAACCACCCCCTGCAGTGGCCATCCCTAGGCTGCCAAGTGAGCCAAGTCTTGGAGCCCAGTGGATTTAGGGAACGAGGCAGGGGCCGCCCCCATGCCCGTTGGCTGAGCTCCAAGGAGTGTTTCTCCTTCCAAACGAACACATAACTTTGCTGAACACACCACTTGAAAGCCAAAACGATGCCTCGAGGTTGCCATGGCAATGTTAAACAGATAAAACATTTAACCAGCTCTGACGCACATACACAAACTTATTTGAGGGCCAAATGGACTGATTTGGTGGGAGCGAGGGGGAGGAGAGGGCAGTGTTGTTTCTACAGCTCCATCTCCAAGGATTTGGCCCCCAAAGTATCTAGGTCAGACTGAAACAGGGCAAAGGACTCAAACATAGGCTGAGACCAAGCTTGCCGGGGAAAGGGAAGGCACTGCTCGTTGTGCCTCTGCATTTTGCTTATGGTCACGATCCCAACTTACAAGAGCAGAGAGCTGGGCGCCAAAAGTCACAGATGCTGATGGTCTAGTTCTGCCTTTCCCTGGGGATCAGCCTTCGACTACCTGGCAACCCGGTCTCCTCACGCCTCAGTGGGGGGATGCTATGCGGGCCCACAGCAGAGTCAGAAGGATCCAATGTGCTCATGAGTGTCAAATCGCTTGTAAACCTGAAAGCACTGCATGGAGGCAGTCGGTGTGGACATTAAAAACATTAACCACCATTTCCCACCAGGCGGCGTTCTCATTTCCCAGACGCCATGGTTCAACGTCCACTCACAGGAGTTGATTGATGACCACAGTTGTCATTTTCCTTTAGGAAACTTTGCTCCTGGGTCCAGTGGGGGTGGCTCTGAGCTGTGGAGTGATGATGAGTGCAATGTGAGGAGTGATGATGAAAGCAGACTGGTCCCAGGTCTGGAAAGAACACTATGCCTACGGGGTCTGTCTACTCTGGGCTCTTCCATGCCTCAGCCCTCACCTCGGACACAACAGGGCTAAGGGTTGACATTGCTGAAAGTCCAGAAGCATCTCACAGACACAGCTTATAGCACTTGGGGAGGATCGATGTTGCAAAACCTCCCTCTGCACGGTCCCTGACACCCTCAGGTAAACAGAATCTCTAGAAATGGGAATGAATCCTCTTCCGCCCATCACTCCCCTGTGCTGAATGAAACCTCATGCCTTTCAAGACTCCCCACTTAGAAGTTATTGTAAAAGCTCCCCTTACCTGGGGTGGCATGGGCCCCCCCTGTGCCATGCACAGATGTCTGTTCTATTGTTGTCTGGTCACACCTTGTTCACTTGGCTCAGCCCAGTGCCGCACATTAGCTGGCGCTCTGTGAAAGTTCTCCGACTGAACGGCTAAGTATGTGATGCCACGCCCACAACGGTTGTGCACCAGTGACCCTGGAATTCTTTAGTCCATATGCCACAGGTTTTTGCTTTCACTTCCCCACCCTCTGGGAAGAGAGCAGGACTTGAAGTAGAACCTGGGATGCAGGAGTTAGAGACGGGAATGGAGCTCAGGGGCAGCGTGATGGTCCAGAGGAGGAGGGTAAGTGAGTGGGTGGGAGGAAGAGGTACCCGCTTCACCTCTTCCAGCTAAAGAGGTGATGAGCTTCTGCCTTCTACCCACAAAATAAAAACTCATGTTTCTATCCACCGACTAGCTGATGAAATACATGTGTTCAAGCCTTAAAAACTGGACTAGCACCCATTCCTCCTGCTTTGAAACGCAATTCCTTTTCTTTGGCTCCATTATTTAGGCCCCTGAAGAGGCTCTGTTTTCTTTAGGAGGAAGCACATGAACTCGGTGCTGACTATGTTCAAGGGAGTCACAGTTACTTCCCCAACTGGTCCACGCCCCTGTTCCCAATCCCTTGTGTGTCAACCTCGTTTCGCCAACATGATGCTCTCCATATACCCTCCCCTCCCGTCTCCTCCAAACAGGCAATATTTAGCAAACGACAACAAATGTTTATCATTAGCCATGCTAAACAAGGCCAAATTGGGAAGTTAACCTTCTAGGAATCTAGAAATGGTGGCCCATCCACTGTGCCATATTCCCAAATGATGCTTCTCGTGAGTAGAAATGCTTTAACCCTAAATGTGCTCGTGCACACACACAGGTGTCGTTACAGCCAGAACAACCCCCATGCTTGTCTCTGAGAACTTCCCATGTGCCCTAGGCGAGTGTTCCCTGCTGAATATCACCGTTTTGTGATACAGGGGAAAGGACGATGGCTCCACTGTCCTTATCATCTTTCTCATTTATAGCAGAGTGGAATGACAGTGGCGGAGGTTGTTACATTTTTCTGGACTCACATCCTGCATGCTGAACTATATTCTCTGCTGCATTTACCACCAGACCATCCATGTCTGCCTCCCCGCCCCTAAACTGGAACTAATTATCACAGACAATTACACGATTTTATAGTCTTGTATTCTGAAAAAAACACAGTCCGTGGGGGGAAGGGAGGGAAAAACCCAACAACAAAAAACAGTTCTTCCATAGCTAAAAGAGTTACGGAGAAGCCATAAAATTGCATTGGTGTTATGGTAGTATTTATAAATAACACATTTACATATAGAACTAAATTTACACAGAAGAACCTGAGGTGACAATCTTATTTTATCATCTTGAAAGTGGACTTTTAACAAGAAACAACACCTCCAACAGAAGGCATGGCAAATAAATATGTACCACATAGAACAAAAGGTTAATTACCTTCAAATGTCAGTTCTACATATGCATATAATAGGCTGGACAAATGTGTTGATATTCATCCCAGGGGAAATACTGCATCTCTTTCATGTGAAGGTATGACTGCATGTGTAAAATACTTGCACTAAAATTAAGTCTTCTATCTTCCAAATTTTCTCAATTATTAATACACTAGACAGCTGCAGTAGCTGTAGCAAAAATAGCAGCCAAGCTTTTCCAAAAGTCAAAGCAGCCATGAGATGTCTCCATGGGGACTTTCCTCTGTAAGGAGTGGCTGCTCTCTGGATCAAACAAAAAGAAAGCAATCTCCAGTGGAACCATAAAAAAGAGAAACTTGTTTCAGAATGTAGACTGAAAAAATGACACCCCCCCCACCACCACCACCACACACACATACACTCACTCCTCTTAATAACAAAAACTTTTCTGTGTATGAAAAAAAGTTAACGGAAAAGGCTATCAGTCCAACTCACTGGGATAACAAGCAATTCAGAAAATTAAACAGTAAACCCAAGGAATGCCAATCACTTTGGTGTACTCTGGAATGAGACTATCAAATGGTGCCTCCTCAAATGCAGTGGCGTGAGGTTAGAAAAACAAAGTATGGGTTTTTTTAGATTTCTGGAAGCAAATGAATATGCAGGAAAAAAGTTGTCCACTTGCCTTCATATTTTAAACAGGTATTAGCATCCTCTAAATAGACTCTGATAATATATATTCTTTGTTTAAATACTCACATTTGAAACGCATTTTAAAGGGAAAAGCTAAGCACTCAAAGCATCGCAATTTAATGTTGTTTGAACTCAACAGTGCTCATCAATTCTAATTCCAAGGGTATATGCAGAATGTGCAACAAGAAAAAAATAGATTTGAAGGTTTAAAAAAAATATCAGCGCTTAAGCACATCACAGCAGAGAGAATATCACTTGTCGAGGTTATGCTGAGAAGGGTCTGGATATGATAATACATTCCATACTTCTTGTCACAGTTCTGATTTCACATCATTCTGATTTTTAAAGGCAATCAGACCACATGCCCCTGTTTCTGAGTAATAAGATACCATCACTTCATCTGTGCCTCAGCTCCATACACACACAGAAATTGTCGTGCGTCTTTGAGGAAGCAGAACATGTCATAACAGTCCAAATTCTAAACAAGTGTATGTTCGCACCAGTTCTGTACCATTTGTTTCTAAGAGCAAGGACCATACTTCATTTTCACTGTCTCACCATCTATGTAAAAATCACAGCCGTGTTTTTTGTAAATGCCAATAAATGCCAGAAAAGCAGACCACAGCTACTTGGAAATGGCTGTTAGTTTAATATAATCCTTAGAGTAACGCTAGTGGTGTGAATGTTTTCAAGATGGTCAATACCATTCAGAGGCAGGGCTAACATAACTCCAATCCTCTCTAGCCTGTGTACCACTTACCATTTGCGATCTGTTCTTCGGACAGCCATTGATGTCTTCAATCTTTTCATTTGCTGAAAAAGGAAACACAAGTCAGTAAAATAAATAACCACCACAGACACTTTGAGTCGTGATGTTCAGGACCCTTGAGGCCAACCAAGTCCTAAGGCCCAGACTGGGGTTTGTCCAATCAGCGCTGGCATGTGAAATACTGAGACGCATCCAGCAAGCCTGAGGACTTACTCAGCGAGACACTGTCCTCCAGGGACAGCTGGGGCAAGGTCGTCATCATCTAAAGCAGAGACAACTGCATCGACGACAGTCTTGGAGTGATGGGACATGGTGGAAATACTGGAGACTGGGAAATAGACTGAGCTGTGATTGTGCTTGTGGGCTCTGAGACAGGCGAGTGCCACCTCCCCACAAAAGACGAGATGGTTCAGAGTGGATTGGTTCAGTTACAACTCAGCTCCAGGGGACCAAAGCTACATTTGATAACATCTCACCCCATCCTTAGCCAGAAATACAAAAATAATGCTTTATACTAATAGGATTCCTAACAATCCTATTTCCAGGGGGTGGCAAACAGAGAAAATGAGCGAGTAAGACTTAAAAATGGCTCCTCCAAGGTCACATAGTAAGTCAAAAGAGATCTGGAACACTCTTGAAGTCACAATAGCACCTACGCACTAAGAGATGTGAAAAAAAGAGAGTGCACTGAATTAACTGGAAATCAAATAACAACAACAGGGAAGAAAGACGCAGCCTCCCATGGTGAAGCATGGTGGAACCCTTGCAAGATGCAGCCCAAGATATCTATGGTTAAGTTTGCAGCTGCAGCCACACACAAAACGGCAGTACATGTACTGGTTAGGACACTGGCTTTGGGGGCAAGGAAACACCAGTTTGAATCCCAGCTCTACAGCTTAGCTGTGTGATCTTAGCCGTGTCACTCAACCTCTCTGGGCCTCAGTTTCCTCATCTGTAAGATGGAGCTAATACTACCTACTTACAGGAGGAGCTATGAGAAATAGATGATATGACACTTAACATGGTGCCCAGTACACAATAAGTGTTCTAGGAACAGTACCTGTCATTAACCCAATAGTACATATACAGTCTTATCTATGTAAACTATATAAAATATGAGTAATAAGATTTCCCTTCTGGATGCCTCCCTCTGAGTTAAGCCCAGAAACTCAGCTAGGATCCCATAATAAAGAACTAAGGACTTGCCTCCTCTGTGATGCCTTTGTAAGTTTCCTCCCCAACCCCATGTCCTGGGACGAGGTTGGCAATCACTAGATTCTGATCAATACCCAGTTTAGCATTAGGTCATCAGTGCTCATTACAGTGAAGGATGGATAACCGTGAGCCTAAGAAGTCACGTTAAAGATTCTTTATATACCATCTGGATCAATGGAACCATAGGGCTTGGTCTAATTACTCCTCTAATTCCTTTTCGTGATCTGTCACCTACACCATAGTCAGGTGCTCCTAGGATGCAAATATCATGGCTCATCTAAGCCTAAGGCTGCCATTTACAAGATGCAAAATAAACCAGTGGCGTAGACCTTATTTATGACCACGCTCTAGATTATATGGGAAGATAGAAATCAAGTGACTAAGCCCGAATGCAAAATAAATGCTTAATAAAAATCCCAACGAATCTTACTTAGACTTCCTCGTTTCCAATTTCATGTAATTTAAATACTTCTCCTTAAATTCTCAGGAATGTCTATGGCTGTCACAAATACTTAGAGGAATAACAGCAGTTCTGATTCTGCTGGTAAGGAGAGCTTGGTCTGCGGATCCAAATGTATTAACTCGGAGTAGGGGGTCTTGGGCTACAGCCCCAAAGCAGATAATCAGATACAAAGGCATTTGTCCCCCAAGTCCTCAACTGTGATTACAGCCAGCGTCCTTAAGTGCCCGTGGCAATTTATGTATTCCAGCGTCTTCAAGACATTCTTAGCCCATTCCTGTAGTAGCTTGTCTGCACACAAGGTGACAAGTTAGTCATTGGAAAGCATCGGTGCACTTTTTAAATAAGAAGAGTAGCATCGGGCTCATTCCTTTTCCAAAGAGCTCCTCTGACAAGTCCAGAGCATTTCACCAGCCCATGCGTCTACGCATGGCGTCTGTGCACGTGCATAGGGCAGCTGGCAGCCCTGCACGCAATGGGAGTAGGTTACCAAGAGGGAGAAGGTACCGTCCTGTGTGTCTGAATTTCCTGGCTGTGCTCAGAGGCAGCCCAAACGGTCGGTCGCAGAAAATAAGTTATCAGCTCTTCCCCCCTCTCATGACAAATCTCTGTCTGGGCTTCCTCCTGCTCCACCCTCTTTTGTTCATCCTGTTTTCCTCTTCTCTCTCTCCCCTTTTTTTTCCCCTTTCTCCTGCCTCTTCTCTCCTTCCCTTTCTGGCATCCTCCCTGAGTGACAGCCATGTACACATGAGGAGGGAGGCCTGTCTCTCTCTGTTGATCCATGCTGTTTATCCTGGCCTCGTAAACCTTTCTAATAACTCACAGAGATGGCACCGAAATGGGCTGGCAGGCAACTGCCAACTTCGGGCAGCTCATGACTCAAGAAGATAATCACACTAATAAGAGACCCAACCCTCAGTCACTACAGGAAGGACAGGAAAAGGCAGCAGCAAAAGGTCCATTTATGCCTAACGAGCAGAAGGCAATGATGGAAAAGTATGGGCCCCAAATAATCCCACTGCCTAGGAAGCCTGCCTCCAGGGGTGTCTGGGATAGATGAAGATTTAGGTGGGGCAGCGTCTGTAAAAAGCATCTATGGTTTTCCTTCAAGTCACATGTCTGATCATGTCAATCCCCAACCTGAAAATGAACTCTTTGACCACTAGCCCTTGCTCTTCGGCTAAAGCTCAGCATTCACTGCCCTGACCCAGCAGCCTGCTTTATTTTGCCTTGTTGACCCTCTGGCTATCTAAGCTCCAGCCTTTTTGTACACTATTTCCTCCAACAAGAAAACCTTCCTGACTGCTTCACTTAGCTAACTCCAAGTTGGAGGCCCTGGCTCATAGGCAAATTCCTTATAGGAAAATCCCATGATTCCCACCTTCCCGTCACATGGGTCAGGTCTCACAGCATCACAGGTCATGCAAGACACTCCTCCAGGCTCTAGAAAGAGGCTTTCCCTCCAAAGGGACAATCTCCCTGCCTGCAAATTTTGATGGACCTTCATTTAGATGTTTTCTTTTTAACTTTTTATTTTAAAATATTTTCAAACTTACAGAGAAGTTATAGGACTAGGACAGAGAATTCCTACATTCCTTCATCCACTCTCATTTGCTCCTTCCCTCCTTTCTCTGTATAGGGACACCTTGCTTCCCCTGTAGTGTAGGCTACATAGATATAGTCCTTTGCCCCTTATATTTGGTGTGTATTTCCAAAGAACAAGGACATTATCTAAGGTAGAATTAGATAGCTCAGAAAATCTACCATTGATATAGTACCAATTTTGTCCATTGACACAAAAATGTCCTTTATGGAGCCAGTTCAGAATCACATAGTGCATTTAGGTGTCACGTCTCGTTAGCCCTGAACAATTTCTCAGCCTTTCTTTGCCTTTCATAGCACTGACATTTTTGAACAATAGAGGCCGGTTCCACAATTTGGGGTTGTCTGAGACGCCTCAGGTTCAGTTTCAGGTTTTCCATCCCTGACTGGAATTCAACATAAGAGATGTTGTGTTCTCTCAGGGTACCACATCCGGACGCACATGACATCCATCTGTCCCTCGCCAGGCACGTAATTTTGATCACCTGGTCGTAATGTCAGGATTCTCCCCTGTGTGGTTACTATATTTCCCCTGGGAACTAGTAAGTAATCAGCGGAGAGACCTTGAGACCATGCAAAATGCCTGCTCCTCATCACACTTCCTTCTCTCGAGTGCAGCATCCATGAGTGATTCTTGCCTTACGTAGTCTTGACCACCATCGTCGCAACTCCCTCTACATTTATCAGTCAGCATTCTCCTGTCCAGTTGAGCTGTCTTATCTATCTATCTACCTGTCTATCTTTCTATCAGTATAGACTTATACATTCCTATTTTATTCCACGGTTCTAACCCAGCACCATCCTCAATATTTTGGTGTTCTCATTGTCTCTGATTAGCTTTTTCTTTGTAGCCTTAGAGGACAGAACAAGTACTTGTAGGGAGACACTATGTACGGGGCAGATTTTGACCTAATGTAAGAAGAGCTTTGGAAGGATTCTAACTCTCCATCTTTCGATCTAGTTGCCTGAAGAGGTAGTTAGCTGCCCATCACAGTGTTTAACAGTCTGTTGACTGCTTTTGAGGAAGCAATTCGTGTATCAGGTTGGGGCTTTTCAAAGTCCCTTCCAAAACGTAGAGCTAAGGGTTGCAGCAGAATCCTGGAAAGGAGGAAGGTGTGACATACAGTTTAGAAGAATGTTCAGAAGAGTATTAAATGCTGAGAAGGGGAAACCTCCAGGCCACCTGTTGGAAAGAATTTAACCTAGACTTGTAGAAGCAGGGGCTGCAAATGAATAAAATTCTTATACTTAATCCTCGCTAAATGCCGTGAACCCAGAAAGGAAGATGACTCAGACCCAAGGACAGTAGCCCGTGGAATGATACAGGAGGGTCCCTCCAGCGGCCCGAGGGAGCTCGGAAAGGTATCAGAGAGAAACTGACTTTTCAAGACTGGTTAGGAGCTCCCCAGCCAAACAACTGCAACCACCAGAATTCTGTCCAGCAGGAGATGGCGGAGTCGCCAGGACTCCAAAATTCTAGATAGATAGTTAGATACACACACATATATGTATGCATTAAGCACATGTACACATACTGATATATCTTTTTACATTTCATTTTCATGGTCACATGTGTGGGGGAAAGCGTGGACTTCACACGTAGAGTACAACTGTTCAATAGCTCAGCATCCTGATCAGACAACGCTGCTCCTCCTCCCTCACCAAGAGACCATAAGATATTGTAAAAGTAAATGCCCTCAACGGGCTGATGGACAATCTAGGAAAGAAGTCACGCAAGAGTCCCCTGCGTTTAGCTGCCTGCTCAGCCACCCATCTTCTGGGCCTGTGTTCCCCACACCCACAGCAGAGGGTGTGAGCCCAGCACCGTGAGGGGTGGAGAGCCATGTGCTGACGTCTGGCCTCACTTCGGAGTCTCTGGCCAGAGCAAATCTTTCCTGCAGGGCTGAGGGACAGCAACTTGGTGGCCTGAGGTATAGCCTGAGTCACTCGTGCTAACTTGAGCCTCTGAAGTCGCACTCTAGTAGCTCCAGGCCCAGGGGGTCACCGACTAGGGAGATTCATATCATCTGAGTAGATTCAGGGAAGCAGCCTCCTGAGCAACAATAAAAACCAGGCCAGCTTACACGTCCGTAGTGCTACACTTAGTAAACTCACAACGTACATGCTACCACTGACCTCTTCTGGGCCCATGACAGACATAACTAATCTATCACGACGCAGTCTGACACTGATACCAAGGCCTCATCGTCCTTCTATGCACACCTTTCTAGGCAGTGGCTACCAAGTGCTATCTAGGAACACTTCACGGTTTCCAAATATATTTCATATTTGAGATCATCCCTGCAGTTCGTAAGGCTGCCACAAGAGCAGACAAAGCAGGCGTGACTGTGTGCATTTTAAAGATGGGGAAACAGAGGCAGCAGAGATTAAGTGATTTTTCAGAGGTCCCACACTTGCGGGGGGATGGAGTGGGGATGAAAGCAAGGCTTCTGGGCACTATCCTCTCCTACTTTCTCTTTTGCTGCCTGTGCGGAAAGCGGAGAAGAGTCTCCATGGAAACACTGCACAGCCCCAAGACTCAGTCACAGTAGGCCCAGGTGCCGGGTGTGACCCTGCTGAGACAGATCCAAACCCAGCTCAGGGGCGACCCCCCTCTTTCAGGAGGACCTAGCCAAGAAGATGCTACTCCTCCTTCCAAGGTTACAAGCCTTGCACATTTGCCTCTGTTCCCCGCGAGGAGTGCAGTGCTGGCACATTCAGTGTTCCACAACTGCTTCCTGCACTGAAGTGGAAGGAGGCAGAGCCTTCCATTGTGTTCCGTGTCTCCAGATCGAGATAGGTATAATACAGCCGAGCAAAGAACAGAAGTTTTAGAAGCAGACACCGAGGTTACACTTCCCTCACACACAGATCATGTGCTACTGGGCTATTGAGACTCACTGGGCCTCAGTTTCTGCATTTGCAAAATGGGGAGAACACCACCTACTTCACAGAGGTGCTGAGGATTTAAATGAGAGAAATATTTAAAAGAGCTTCGTAGGTGTGATGATGAAGAGTGGGAGGAAGAGGATGGAAGGGAAAAGGAGGAGTGACAGACAGACCTCAGGCTGATCCCCAAATCTCCTGTCACTGAAGCTCAAGTCCGTATGACGCTTTCCTGTTGAGTGTGGCAGGACCTAGGACTTCTGACCAACAGAAGGTGATGGGGCATCATTCCCGTGATGTTACGGTACATTATGTAAGGTGCTTTCTCTTCAAAAAAAGCTTTCTCTCTTGCTGACACTGCAGAAGCCGATCAACGTCGCCATGTTAGGAGACCCACGTGGCAAGCAGCTGAGAGTAGCTTCTAGGAGTTGAGAGTGGCCTACAGCCAATAGTCCGCAAGAAATCAGGACTCACCTCCTACAACTGCAAGGAAATGAATTCTGCCAACACTGAGTGAACTTGAACCCTCCCTGGTCAAGACTCCAGATGAGAACTCAACCCTGGCCCACACCTTGACTGCAGCCTTGCAGAGGTCCCCAGCTGCACTTCTGATGCACAGAAACTGTGAGCTAATAAATATATGTTGTTTAAGCTCCTAAGTTTGTGGCCATTTGTTATACAGCAACCGAACACTAACACAGGGAGGGAAGGAAAAAGGAGAGAAAGAGGCGGACCCGTGGAAGCTAGTCTTAAGAAATCAATCTCAGGACAGCAGGGAAGTTCTTTTCTCCTTGAATGACAGTGGCAGTCCATAAGCTTCAGTTAAGGCCACTCTGCCTGTGTTTTTTCAAATACCATCTCCACAGAAGTGAGCAAAACCACAGCTATACTAGGGTACTTCTCACATTTGAAGGGTAAGCGACTTTCCCACTACAACACATGCCCCAGGGGCTGCAGCTTCTGTCCTTTCCCTGTGCCTTCTCCCTGGGCATCTCTGGGCACGAGTCGGCTGCTGCCTGCGACAATAATTAGTCTAACGCTGTCTAATTGACCTCCCGCCTCCTCAGTCTGCTCTGAACTTGTGGGCAGGACCCCTGGGGCGCTTCCCTTAAGACCCAAGGCAAAGCTGTGCCCAGCCTCTGCCCATGCGCCTTTCTGGATGAACCCTCTCCTCCCAGCGCATGGCCAAGGCAATAAAAATCCCTCTGCTCCAGTTCCCTTCTCCTAGTGTTAAAACCAGAACCAGCCCTCTCTGGAGTCTGATCCTTTGATTTCTCAGACCCAGTGAGACTTGGCAGGACTAGACCAACCTCATGTTGCTTTTTTTTTTTTTTTTTTTTTTAAATATTTCCAGAATAATCCACAAAAAGAAGTACCAACAGAGATGGGGCTGGAATGAGAGAATCTGAAAGATAGTAGGAGGTAAGGATGGGGACAGAGAGCCCCTCCCCAAATCAGCCTTGGCTAGCCTTTCTTTTCAGAGGAACAAGATGAGATTGCTGTGTGGGTGATCTTATCAGGAAAAAACAAGCTGGTACCCACACTCCCTGAGCACAAAACAGTCAAATAAATTCTCAACACATGTGGCAGAAATATTGCATTTTTCATAGAGATTGCAGTGTTCTATTCCATTGCCTGACTCGACCCCTCTGAATCTCCCCTGTAATTCATCAACCCCAGTATAAAATCTGCTCTTACCCACGACCTGGATAATCTGAGCCAGAAGGACACCGTCCGTCACATCTTGCTGGAGATCCTTGATGAGACGTTTGTGGCCTGATTTGGCTAGATAATGATTGGCCCAGTCCGTGTAGATCTGCAAAAAAGCAAGGAGGCAACTTTAGGAAGCCAGTCGGACCCCATCTCCAAGTCTGAGGCCGCTGCTTGGGCTGGTGTTGCAGCCGCCGTCCAGCTGCCCTGGGCCAGCCGGTGCCATTAACATTCAGGGCATTGTGCCGATGGGGCATTCAGCAACCATAGCTGGGCTTTTGCCTATTGAGAGGTCTGCAGTCAAAGCTCAGGGAAAAGCTAAAGAAAGCTTCAAAACATGCAGAGGCCTGAATGGGATAGGGGACACGGAACGAAAGTCTGTGCCAGATGGCTTTGAGAGGCTGTGGCTCTAAATGCGAGAGAGGTCTCCCCCACCCCTTGGCTACCACCCCCACCCCTTCCGATCTTTCTCTCTTTATTGAGAAAACATATGGGGAGGTTACCACCCAACAGGCATCTATTAATGGGCCGTTTCAGGGTAAGGAGGGCTATTGAGTTAACCAATTTCTCAGGAGCCAGGGTCCCTTGTACAAAAACACAGAGCCCCTCAATTACTCTTGTATGAGTGGAGGTATTGATGGCTTCACAATAATCTCAAATTTAATCGTTTTAATTTAAAAGCCAGGCATCATTTTCACTGTTGGGATTCTGTGAACAAAACCCAGCAAATTCCAACATATTTAATCATTGCACTAGTGTACACTACACCCTGAAAGGCAAAGCCGGGGTCACCCATGAGATCAGGAGAGCAGACCCCCTTGGGGGACATATATAGACCTGCTCCTATGGTCGACACAAAGGATATTTTCTTCCAAACAGGCCAGTAAGCATGAGAAAACTCTCGTTGAAAACTTTCCCCCTAACTGACATAAATCAATAACGAACAAAATTAAAAACCTTCTCGACAATTTTGAGCGGTAAGTTCCATGCATGGATTGTGAGTTGGTGGAGGGACACACAAGCTCTGTTTACTAGGACTTTTGTCCCCGAGAGTGATACAAACAAATGACTGCTCAAAAAGATAACCATCCTACCTCAACTGGGTCATATATGACCATGTTTCCCCGAAAATAAGACCTAGCTGGAGAATCAGCTCTAATGCGTCTTTTGGAGCCAAAGTTAATATAAGACCCGGACTTATATTATATTATATTATATTATATTATATTATATTATATTATATTATATTATATAGACTCGGTCTTACAGTAAAATAAGACCAGGTCTTATATTAATTTTTGCTCCAAAAGACGCATTAGAGCTGATTGTCCAGCTAGGTCTTATTTTTGGGGAAACGCGGTAGTGCCAACCGTTCACGTACCCATGTGGGGTCTCCACCAAAATGGGAAGGTGATCCCTGCATCTCCACCAGCTGACTTGCTCTGACACCTCATGTGACACGCAGAGCAGTGGAAGCCCTGCTCTCACTGTCTGTCCTGTTCTTCTGAACACCATGCCCAGAGTAATATCACACAACTGGGCCCTGCTCCTGGACTAGGACAGTGGGCCAGGGCCTGCACTGGCAAAGCAGAGCCCTACTAGAGAGGCGGCACCTCTGACTACTTCACCTGGGACCACAAGGGCATCATCCCCAAAAGGGAAAGGCAGAGCTGCACTTTCTACCTCATCAAGATCTGAGGACAGACAACCCCTGTGCACGCCCATGCCCATCTCGAAGTCCAGTCTTCCCCTGCAGAAACCCACACGCACACTGCACACCACAGTGGGATTCTATTTCACATCTCGGACCATGGTATCCCATCCTTAAACTCATGTTGTTTTCCTTCCTGGGACTCCCAAGTTGTCAGAGATCAAAAATCTAGAAAGATCATTTTCAATTTTGTAAGCACTGAGACAGCTAAGGAAATGGAGCGCCATCTTGGTCGATACAATAGCCAGTCTGAAATGTCAATGATCAGTAAATGAAATTGTTAAGAGGGTGAGAGAGAAATATTAAAAGGCAAAGAGGCAGCCCTGTGTTCAAGTCTGTTTCATAGTCTCCATGAGGGTAGGGATTGAGGTCTGTTTTGTTCACTGATGTATCCCCACAGCATGAGGTACATTAGTTCTCAATATGCATCTGTGGATGTATGACCTCAGTTGAGCTATTGAACTTCTCTGAGGCTCAGTGTTCTTATCTGTACAATGGGATCAATACCATCTACCTGTCAAGCTATTATGAGGGTCAAGTGACACAATATATGTGGAAAAGAAAAATGCCCTCTGCAGACTAGAATAAACAACTATCAAGCATCGTGTCTACCACCTGCTGAGCACTGGTATAAACACGTTACACAGGTTAACTCACTTAATCCTTATTCTATGAGGTAGATACGTGTACTGTGTCATTTTTCAGAGGAGAAATTGAAGTGTAGCGAGGTGAAGTAACATGTCCAAGGTCACAAGTGGTAGAGCCAGGATTTGAACCCATGCTGACTACCTGGAGAATCCCTTATACACTGCGCCACTGCTTCTCTGAACAGCAATATAAATGTTAGTTAAATCATTCGTCAACTCTATGACACTCTCCTACTGACGCTGGGCTCATTCCAGTATTCAGGGATGCTCTCACTGAATGAATTAGAAAATAAATAACTAAAACCCCCAAAACCCAGTTCTGTCTCTTGCTATCTGAATGCCCTGGGGCAAGTCACCCAACTTTTCTAAATTTCAGTTTACTCAGCTATAAAATGGGGACAATAAGGCCTTGAGAAGCGGGTTGTGAAGACTCAGTGAGGTACAACATGGAAGCCCCTGGCCTGGCCCCCAATGGAGCTCAGGAAGCAGAGGCAGGAGAGCAGTAACGAGGGCTTTGGCGTCCACAGACTTGCTTTAGATCTTAGCCACCAGGTAACCAATGACCTCTGTGCCCTTTGGCAGGCTGTCCTCATTTACAAGATGGGGATAATAATGCCATCATCAAGCTATTAGAAGATGAAATGAGCTTGGATACATACAGGACTTGGAATCTGGCACATGCTAAAGTGTTCAATAAATTAAAGTAATAATTAGAAATTTTACCACCAGCATTATAAAATGGACCCAAAGCAGCCACAGCTTCTGCCCTGAACCTCCAGGACACAAATGACTCAGGGACTCACTCCCCTTTCTCCTTCACACAGCACAATTTGAAGAGTCTGGAGTATCCCCCATCCAGAGTCGCAAATTATGGTCAACTATAAAAGAAAGGCAGGTCAGAAACCAGCCAGGTTGGTACATGGAGCGAGGCTTCCTTCCCTCACCAGCAGGAGGCACACCTACAATCCTACAGGGCTCTCTCAACACCTCGAGGGATCCCACCAGCTACGTCTGAGGGACTGCGACATTCCAAAGCTTAGAGCCATCGGCCAGGAGACCATCAGCTGAAGTGAGAAGGTCACTGACAAGGGTACTGCTGCGTGAGAGGTGAGGCTGGTGCTTCCACTCATTTTCTTCTTAGGTGACGAAGGGCACTTTAAAATACACGCACCGTCTTTATCTAAAAGCAGCCACCTACGTGTCTGCAGATCCGGCAGGAACGCACAGTATGGAGTCATGGTGAGGCCACGTAGGTCTTGGGTGTACCAGGGAGAACCAGGAGCCAGAAATGGACCTCTCTACCTCAAGCTGTTTACACCAAGAGTTCTTCTGTCAGCTTTAATCTACCTACACACCCCTGCCAACTTCATCTTCCAGAACACAGCTCTTACCCGATCAAAAAAATCATCAGTGGCTCCCCACTTGCCACTGAATTCAAGTTGTCAGAATTCACACTGCAGTTTAAAGCAGCCTTATCCTCCTCCAGACTCGCCCAGGCCATGTCCGACCCTTCTGCAGGAGACGCAGTGCGTGTGAAGTTAGGAGCATGGGCTTTAGAAACAACCAAGTCAAGGAGGCCCTTGGCCCCGGGCAAGCAAATTTCTATTAATCTTGCTACACCTCAGTTTTATCTTAAAATGGAGATTATACCAAATACAGTATTAGAAAATACAATGCCAGGAGATGGCACACTGTGACCTGGGCCTAACCCAACTGACTGCCTGTTTTATAAACAAAGTTCTGTTGGGACACTGTCACATCCACTTGTTGTCTACGGCTGCTTTCACCCGACAATGGCAGAGTTGAGTAGTTGTGACAAAGAGACATCTGGCCACAAAGCCTCAAGTATTTACTAACCATTTCTTCACATAAAAAAAAGAAAAGTGTCACTCTGTGTTATAGGGATTGAATGAGTTAATATATCTACACATAGCAAGTGCTCAGCGGTAATAATTACAATGACCCTCAGGAAAACTCGACATACCTCATACTTCCCAGTCTCTGAACTCACGCCACCCTGTCCACATGACCGCCTCCATCTCGGGTCACCCTGCAAGGCTCACTTCTAATGCCAGTCCCTGCATAAAGTCACTCTTGATTTCCTGATTGCATCCTAAGCTGCACACGATGCAGAGACTGCAGAGAACTTGTACGTTGGCACCATGTAGGGTAGATGCTGAGGAAAATTTGCCTTCATTGGTTGATGTGAGCTTTTGTCTATTAGCTTTTATCTGTTCCTACATGTGAGGTGATTTCCGTGCTGTGATCAGGGGTTGAGTAAACTCCCCCTTTGGTCTCCTTCTCCGGAGCAGGGGAGGCATGAGATGATGTTTGTGGTTCTGTCTGTGCTGTGAGGTGATGGTTAGCTTAGGGTTAAAAAAATTGTTGATCGGGGTTGAGAGAATTCCCTCTTTGTTTTGTCTGTTTCACCCACATCAGCAGATGAAGTGAAGAAGTAGCTAAGTTATATCAGGACGACGTGACAGGCATGTTGCCAGGCTTTGGAAGACCTTGGGCTGATGGTCCTGAGCAAGAACAGTGGATACTGCTTATCCAGATGAATTGGCCCTTTGGCCGGATGGGCAGCATTCATATCAATAACTGCCGGACCCTCCCGGAACTGGCCATTCCCAGAGGGGGAGGTAGGAACAAAGTGCCTGGCTCTAAGGTACATTTTTGGAAAAGATGGCAGACCTCAGTTGGCAGTGTTATTACTATTATTTCATCATTTGGTCATTTGTCATTGGTGATTTTTCATCATGCTAACATTTTGAAGACTCCCAGCAACATGCAGCTTACAACATCAGGGGATGTCCAGCCGCGAACCTGGTGAGGGCCGGCTGGTTCCCGGCCTCTCCAGTGTTGTTCCCCACGGTTAGCCTTCTTGAGAACTTGTCAGCATCTAGAAAACTTGTATGCAGCTTGCAGCTTACGTCAGAAGACGCCCTGATGTCTAACAACAACAACAGCAGCAGCAGCAACAGTCTTCAGATTGTTAACACCTTGAAAACTTGTATGCAGCTTGCAGCTTATAGCATCAGAAGAGCTTTGACTTCTAACAACAACAAAGACAATGTCAAAAACAACAACATTCTTGGGAACAAGCAGCAGTGTGGGAGACACCTGAGTTTCTCTCAGCTACAGACCTGGCAAGGTTTTGATTTATTCCTTTTCAGTGCTGTTCTCCCCTAGTTTGGTGAGCTTTTGGCATCTACTGTAATAGTTACTGTCCTATAAAGCTTACCATTGCTTTTGGATACTCCTTATTGATGTTATTTGTGTATTTAGCCAAGTGATTTTTGATCAATAGTAAACATATGTTGGGATCTCTTAAACTTATATGTATGTGTACTCCTTTGACGCGACGTTGTTATCAATGTATATAGTTTAGTCTTAACCACCTTTACTTTCTGACATAACATATTCTATTGTCTTTGTCTTTTGCTATTGCATATTGATAAATAAATTGATTAGATACTGCTAAATAAATTCATTAGCCCCATTCTAGCGTGTGTCATCCCGCCTGCTTCTTTTCCCCACTGGTCATTATACATCGCCTTCTCACTCTCACCACCAGATTTTGGCAGAGACCATATCTTGCCCATCTTTGCTGCCCAGTAGTGCTTCACAGGAAGAGGGCACACGGCAGGAGGGTGTTAAGTGGTTGCCGGGTTGAGCTGAACACAAAGAAAAAGGGCAAATCAGGAGAAACTGATTACATTTGAGATTTAAATAATGTGAGCTCTCAGCGAATCCTCAAACCAGGATCTCGATTTGACTGAAAAGAGGAAGGAACAGAGGAAATAGGTTACTCCATAGCTCACGCTTACTAATCCGAACCCATCCAACAAGAATCATTAATTATCTGGAGTTTCCCCTTCCCTCCCTTGTCGCCAGCTCTCAACTTTTTGAAGTGAGTCATAAGAAAACACCCAGATTTCTTTTATTTTTAAAAAAATATTTTATTTTTCAATTACAATTGATATACAATATTATATTAGTTACAGGTGTACAACATAATGATTAGACATTTACGTATTTATGAAGTGATCCCCACGATAGATCTGGTACCCATCTGACACCATACATAGTTATTACATTATTGATTATACCCCTATGCTATACTTTATATCCCCATGACTGGGGTTTCCAGGTGGTAATTCCCACCTGTTCTCAGGAATTTTTTTTGCTTTCACGTTCCCAAATACCAAGAAAAGTTGGCCAGGAAATCGGGGAAATCAGCTCCTTGAACCCAGTAATACCCACAATGGGAAATAAATGTACTACTTACAATGTATCTCTTAGACATTTTTCCTATTTATCACTAGGGTTTCCAGGCAGGATTCCCATCCATTCTCAGGAATTTTTTTCGCTTTTCCATTCCCAAATCCCAAGAAAAGTTGGTCAGGAAATCAGGAAAATAGGCTCCTTGAACCCAGGTGGTTGGTAGTATCAGCCGTCACTTTGTAGAAACGATTCATCGTGGAGAACAGGAAACAGTTTATATCTTGGGATTTGGGAACAGGAAAGCAAAAAAAAAAATTCCTGAGAGCGGGCAGGAATTCCTGCCTGGAAACCCTACCCATGACTATTTTGTAACTACCAATTTGTACTTCTTAAGCCCTTCCCCTTTTTCATCCACCCTTCCCTCCCCCTACTTTCCTTCTATTTGGCAATGATCAAAATGTTCTGTATATCTATGAGTTTCTTTCTGTTTTGTTTGTTGATATTGTTCTTTAGATTCCACATATAAGTGAAATCATATGGCATCTGTCTTTCCCTGACTTATTTCACTTATCATAATACTCTCTAAGGCCATCCATGTTGTTGTAGAAGGCCAGATTTCATTCTTTTTTATGACTA
This sequence comes from Rhinolophus sinicus, assembly GCF_057876585.1. NCBI lineage: Eukaryota > Metazoa > Chordata > Mammalia > Chiroptera > Rhinolophidae > Rhinolophus > Rhinolophus sinicus. The sequence continues at coordinate 154,932,098 of NC_142514.1, read as the reverse complement.
AGAGTCCATTGTATATGGACTCTTCTCCTTTATCCATTCATCTATCAATGGACACTTAGCTTGCGCCCATATCTTGGCTATTGTAAATAATGCTGCAATGAACATATGGATACATATATCTTTTCGAATTAGTGTTTTGGGTGTCTTTGGATAAATACTCAGAATTGGAATTACTGGGTCCTTCTTTGTCTAGTATAGCCTTTGTTCTAAAGTCTATTTTATCTAAGTATTGCTACTCCAGTTTTTTTGTTTCCATTTTCATAAAATAGCTTTTTCCATCCCTTTACTTTCAATCTGTGTGTTTCTTTCAATGTGAAACGAGTCACTTGTAGGCAGCCTATGTAAGGGTCTTGCTTACTTATCCATTCGGCCATCCTATGTCTTTTGATTGGAGAATTTAATCCATTTATATTTAAAGTAATTGTTGATAGATATGTAGTTATTGCCATTTTATTATTCACATTTTTTATCTTTTTTTCCCTTTCTTCTTCTTAAAGAAGTTCCTTTAACATTTCTTATCATACTGGTTTGGTGGTGATGAACTCCTTTATCCTTTTCTTGTCTGGGCAGTTCTTTGTCCTTCTGTTCCAAATGAGGTTTGCTGGGTAATCTTGGTTTTCATCACTTTGAATATTTCATGCCAATCCCTTCTGGCCTGCAAAGATTCTGTTGAGAAATCAGCTGACATTCTTTTTGGAGCACCCTTGTAGGTAACTAACTGTTTTTAAGATTCTTTCTTTGTCTTTAACCTTTGCCATTTTAATTATGATGTGTCTTGGTGTGAGCCTGTTTGGGTTCATCTTGTTTGGGACTCTGTGCACTTCTTGGGATTGTATGTCTATTTCCTTCACCAGGTTAGGGAAGTTTTCAGTCATTATTTCTTCAAATAGGTTTTCAATTCCTTGCTCTCTCTCTTCTTCTGGTCCCTCTATGATGTGAATGTTGGGATGCTTGATGTTGTCCCAGAGGCCCCTTAAACTATCCTCATTTTTTTGGATTCCTTTTTCTTTTTGCTGTTCTGCTTGGGTGTTTTTTCTGCTACCTTATCTTCCAAATAACTGATTTGGTCCTGTGTTTCACCTAACCCGTTGTTGATTCCCTCTAATGTATTCTTCATGTCAGTTATTGTAGTCTTTATTTCTGACTGGTTCTTTTTTATGTTTTCTGTCTCCATTTTTATGCTTCCTATCTCTTTGTTGAAGTTCTCCCTGAGATCATTGAGCATCTTTATAACCAGTGTTTTGAACTCTACATCTGGTAGATTGCTTGTATCCTTTTTGTTTAATTCTTTTTCTGAAGTTTTCTTCTGTTCTTTCATTTGGGACATGTTTGTCTCCACATTTTGGAAGCCTCCCGTGTTTGTTTCTATGTATTGGGTAGGGCTGCTCTGTCTTCTGGTCTTGGGAGAGTGGCCTTGTATAGTAGGTGTCCTTTGGGGAGCAGTGACACAGTCTCCCTGGTCACCTGAACCAGGTGCTCCAGGAGTGTCCCTTGTGTGGTTTGTGTGTGTGCCCTCCTGTTGTACTTGAGCCTTGATTCCCATCAGCATGTCAATGGGAGGAATCAGACCCTCAGGCTGAGTGGGTGTGAGGACTGGCTGTGACTACCACAGTGGAGGAGCTGTGGTGCAAGGGCTGACCCTACAGAGCAGGATTCACTTTAGTGGGGCACAAAATGATCTGCAGATGGTTGCCACTTGTGCTGGGCTTAGAGGGGCCTGGGAAAGGCTAAGCTGCAAACTGAGGCCAGCTGCCACCTGTGCCAGACTTAGGGCTGTTCATCAAGAGGTACAGGGCATACTGAGGCCAGATGATAATTGTTTGCAGTTTATGAACCTTTGAGAGATTTTAGAAAGTCCACAGCATGAGCCAAGACAAGCCATTTGTATGGAAAAGCCACTGGAAGTGGCGTGGGTGGGCCTGCAAGTTCGGTGGTCTCAGAGAATCACCAGGGCAGGCCGATCCATGTTAACCAGGTAAACAGAGACTCAATATGGTACCTGCCTGCATGGGCAGGCTGGGTGGGAGGAGGATTCAACAAAGGAATAATAGCTTCTGCCAGCACGTCTGTCTGGCAGAAAGCTGCCTACTCCCCAGCCCTCGGCCTGAAGTCAGAGAATTCAGGTCTATCCTGTATGTCCCTGGCACCTTTTGAGTTGCTGCCCCCGCACTGGAGCTCAGAGTGAGTGAGTGCATCAGGGAGTAAGTCCAGGCGTGGGCCCTTTAAGGGGAATCCCTGGGTCTCCTCAGCCACCACCGCTGCTGGTTTTCACAACCGGAAGTTACAGTGACTTATCTCCCTGGCCCTGGACCCTGGGCTGGGGAGCCCAGTGTGGGGCTGGGACTCCTCACTCCTCAGGCAGCACCTCCACAGCCACGATGCCCCCTCCAATATTTAAACACCACATACAGGTGTGGGATCTGCCGTTCTGCATCTCCACCCCTCCTCCCAGTCTCAATGTGGCTTCTTCTGTATGTCCTCAGTTATAGGACTTCTGTTCAGCTAGACTTCAGGTGATTCTCAATGATGTTTGTTCTGTAGTTTAGTTGTAATTCTGAGGTGGTTGTGGGAGGAGGAAGGCACAGCATTTACCTACTCCGCCATCTTGAGCAGAACCCTTTCTTGAAACACACTTGCCTGCCTGGATTCTGAGGCTGAGTTCCAGATTTATTTAAAAAACAAGTTTTCACAGGCCATGCTAAGAACCGATATAATTCAGCACCATCTCCTTCCCTTGCTGTTTCAGTGGCTCATGCAATGAATACCATTCTTCCAAAGGGCAGCCTTCGAAAATAAACTCACAATAACCCTAGGCATCAAAAGCAGCAAAACTTGGGTGCAATTCAGCAAAACTGGGCAGGGGGTATGTGACAGATTTTAAACAATGGCTCAAGCATGTAGGACTTCCTGTCTAAGTGCCAGGCCTCCAGAATCAATTTCTCCGGAGCCTCTCCTTCCCCAAAGTTCTGGAGCCTTGAGGGCTGCTGTTGCTTTTACCCTAAAGTCCACTGATCCTTGATCTGCGACGTTTTAGAAATGGACAACACAAAGAACTGCACAGGAGGAAAGAACAAAAACCACCAGCCCCACTCCCAACTCCAAACCATCAAGTTATTCTAGAGAAATGATCTTAGAGAAAGGCTCTAACATCACTTCTCTCTCACTAGGATCTGAGGAGTCTTCCTTCCCCATTGCTTTCCTACCCTGATCCTTCCATCTCCCTGAGCTTACCTCTCACCCCACCCCCCCAAGGGGAGACTCAGTGCTCCAGAAATGCTGAGTGAAGGAGAGAAGCTGCTGTCAAAAACTTGAAGGAATAAATTGGGGAAGGAAGGTGATGACAGCTGAACAGTGAATTCGTTTTGATTCACGTATTACCCCTGAAAGAATTTTAAGGAGTATGTCAGTCATTTGTTTGCCTATAACTTCACATCATCCCATATCACATGGGGTGAGATCAAAGAGGGAAAATTTTGACACATCAATTGAAGTAAAGAACCTGATTATTAGTTGTGATAAGAAAACTGACAACAATTGCACTGTGTTAAGCCAACGGATAATAAGTTTATACTGTAATTAGGTAGGTGGTTAAAGCACTCTAAGTAAGGAACCCGTGAAAATTGCCACAAAATAACTGCACCAAAAGTTGGTTCCCTAAGGACTCAACTATAAATCCAGACCAATATGCCAGACATCCTGATGGATCTAGAAGGTAGTGGGTAGTATTAGGATGGTGGTTCCAGGAGAAAGAGGATAAAATGTATCTCTTAGAAGGAAATGCCAGTGTTGAGATGAAAGTAAACCAGCCATTCAGCATCAGAGGTAGTTTCCAGTCCATGAATTATAAAGGGAATGCTACTGTTTGGCTTCAATTCAAGAGGCTTTGGTCACCTCGTCAACATAGTATCATTTCCATGACTCAGCAGTATGTGGTTAAGTGGTTTAGTTCCTATTGTTCTGAAGTACAAAAATAAAACTGCAACAATAGTATAGAGCGTTCATCCGGTTCCTTAATACCACAAAGAATGATTATTCAACTATTAACAATTTTAAGAAAATCAAAATACACCATTTGTTATAAGGGGCAAAGCTGGCAACACATTCACTTCTGCATCCAGCAAGGCATGTGGGAGCCACCCCACAGGTGCCGTCACATGGCCACACAACTTTTTAACTGCACTGGGGTGGGGAAAGGGCCTGAAATTAGCTGATGGCTTTTTTCCTCTCTCTCCATCAGTCTAACATACCCTTTCTCAGTGTAGACCCCTGCCTGCCTTGATTAAAACCACTGCCTTTGAAACCAACCGTCAAATGAGTGAAATGGTGTCCCCAGCCCACAACATTGGACAAAGAGGTAGAACACAGAGCAGCCACTTTTCTGTTCAAGACCACACAGCACTGCCGGGGCTGGGCCTGAACATTGGCCTTGTTCCCTGGTTTCTCTGAAGAGTCCAGTTCTGCCCAGTGTTCTTGGTGCCACCATATGCCCACCCCAGAGGGTAATGATTCTCCTGCCATCTTCACCTTTGACATCTTCTGATGCACTACTTCGGTCATTTGTGTTTTTTTCAAGAATCACAGTGACCACAAGGGCAGCGTGTCTGCACTCTCGAGCTGGCATGGACCAGGGCTGAGATCTGGCTCTGCCTCTAACCAGCTGGATGGTCCTTGGTGAGTGATGCCCCTGGCTGAGTGTCAGGGGTCCCTCACCTTGTGTCGGATGATATACTGGCTGTTGTATGGACTAAATGAGAGCATGTAAGCAGCTAACACAGCGTCTGGCACATGGTGTTAAGTAAATGGTGGTTATTAATATTCCAATTAATAAATATGTGGCTATTTATTTGGGGGGAATAAGTCATTGTAGATTCCCAAGAGTTTACAATGATGAGAGCCACACATTTTTAACTCTTCCATTGAGAATCTTTCCCAAATGGATTATCACGATCCCTTTTTAAATTAACCCAATTTTGCTTTATCTTGATGACCCATGGACATCACTATGAATAATAGTGTTTTCATGCATACGAGCACAAGGATGCCCTGAGTTACAGGGCCTTCCTTAAGAGATCCCAGAGTCCTTTAAAATTGGGTGTATCGTAAGAGAAAGTACTATTCTAGCAAGAGCCTTTCCGTCAATGAAAATACATAAGCAGAAGGATTTTGGTGCATCCCTGAGTGCTCCAAGGTGTAGTAAGAAAAGCTTTTTGGCTCTTAGCTGGTCTCTAGGCAGGGAAGGCTGCTGGCGCGCGGGGCTCCAGGAGCAGTGAGATGTGACTGGGTTCTGTATTCCCCACCTGAACACACGTGGAATGGTACTGCCAGCCCTCCCTCGTGACATACATTTTATAACATGGCTAACGTGAACTTATTTATACCATGGTATACATCCCTATGTGGACCCAGCAGATGTGACGCAGCCGGGAGAGGGGAGGAACCCACTGCTAGTTTCCTCCCTTGTTATCGACAGTGATCTATAATACTTGCCCACACAGCCACAAGGATACACCCTGACACCTGCCCTCACATGTGCTTTTGTTTAAAGGGACACACACACAACTAGTGACCAGAGAGAGGGGCAAGGCTTATCACCAACCTGGATTTCCATCTTGCTCCACATCCTGGCTCATCTTTTCTCATCCTTTACCCCTGAATAGCAAGTCAAGATAAACTGCTTAGACCACATTAAGCAAATGCTACCTGAGCCCCAGGCCATGCTGGCCTGTGCTCTTGCTGCAGTCTGGTATAGGACACTAATTACCGCCGACCGAATGTCTACAGTGACTTAAAAAAACACCTTCTAGAGTCAGAACACTCAGGTTCCAATCCTGCCTCAACCACTTCCCGGCAGTTTTCCTGGGCAAGTTACCTAAACTATCTCAGCCTCAGCTTCCTCATCTGTAAAACGGATCAACTGCCTATTCAGGTTATTGGGCAACTGAAATGAGATAGCAATCTAACAATGCCGGGTATAGAGCCAGGACTCAGTATGTTACCTGTGATTATAATTCCCACGAAGACGAGGACATACAGTGCCAGCACTTCCCAAATAACAGGTTCCTTTAGTGCCCCACTCACTTGTGAAGAAGTTTGTATCTCCCCCATTTAACAAATGAGGAAATTAAGGCTCTGAGGGGTGAAGTGACTCTCCCACTGTCACGTGACAAGCATGCAAGGTTTGAAAGAAGTGACTTTGTCTCCTAACTGATGCTACACTGCTACTGAGAGACCCACACAGGAACCACGAGCCAGAAAAGGTCAAGTGCCATGGCAGTGTGGGAAAAGCAGCAACAGAGGACAAGGCTCTTTGCACAATAGCCAACACAGTGTCACCCTCTCCTGCCCCTGGGAACAGAGCTGGTTGCTTGTCACTCAGGGCTAACAGATCCAAAGGAGGAGCTGACACTTTCCCATGTCACCAAAGCACAAAGCAAACATAATTTCACAACCAGTGTTGCTATAACAAAAATAAAAATGTCAATATAACATGAGTTACCCTTGCAGGGCTGTACCCAAAAGGGGAAATGCTCAGGCGTAAAGCCCTCCAGGTCCTCCAGTCTGAACGGGGGCAAGGCCAGCCTGCGCCCCTGTGCAGTGGAAGCTGGGGGCGTGCCTGGGAACGGCCCGACGGCCACACAATGGTGGCCTTGTCTGTCAGGACGCAGACAAGCAGCAGGTGGGTGTGCACAGCAACTCCAGCGGTTTTGAAACCATGTCTTTAGACAAATAAACCAGGCTAGTGAATGTGCTGGGAGGGATCAGTAAGCTCTGCAGAGTGAGTATGCGGCACCTCTTACTCCACACCTCAGGGTAACCCACTTTCGATGCGCGGGACTCCCCTTTCCTGCCACTCTGTTCTCCTGGGAAAGGCACTTCTCTGCGCCACACTCCATAGTGTACACAATACTTTCCCACTCATTTCCTCACTTAATCACCACCACCTTCCTATGCACAAGGGGTGTGTGCTTCTGTTGAGGGCCTACTGTGTGCCAGGTGTTTACACCTGTGATCTCATCTATAATCACACCCCCTTGGAATGACAGATACAGGAAGACAGGAATTCTCCTAATTCATCTAATTTTTCCAAACATCTAGTATAGTGCCTGACACGTAGTAGGTGCTTACCACATATCTATTGAATAAATGATCCATCAGCCCCATTTTACATACTGGAAAACAGAGGCTCTAAAAGGTTAAGAAATGTGCACAGGGTCGCACAGCTAATAAGTGGTGACTCCATTTGACCCAGGCCGCCTGGCCTGCAGCTGCCTGCCACCTCTCACAACAGCAGAGGTATACCCAGGTCTCCTAGACCGCCTGGAAAATCAAAATAGCCCAGGTAAGGATGAAGACTGAAGTATTCCTGGTTGCTTCAGAATAAAATCGGGCCCCCTCAGCAGTACTTCCTCTCTCCCACTCCAACATTAGAAGCGAGATCTGAGAAATGCTTAACCACGATGTCTGGCAGCAACAAGAAAGTCAAATGTCAGAGCCCACTTGGAATGTTTCAAGTACTTTCTCTGTCTTCTTGTGTTCATTACTTACTAATTAGACATGCTCTCCTTCCAAGTGCTTCCTCTATGGCTGTGGTAGGAATCGGGCCCTCCCCGGCAGGCCTAGGGACAGCTGCTGAGCACACCCTTTGACAGCAAACATCCCAAAACCCACAAGAGCTTTTCAGAGCTGCCTGGCAGGCCAGGGGCTGGTGACAACCTGGGCAATAACATAGGCCTCTCTCTCTCCAATTTGGTTATTAACTGACCTTTTACATACTAACCTCCATCCAGTCCTCCAAATCTCCACAGCTCCCTCGATGTGCAGACTACAGGTAATCTGAAGACTACAGGTAAAGCAGCTGTGCTTCTCAGTCACTCCCATGCAGCCCAAATGCATCAGCTTAGCTTTCTAGGCACTGGCTCCCCCAGGCCCAGCCAAGACCTTGGAGTCCTGGGTAACATCTGGCAGGTTACGTAACCTCTCCGAGTCTGTTTCCTCTCCACAGGGTTGTTGGTTAAATAGAGTAGGATGTTAGACCCAAATGACCCCACACATGTTTGGGCACAGATTATGCCACGGCTTTGGGACCTTTGGAACACCATCAATCTCTGAGTCTCAGCTTCTGCATCGATAAAACTGGATAATGCTCTATTACCTATTGCGAGGACTAGTGTGTCCACCGTGAGGACGAAATAGAAACGTTTGTAAGGTGCTTAACACAGCGCCCGGCACATACAAGTTGATGGTGCCTTTAAATGTTAGTTTCCTTTTCCTGCCTCGTCTCCAAACCACAACCCACACACGAGCTCTGTGCCTCCTTTACCTGCGGTCACTGCTGGTGGGTTTTCTGGCCTGGCATGTGCTCCCGCATCGCCTCCACTTAGGATGTTCTCTTCTCCTAGAAACCAATCGTGACCGCCAGCCAGGCTTCTCTGCCTTCTCTGACACATTAGTGCCCCTACAATTAAACAACCCCGGGTGCCCAGCTCCCCAGCCCCTGAACCTTTGCCCACACTAGCCGCTCTGCCACCTCTACCCCACCACCTGGCAAATGCCGACTCAGTCAAGTGTCCAACCCAGAAAAGCCATTCATTCCAACTCTCTCTCTCACTCCCAACACAGAATTATTTGTTCCTTCTTCTTGACCCCAAAAGCACTGTGCATACGCCTTCTTTGTGCCTTTTATAACTACCTATTCACATCTCTCTCAATTAGGAGCTTCGCAGGAGTAGAGAATACGTTTTATTTGTCTTGGAAACACTAGCTCAATGCCTGACTCACATAAACAAGCTCAATAAACAAGCACTTAGTGACTTACTGAAGGGTGAAATGGATGGATGGAAGGGGAATGAAGGAACAGATGGAGGAAGAGGAGAGAGAAAAAGACTGGTGAATGGTCAGGTGGATGGACATATGGATGGGTGGGTGAAAGAAAAGACAGATGATTAAATGGGGAGATGGATGGGATGCATGAATGAATCTGTTCCCCTTCACAGCCTAGATCATGAAGTCCATGAAATCACAATGATGTTTCATGTATCTTTTAGATTTTAGATCAGTGGTAGCACAAGGCACAGACCAGGACTGACAGGTAACACTTTGCTGTGAGACGACATTCAGCAACATAGTAGCAGGAAGACCCACCTGACAGCGGATGTTCAAGCGCTCTTTTAAAAGATACACAGGTAGCTAGAGCAGGCATGTGTTGGCTCAAGAGAGTTCACTGTTAAACTTTCAGGAAATTTGCAATCTTGTTAAACACAGCCATTATTTATAAAGAAATATCAGAAAGAAATGAAGAAAACAACCCCATTTATGATCGCATCAAAAAGAATAAAATACCAAAGACTGGGTTGTCATTGTGGGACCACTGTTTTCTTGTTGTCCCATTTTGCATTACCAGATGGGTCTAAAATCATTCATAATATTCTCTGAAAGGATTACTATCTCTATGATTGGCTATTCCCAATCTCTTTACAGCATTCTCGTAAGAGGTGATTCTGAATCCCTAAAGTCCAATTTATCCACAATTGCAATTACAGAATTTCAGAGACAGAAGAACATTTGGTGATCTGAGACAACCCTAAATGTACAGTTGAAGAAAGCGAGGCCAACTTAAATCAAACTACTTTCATGTTCTCTTTAAACCTAAATATATGATACTCTATGGACCTAAAAATACATAGGCAAGTCATTCATGAGGCCACAACAGAAAATGAAGCAAATACAAATGGAGCTCTTTGGTATAAAACCGCACTTAGAAAACTGAATATTCTAGAAAATATTTACTTTCAAATTAATTTAAAATTTGTTTTCCAATTTTGTTGAAATTTAATTGACATAATGACCTGCATATATTTTAAATGTACAGTTTGATGAGTTCTGACCTATGGACACCCATAATATTATCACTACAATCAAAATAAACATTTCTACCTGCCTCAAGAACTTCCCTGCACCCCCTTATAACCCAGCCCACACTCTACCGCTGTTGCAAGGGCAATACTGACCAGCTTTGTCATCACAGATTCATCTGGGTTTTCTAGAATTGTATATAAACAGACATATAGTTTTAAAAATTAAGTTATGTAAACTTTATTATAATTTTTAAAGGCTGTAATGAATACTCAAAACTCATCACTTCCTATTTTACCACATTTTACTATCGTTTATGCTCTTGAGCTTGTTTACATCTATTATACCCGTATGAGGGAAGCAGATACAATGGTTTTACTATTGCACATCTCTTCCCAATTCTGTGTTCAGAGATGTCACGTGCGTAGACTGAAATAAGCCTTGGTAGGAAGATTTACCATGGAAATCAGCAAGTGCTACCTACCAGGCTTTTTTCTTTGGAAAGCCAACGGTTAAGCCACTGGGCAAACACAGGTGAAAGGGGAAAACACGGATTATCTTCCCCCACCCACCTCCACCACGGGGAGGTTTCTTTGTTACAGAGAATAATGCTTACGAGTATGCAAATTTGAAGGACTGGAGACTGAGCTGAAACGCTTTGCATGAGAAAGAGAATTCAGGGAGAAAAGGAGGTGAGGTTCAGAGCCAAGAATGGGAAGCAGGGAGGCTGTGGGGTGGGAGGGGCCAGGAGCCCTGGAGACAAAAACCAAAGGGCATTTAATAAACTGTATATGATCTAAACTCTCCCCTTTAAAATCTTCAGTATAATCTCTATTGCTTTCTAGAGGAAGCAGAGTCCTTCCTAGGAATGCCAAGAGGCGCCAAGTCGGGCTTTTCCCGGTAGGTGAAGGGACAGGAGAGAGTGAGCGGAGCCACGGTGAGGTTACTCCTGGTTGACAGGAGACGGGTGAGCTTGCGGTTTCCTCTGTCGCCCCGCGCAGGGTACTTGTCATAGGGCTGAAAGGCCCTCTGAGCTGCCTCACCTCTCCTGTACAAGCCTTTGCTTCAGTCTCCCCAATACTTATGGTCCTCAAGCTGCCCAGCCTCTCCCTGTCCCCTGACTCCACCACCCACCCAGGGGGCGCCCCTGGTACTCTCACCATGCTCCCCACCACCCGTGCCCAGGACTGGGCCTGGCCTTGCATCAGCAAAGTCCTGGGTGATCAAAACTCACCTGACCCTCCTTCAGTTCCATGTGGGCTTGTTAGATGCCAGGTACACAGCTCTGCCAGGGATGGCCAGGTGACTCATGGTTGCCAATTACCATTTCTATTTCCAATGGAGTCATCAATGCTTTAAAGCCAGGAGACTGATGTGAGGAAATGCAATCACTCTGGCAAGCTTGGGAGATAATTTTTTTTTTAATGGTAAAAGGGTTTTTTTTGTTGTGGCTTAGGTGTGTTTAGGGCCATTCAGACCACTGCAGGTGAATGGCTCTATAAGCTGTACATCGCTTATTACAATTCACCACACCCAGCAGAAACCCTAGTGATGGGAGGATGCTCCCTTACTCAGAAAAGCTGAGGATCGGATGGTAGTTTAAGGACTCCCCCCAGTCAGGTTTCTTGAGAAGATTATGCAGCAGCTTGATTTATGGGGTGAGGTGGATCCTGTGAGGACCCCAGGCGTGGGGATATGGGTAGCCCTCTTTCCTGCATGAAGAGCTGTGATGTAGGCAGAGCAAAAAGCAAGGTGGAGTCCATTTCTGGTTTCACTTAGAGAAAGAGAGAGGGAGAATAGCGTAGGGGCCTGGAAAGTAAATGGGGCAGCATGTCTCCTTCTTTGCTCCCACTTCCAAGCAGGTTTCTGGTTGGCGCGTAAGGGATAATATCCAGGAACTTCTCTGAACTTGGTGCTTGTGACAAGGAGAAAACGTGCAGTGATTACAGCGTGAGGCCAGATCTGGGATCCGATCCTGGCTTCACCTCTTAATGTACACAAACCCAGGCACGTCACTCCAACCCAGTCTCTCCGTCTGTGGCGCGGAGATAACCGTACTAGCATCAGCTTACGTGGAGAATTAAACGAGAAAACAGCACGCACCTGTGAGCAGGCGCACACAGGTGCTCAGTGGAGGGTAATGATACTTATTAAGGAAGCTCCAGGTGCTCAGTGTTGTTGGGGCCAGAGGGCCCTCAGAAGGTCTGATATCCTCACTGATGGCTAGAGAGTGACATCCCAGTGGGCAGCGAGGCACAGGGCGTGGCAAACACACTGCTGTGCCATTGGTGGGAAACTTGTACAGCCAAACTTGAACAATCTCTGGAAGGCAGGCAGTTCCTGGCAGTGGAGGACGCTGCCCTGCCCCCGCCACACTTAGGCGCCCCTTCCTTTCTCAGCACCAACAGGGCCAAGGGATTTGGCCACAGTGGAAATGGCCGTTGTGCCCCGGGTCCCTCTCCCAGCCAGATGTCAGAACTCTCAGGCCTCGGGCACCTCAGGGGTTTTTGTAGGTTTGTATTTGTATAATAGGCTTTTACTAGGAAGACAACCAGATACCAAGCTGGCAGCCAGGAAAGAAGAAGTGTCTCCCCTACCAGGGGGACAACCTGGCCCAGGGCACACAGGAATGATTGGCACAAAAGTATTGTTTGTTTTACAAAGTCCTGGAAGAAAGTCCCGCCTGAGTCATCTCAAGAAGCAGAAGACAGTCCTAACAACACCAGCTCAGCCTCTGCTTCCCATCTGCAGTGCTTACAATTTATAAAGCTCTTTAGAGACACAGTCTAATCTGAGCCTTGTCACAACCAGGGAAAGGGAGAGATGCAGTCTCCCCGTTTCATAGCTGAGGAAAGAGAGCTCAGCTGGACAAAGACCACTACCAGCACGGGAGCCCAAGTATTCTAACTGGGTCAAAAACCGAGTCCTTGGATGGCCGTGAGGGGGAGAAAGTTCCAGGATGAAACTGGAGGGAGCCTTCTCTTCCAAGAGCACAGGAATTTGAATTCTGTGTCCACTCAGCCAGGTTCAGCGGGCGCTGGAAATCCCCGTGCAGTATGCGAGAATGTTCATCGAAGCTCAGAACCACATACCACAGCTTCCTTCTACTGAAATGTCTATTTTTACCATCCTACCCCAAAAGAAATCTCTTCCACAAGGCAGTGAGCCTAGATCCCGGCACTAAAACAATAATAACCCAAGGACATCCCCATGAATCGTGCCTTGCCTGGGTGGTGGCAGGCATTGAAAGCAAAAGACACCAGTGTCTAACATCCCAGCAGCGCCCCACTTTTAATGAGCTAACATGCCCAGAGGACAGAGGCGACGAGGATATGTAAAATATTCAGAGGGCTCAACAGAGCGACTCACAAGGAAAAAGGCCTGAAAACTGCATCAAAAGGTATCTTCGTGTGGAGAGTTTCTTTTATTTTTTTCTACAGCATTCATCCCAACACCATTCATATCCTTGCAGGTACAGGATATCTGCTCACCCAAGCAAATGTTTTTGGGGGCTTAAACATTTTGCAATCCAGCCTTCCAAGGTCAGTTAGGCACAGCAATCACTATGCAAATAAAAGCGGCACCCACCTGCTTCCCCGGAAAACAAGCCCTTACTAAAGCTTAGAAGGTTCATGTGGCCCAGGAAGGTGGGTTGGGGGGGAGGGACAGGGTTTCGTTTTGAGAGGAGGATACACTACATCCCCGTTTTTTTTGCAAGCTAAGCAAACCACATCAAAATGACCGTTCTGAATGTCCAACCAGAGAGCCACTTGGCCACAAGCACAAGCGCCCGGACTGTCGTTAGCTGTCGAGTCACATTACCTAGCTGAAGGTTCAGGAGGCATACAGGAAAAGAAATGCATCTTGCCTTTTTGCTCTGTGTTGCAAGTTCCCAAACGGATTCTGCACAGTAGGCAGAAAGCCACAGAGGTAGCTGCCATCCATCCTGCTAGAAAGACACCACCCAGGTTGATCCATCCAGGGGTGGGAGAGTTCAGCGGTGCCCTTCCTGGGGCTCACAGGACCGGAAATCACTTCAAATTGCCCCCAAACAAACCCTTTCTGCAGTGAAGCCCTCAAGCGTATTCCCTTACATCTCTTCAAATCTTTAACAGAGGTCAATCTTTGTCCCCATGAGCACCTGCTGGGGCCCAAGATTGAGAAAACAGACTGAGATCTGCCACACCTGTTGGCATCCACCACCCTCCTCATCGTTGCCGTTGGTGTCTGCAATTGTATTTTTCCAAGGCATTTTTCCTGGAAGTTTCCAACAACTTCCAGACACATCCTCTCTACCTGCTCTAAAAATATACTACCGGGTCCTTACCCCATGAGGATACAGGAAAGAAAAAAATCAGCAAGGAGGTGGCAGTTAGCTCCATGAAGTGTTCTGCAAAAGGAAAGCTGGCTTGGAGCCCTCGTGCTCCCACTGGGCATAGAAAATAGACTGGAACCATCCATCTCTGAGCCCAAGCCCAAGTCAAACAAACGTCATCATCTCTCCCCAGAGACCCTACCCAAGTCCCTGGAGGTTGCTCACCACTTTATAATGGTCGCAGGAATCCCGGCTTTGGCCCCGGGCGGGAACCCCTAAGTTGATGCTTATGGGCATGGCTTGCCCCCAGTGTGGTCCCAGCAGTCAACCGCGTGCACCCTCTCAGGGTGTCTAGTTCAAAGCCCTGCGGAGGCGTGGGAAGCCGTGAAGGTTAATTTTAGCTGAAGTCACGCTCCCGCTGTGGTCAGATTTTCTTACATAGGCCACCTCCTGAATAGCGGCAGCTTATGTTACCCCAACCTGCTGGGTGGCACTCTGGCCCTCAGCCCTGAGACTGCGGCAATTCGTCCATCTCCTTCTCCCTCACCAAATGCTCCTCACCCTCCCAAATAATTGGACTCTCCATGCTGACATTAAGGGAAATAAATCCCAGTTCCTTTGCCGACCCAGGCAAACAAACCTGGGGATGCCACCCGCCACACACACACTTGGCAAAGGCTGGGCAGGGAAGCTCTAGGCTGAGGAGCTGCACAAACTTTCCTTGAACTGGGCAGTGTCCACGGAGGCCACACAAGAGCAGGAGCCCGAGATGCTTTCATTTTCTGCATTGAGGATTTGACAAACTTTGTGCTGCTAGCTGCCTGGTGCCTGCGCGCGTCTTGTCTCTTTCCTGACATTCTCTCTGTCAAAGGGAGGAACAACACGGCCCGCCCTTCCATTTTTCTAAAAGGCTGACGAAGGAGAGGAACCTGCATGCTTCCACCCAACCATCACTCTTGCAAAGGAAGAGTGCATGAGCCTTCCTTCAACGTTGCAGGGGTTTTGCAAAGGCGATCTGGGCATGTGTATGGCCGCTGGCTTCCAGATCTCAGCAAGTGGACGAGTGTGGACGTCCGGAGGAAGGTCATTAGAAGCAGCCCATTTCGGGCCTCACTTCTTGCCAAGCTCAGTGATGGCGACTTGGGAGCTTATGAAACCAGTTTGTATCAAGAGTTGCCTGCCCAGCAGAATTCTGTTAGGCTCCAGAGATTGCCTTTTTTCAGTGTGGACAGGACCATGGAAAAATTAAATCAGTGGCCGACTGAGGTCTCCAAACAAATGCTACAACCTATAACCTTGCAGGCAAAATGCTGGTGTGCAGCGTTTGAAATAGGCATTCAGGCCACGCCCAGAAACGGGTCCATGTGGGATGCGATGCAGTGTCTTATCCCACCTGTTACACTCCCATGGCGGCCTGGGCCTCTCCTTCATAGGGCTCATTATGCTTGTAATGGTTTCATTCATTCAAGTAGTTATTGAGCCTCTACTCTGTGGCAGGCACTCTTCTAGGCTCAGAGGAATCAACAGTGAATAAGAAAGTGTTCTTGCGAGGCTTTATTCCACGGAGGATGAGGAGTGGGAGACAGACACAATGGCAATAAACTAGTGAGCAAGCTACTATCAGAGAACGATAAAGGCTATGATGAAAATGCAATAGAGAATGAATGGTGAGGAGTGGAAGGACACTACGTGGGGTAGAGAAATCAAGAATGGCCTCTCTTCCAGTGGGCTCTCAACCACAAGGCTGCGGGTTCAACTCCTAGACTCCCGCAAAGGATGGTGGGCTCCGCCCCCTGCAACTAAGATTGAACACCGCACCTTGAGCTGAGCTGCCGCTGAGCTCCCGGATGGCTCAGTTGGTTGGAGCGCATCCTCTCAACTACAAGGTTGCTGGTTTGACTCCCGCAAGGGATGGTGGGCTGTGCCCCCTGCAACTAGCAACGGCAACTGGACCTGGAGCTGAGCTGCGCCCTCCACAACTAAGACTGAAAGGACAACAACTTGAAGCTGAATGGCACCCTCCACAACTAAGATTGAAAGGACAACAACTTGACTTGGAAAAAAGGCCTGGAAGTACACACTGTTCCCCAATAAAGTCCTGTTTCCCTTCCCCAATAAAATCTTAAAAAAAAAAAGAAAAGAATGGCCCCTCTTAAGAGGTGACGTTTAGAGAGCTAACTGACAAGAAGGGAACAACCATGCAAAGACTCAGGGGAGTGCTTCTCCCAGGCCAGCAGCACCTGCCTCACGTGGGGATTTGTTAGAAATGCAGATTCTCAGGGCCCACCACAGACCTCCTGAATCAGAAATTTGTGGGGGAAGGTCCCAGCAGCCTGGGTTTGAACAAGCTCTCTAGGTGATTCTCAGGCACACTCCAATTTGGGGCCCACTGATCTCGGGGAAGAGCATTTCAGGTGGAGGACTCTTTAAACAATAGGAATCTGTGCTTTTACTCACCTCTAAAATCCCCAGCCACCAGCCCAGTGCTTAGCCCAGAAAGGAATCCAATAAATATTTTTTGAAGGCTTGCCAAGCGTTAAGTCCCAGCCCCTGAGAGCCCAGATAACAATCACAGAAAATTATGTCACCAAAGTGTTATATTCATACAACTTCAGCAAAAGCACCCACAAAGGAAGAGAAGGGGGTCATTGAGAATTCCAGGGGGCCACTGGGAAGCTTTCTTTAGTGCCTGAAACTGCCAGCCACTAAGAATGGCTCTTCCCAATCTAATAAAACTTGGCATCGCAAAGTTGGCAATTAGATTTCCTGTAAAAGGCTAAATGTGGTGGCCTTCTGCTTCCTGATTCTGAAACTCAGTAAGAAAGGCATTAGTGTGTGGCAGCTGGGATAATCATTTAATTGATCTTTTCTATCCATCGAAGCCTCCCTTCCCTGCTCCAAACCACTGAATTGTAAATCAATGTCACCTTCATTGTAAGCATGAAAAGGCAGGAAAAAGCACCCTCCTCCCCAAACCAAATTGGAGTCAATTTCCTAATGGGGCTTCGATAAGACTCTAAATGGGTGCTGCCATTTCTCCCCCTCTGGCCTCCTCCTGGTCCCCCCACACAGCTCCATCCAGGCCAGTGGGAACTCCAGTGACAAGCAAAGCAGGAAACAAGGGACTTCCTACAATAGGAACTCCATGACAGAAAGGGCATCGATTCTGATGTCAGACAGACCCAACTGAAATCCATGAACTGGACAATATTTCAAAAGCATCTGGCATATTGGAAGGGTTCAGTACATCATATTTGTTTTTATTCTCATTAATGCTGTATATAATTTCACTCATTTATTCAACAAATATTTATTGAGTACCTACTATAAACCCTTACTGAGGATAAAATGGTGAGCAAAATTGATGTGGAACAGCTTAGTGTCTTGGAGTGACAGGTGTTAATCAAGTAAGGATGTCAAATATAGATATTATTAAAAGATGTCAGTGAGCAACTGTGGCCAATGCTATAAAGATAAGTACACGGCACCTGAGCCTATCACGGAAGAATTCGACCTGTCTAGAGCTTAGTAAAATACAGATGCCCAGGCCCCAGGAGGGCATCTAAACCAACCTGAGCATGTGGACCCTGCACAGGTATGTTTAATAAGCTTCAGAGGGGTTTCTCACTGTTGGAGGGGAAGGTTACAATGATCCCTATGGTAATTGATTCAAGTTGAAAACTCAATATAAATTATAAACTAAGTTTATAAACTAAATGACAGTATAGTTTATCAGCATAAACTATATATGGATCTATATAGTATATCAGTACATGTAAACCAATGTTTAGATTAATCTAGGTACACTATTTATAGGTATGTGTATATACATTCACTGAAAAGGTCTAAACACAGCGACACCCCAGTAGCAACAAGCACACATAGTGCCCCTACCTTGGTTTCTAATACCACTCTCCAAAACGAGGAACCTGGGCTCTTTGGAGAAACTGCTGATTCTTGGACCGAGACAGAAAATATTCAAGCTAGGCCAGGAGCATATTACAGTGCCAGAAAGGAAGGATGTGTTCCCACACCAAAACACATTGATGGGGACACAGGAGCTAAATGAAAGAGGACCAGTGGCCAAAGTTGGAACTATTTGAGCAAAAAAACTAATGAAGTGGTATTAAATTAAAACCAAAGTATGAAACAAATATCCACGCGTCCATACTGATAAAACCATGCAAAAAGAGTTCTAAATGATTCAAGTAGATATTCCATTCTGAAGGAAGTGGAACATGAGTGGCCAGTGCTTGAGTGTGGGCCGCACAGAGAACGATGGAAAGGGAGGAAAGAGTAACTTTACCGAGGAGAAAGCTGACAAACACCACCTTAGCCAGATGCGATGAAAATGGCACTTTACCTCTGTCGTCTTCCTCTCCAAAACCCAACCCCAGTCTAATCATGACAAAAGCATCAGACAAATCTCAACAGGGCGAGGGGGGTGCATTCTACAAAATACCTGACCAGTACTCCTCAAAACTGTCAAAGTTATAAAAAACAAGGAAAGTTTAAGAAACTGTCACAGCCAAGAGGAGCCGAAGGAGACATGACAACAAAATGTATGGTGGGATCCTGGAACAGATAAAGGACGTTAGATAGAAACACCCCCCACCCCAAAAAAAAAACCCCTAAGGAAATCTGAATAAGGTATAGACTTTAATTAATGATACTGTTTTAATACTGGTTAATTAATTGTGGCAAATGTACCACAATAATATAAGTTAACAACAGGGGAAACTAGGTGTAGGATACACGAGAACTCTCTGTACTATCTTCACCACTTTTGTGTAAACTTAAATCTATTTTAAAATAAAAAATTTCTTAAAAAAAAATACAAAGCTCCATTGTCAGGTCCAAAAACCCAGTTCTTAAACCCCATGGATAGATAGCATGTGGATCCAGCCATTTCAGGGGCAGAATGCTTTGCTCAATGTTGAATTTGAGATCACAAAATTTCAGAAACTTCATTTATTTGTGTACACACACACACACACACACACACTCACACACGAAGGGTATATGTATAAAGTTTATACCCCAGTTATTATGTACAATAAACTTCCCGCAGGGTTGAATTTCCTAGAATGGTCATTAGTAACTGTTAAGGATAAAAGGACTTAACAAAAAAGAAGGCATTCAAAACTCCAGGTTTGCTTTGATCCTTTCAAAAGGGCTATGAAAGAACTATTTGTGCCCAACAGAATAAGGTTGGGAATCTCCCAGTTAACGACCCTGAGCCGTGACTCAAAAGATCCCATTTGTTCTTAAAGATTCTGCATTTGATTCTTCCTCACCTTTAAAAGAAGGAAATCAAAGTGCCTAAAGTTCCCTGAAGTTAACCAGATCAAAACGTGTGGTGAGACATTGTAATTAAGAACGTGAGCTAGAAAACACCAGGTCCTGAGAACTTCAGCGTACAAACACCTCCAAAATGAATTTAATACTCAATGGCCCATGTTCTGAAGGATTTTAAGAGGAGAAAATATCCTCTATGATTGGTAACAGAAGACAGCTTTTACCAGCAATAGGTGGCAGCATTTCTGTTCTCTGGGCCACATGCTATATAATTGTATCATCTATTAATAGACAATTAGAAGACAAGGGTTTTTCAAGGTCCTGCCATATCCCTTGTTTCCATTAAAGGATAAACTCTTTCTACAAATCACTTTTACCAGAGATAACAAAATCACATCTCTCTTTAAAAAAAATAAAAAAAAAGAATGAATGAATGAAAGAATGAAATCATAAAGTGACAAATTAATTTCCCCAAACATAATAAATCTAATTTAATCATTGTGCCCTGGCCATCTGCTTCATAGATGCAAATTTAACTACATTTTCTACTGCCTGATAACTTGCTTAATTCAGTTAGCTGTTGTGACCCTGCTTTTGTGAGCAATTTTCAATGAGACCTTCCTCTGGTGGCTTCTGGACAAGGAACTGGCTGAGCCAGTGTTTCTCCATGGAGCCATGGTGACACAGCCCCGCTCCAGCTGGCTGCCCGTCTGCACATGACGTTTTAAAGAAGGCAGCTACGAGGTCTAGAGTTTCAGCTGAACTGAGCTGGATGATGGGTAGTGCTGAGCATTTCCTAGGTGGCAGGCAAAGCCCTTCAGACTCGTCCCATTTTATTCACAAGGAATCTGAAGATTGGAGAGGTCAAAATGCTTTCTGAAGGTCTCAGAACCCAGCCTGTCTGACAGCCCAAGCCACTGGCCACTATGCAGGTAACTCAACGTGACACAGGCCTGCTTCTAAGCCTGACCTTAAACAGAGGCACCAAAGGAAGCGTGGGACAAATGTGCACAATGCAGGAATCAAAGGAAAATTGGAGAGCCAGTTTCAAGACTTTAACTCCTCCACTGGATGGAGGATTTAACAAGAGATGAAAGTGTGGAGTGTTTCTGAGAGGAGGGTATCATTGGGGAACACAGGGCTATGAGTACATCTGCTGTCCACCCACTCACACCTGGGGCAGGGCATGCTGCAGGGGTTCACTGGGGAGCCTGAGATGAATAGTCCTGCAGTGAAGGATGCGGTGGTCTGAGATCTGACTCCTGCCCTGAGAAGCTACAGGGAGAGAGGACAGGGCTCAGGGTTTCAATGGCGGAGTCAGACCAGTACAGGCTGGGATTGGCCTGCAGCCCCACCACTGAGACAAGGGATGCGAGTGTCTCCTTGGAGAGAGCACACACCAGGGTGCACTGTGGGTCCTAAGAAGGGGACCTTGAATGCCCCTCAAAAGAAAGCAACAGGCTTTCAACAGGGCTGGAAACCAGCGTCTGGAAGCACCATCCAAGTAAGCATCTTTCCCTTTGCATGGCCCCCTGGGGTGGAGGAGGGCCAACTGCTTTCACTCTGCAGGGCCCTGAGCCGATTACAAGTTTGGAGCTTTGATTAGTCTTGTAAGGGGGATAGTCTCATTTTTCATTTGAGACTATCTTTGCAAACTCTTGTGGCCACGAGACTGTCTATGAGTGAGCAGAGAGGGCACGGGCTGCCCGCTAGAGCCTTCATCCCATGGCAGGAAAAACATTCGATGAACTGTGTCCATGACCCACACATCACACTGGCCCAATATGCTGGTTACATGTGTAGTCTCAATTCTAGTGGCATGTCACAGTCTCTTGAGGAGCTTTTAAAAAAACAGATGCCCAGCCCTCCTGAAGAGTGTCATTCAGCAGGTTTGAATGAAGCACACATCTGCCGCCCCCCCAAAAAAAATTCTAGAGGATTCTGAATCAGAATTCTGGAGGATTCTGATGCCCAGGCAGGGCTGAGAACTATCAGATCGTGCTCTACATATGGGTACACGGATAATTATTTCTGAAAGGAGGAAGGAGAAGCATTTCATCAACACCCAAGTTACTTCTTAATATTTAGAAAATCTATATTATACGGTGAGAGGAGCAGCATAGTTATTAAACACGTCCCACAAAGGAGGGACTCTAGTACTTTTCTAATCTATCCAAGTCTTAGCATAGGGTAGCATACAAAAGCAATATGAGAATATTCAAGTCCCTTCTCCACCCCCTGTCCAGAAATGAATCTCCATTTTAAAGACAAGAGAACTGAGGTTCCGAGATGCCATATGCCTAACGTCCAGCAGTTAACAAGACTGACAACTGACCCAGATCCCCTGCTTTCAAACACGAGTTCTTAACCACTGCACCTCCTTCCTTCTAAGAATCCACATTAATGCAGAGATCGAGACGTTCTTTCCCCTGGCCCCCGGGCTGCTCATGTTCCAGAGTTTAAGTTGAAGAAGTGCAGGTACTTGAGATGAAAGGGATCTGATGACAGCAGAGGTGACTGATGCAAGATAATTTCCTACCCAGAACTTCAATGTCAAGGCCACTAAGAAATGGTTAGCACATACCATGTAGTAACGCTTTGATGAAGAAACGAAATTCAGGAAAAGAGTATTTCCCAATGAGAAGTTCCCTGGAGAATTTAGCCATCTATAAAATACATTGGATGATAAAGCCACAAGGAATCTTGCCTGACATTTTAGGGCCTTGTTTATTTTAATCTAAGGGTGCGGGAAAGAAACTCTAGCAAGATGGAACGCTGTGGCTATTAAGGCAAACTCAACATTCACGAGCTTTGAAAAGTTGCATGTTCAATCAACTACTTAACTACAAATGACTGAACAATCAGGGGGTGAAGTGAATAAATAAAACCCTCTGTAGTGACATTCCAGGTTCAGAAATCAGACACACGTGGTTTCGTGGAAATTACCCAGGCTTTGATTCCAGGCAGAGGTCGGTTTGAACTCTGGCTCTGTCACTAACTGACTGACCTGGTGACTCTGAGCAAGCCGTTTAGCCTTTCGGCACTCACTGTTCTCTTCTGTGAAATGGAGAGGCGAATACCCTGGTTTAGGGGGGTGCTGGGGGATGAGAGGTATGGCAGGGACAATCCCAGCAGCCAGGACACAGGAGCCCCTCGAGATTTCGTAGCTAGAAGAACCTAGATCAACACAGTGAGATGTTTCAAGTAAATGGGAAGCGACAGCCTGATAAGGGATGGCTTTGTGGCACATGAAATTTTAATGTCAGTGACAGTTCAGGTTTGGCCCTAGTCAATAGGAAACATAAATAGCTGTCACCTAATGGCCATGTCTTCTTGAAAATGGGTTATTCGTCTGAGTCCATCTCCCAGAGGACAGCTGCAAATACCATCAATACTGGCACTAAGCAACAGCCTTATTTATAGCCAGGGGACAGATTCCAAAGATAGAAGAGGTCATGGAGGCTGAACCCCCTTCTCCAAACTCCCAAATTCCTAAAAGGCTGAGAGGTGAGGCAGGAGAGCAGGTCTCACAGTAATGTCTGAAGACAGTGGGAATACTCAGTAAAGTCAGAAAAACTCAAAGGTAAGGAGAGGTTTGAAAAGAAAGAAGATGCAGAGAAAGGAGGGAATGTGGGTGGTACAACACATGCCTGGAGCTGCTGAATCAGACACTACCCAGTGATGAGACGGCCCCATCTCTCAGCTAACACCTAACCTTTAACAAGTGGAAGACCTCTCAGAATCTATCAGCGTGTGTCCAGGCTCAAGCAAGCGCTGGAAAGTCTTCCCTTGGCCACACCAGCCATGCAAGTATTCTCTAGTACCTGCAGAATCAAATCTTAACTCCTTACCTTGACTTTCGAGATCTGCTACTTAAGCAGGTACCTCTTATTTTCCATTCCTCCCCTTCACCTCAGTCCAGGGCAACTACTGGCAATTCTTCACAGAGAACTCCCCCTGTCTACCCTCTGGGACTTTACTCCTGAAATGGGAATGCCAAATCCACACCAATTGGGATCCTGTGGATTTCTCAAAGAGCAGTTGGTTCAAACACCACTCTTCCCCACATTTGTCCTTGGGCTTTTCATCCTGGTACATCAGTGTCTTGAGTATTTCACATTTTAAGGTGTCCCGGGGCAGGATACATGTCATTCTCTCCATATTCCCTTGCAAGTTTAGTGCCAACTCAATTGCTTTGTAGGATGGATGAATGGATACCTGGATAGATGGAGGAAAGGAAGGCAGGAAAGAAGGAAGAATGGATGGATTTGATGCAGGGAACACATTACCTACTATGTCCTTTGTCATCGAGTACAGCCAGGAAATGGAATATTCTGGTTATCACAACATTCTGATTAATCAAGAGCTCCTCCCTCAATACGACTCACAGACTTGACCACTGATAACTGACTATCTCGAGATTGGAAGGAAATCTACCTCGCATTTTAAGTAGAATAAACAAGACTGTTTTTTGTGGATTCACAAAGCACTTGGTAATCTTGCAAGCCTCAAGGTTAGGAATGGCACACCTGCCACTGCCCTGGGCCGTGTGAAAGGACGGTCTGCAGAGTACTCATTAAAAGAATCCTAGATAACTAGACATATGTTTGGTGAAAGCATCACTGAAAATAAGTAATTTTTCTATATTCTCTTTTCCAATGGAATCTTATAAAGCTAGTATGAACATTATATACTTGCAACCAGGTGACCCTACAAATCAGCAGAGACATGCAGAGAACACACGTACTGACCAGCCTGAGGTCTGGCTCTTCCTACTGACCTGCTGAGCAAACCGGAATTCAGGAAATGAGTAGAGAAAGTCATTAAGCACATTGGCCACAGATCCCATTACAGCATCTCTTGTCTCTCCCTTAATCCCAGCCCTCCCCTGCCTCCCAGCTCTCCCAACCCTGGCCCAATGCTCCCAGACAAGGCCCACGTTTGTTTGACCATTTCCCAATTCCACCAGCCTCAGATGGGGTGAGGCAGAGGAAACGCATGTCAAGCAAGCCAGGCTGCTATTATTTTTAACCTGGCTCCTTCGTGCTCACAGGTAGCAGAACCGGTTCTGTTGTACACTGTTTCTCCATCGCAAAAGCAGAGAGAAGAGCGAGGGGCATTCTGACCTGTACGTTATCCTCCAGCCCTGGGGAGCTCCCAAGTACTCATCTGAGAGTTCCTTCTCCCAAGCACTTTCCTGTGCCAGGGTGCCCTGCTTTCTCTCAATCCATTATACGCAGCATCTCAGTTCATCGTCACAGCATCGTCTGAGGCAGGAATGACTACCCCATTATACAGATGAGAATACTGACACTCTGGAAAGGTAAGTGACTTGCCTACGCCACACAGGATTTGAACCCATGTCTGGCCTCCTCCTGACACTATGCTCTCTCCATTTCAGCAGATAACTTGGAAGGAGGGAGCATTTCACACTACCACATGGTCTCTTGTCCTCTGCCCCTGTCCCAAACTGAGTAGCTGCAGCTAGAGCGCGGACTTTGAAGGGTGAGCTAATACTCACCAGAGGAAATGGGCCCTTGCTTGGGTCCCAAGGCAAAGCTGACACACTCTGTGCAATCAGAGGCTCCATCTTAGTTAAACAGATACACTGGCAATTCCATTGTATAGCTTTGACATATGGCACCAGCACAATATGCCCACCTGGGAGTTCTTTTGGTGCCAAGAACGAACAGAAGGGAATGCATTGCAGCAATATTAACCTTGGCAGCCCCTTGCCCCAGTAAACCTCTGGTTGAGCTTTAATGAAATCTTGCACAAGAGCAGAAACATCTGTATCTCTGGTAAAAATAAACCCCAGTCTGGAAGACATGACTGTCTTTGGAAAAGGATATAAACCTGGAGAAAAATGGAAAGGAAGCCTTTCTTTGTGATCAAAATGACAAACAGAGAAAGGGGATGTTCCCCTCTGTCTGTGTTCTCTAGTGACGCTTACTGGTTTCTAGCAAATGAAGACATAGTCTAAATTCATGTAACTCAGGCTTTCCTAGGGGGCTTATCAGTGTGGGACAGCTAACGTCCTGCAAACTGCCTGTCCCCACTGACTCTTCCTGGTCCCCAGAAACTCATTCCCCTGGATGAATAAACTGACATACGACTTTGAGCCTTGCCAGCACAACAAGGCTAATCGTCTTAAGTATCCCAAATGAATCATTCATCCAAGCCAAAATGAAGAGCATACACATTGTCTTATTTAAAAGGTGTAACAATAATAAGCCAGTCCACAGGTCTCAGCAACCACACAGTAAAAGTCTCTTTAGAACTAGGGCATGTGACATTTTCTGCTTGGTGGCTTTTCTTGAAAAGCAAACAGCATGTTGGCCTCCTGGATCCCAGAATCAGACAGTCATCCTGCCCAATCTCTCTCCTCCCGATGCGCGAATCCCCTACGGAAGCCCCGTGCTAAGTGTCCCCAAACTCCTCGGGGTGAAGACCCTAAGGAAGCCACCCGATACCTTACAAAGCGCTTCCTTCCACTAAATTGAATTTTGCTCTGTTTGGTGGGGAGAACCCCAGAGATGAATCCATCCAGCCCTTCAGAGATAGAAGGTGGCAAAATGTCTCTCCCGTGAGTCTTTGTATAATAAAAGTGTTTCATTCTCCTATAAACACTCTTCATAGCACAAGGAGTCCAGGGAGAGGGTGATGACGAATAACGACGACAACAATGATTATGAAAATAAAAGCAATGCTCTTAGCTCCTATTTATTAAGCACGTACTGTGTGGCACACACTGTTCTCTGCTCTTTAGAGGCACTTAGAATTGAATCCTCACAACAACTATCATTCAGGACTATTATTCTGTTCATTTTACATTTTGAAAAGTCCAAGCTCACAGGTGACATAACTTGCCCAAGGCCGCAGAGCTAGTAAGGGGTGGTGTCGGGATTCAAACTCACACAGACTCACTCCAGAGGCTGCCGTCCTTGTCACCATGCCAGAAGAGGGCCATATTCCAGGTCAGCCACATGCTCCTGACATGGTCCCCAATGTGGTCAGCCTGGCTCATGGTACACAGGGCCACCCGTGACCACGTGCCTGACACCACACCTCCACCGGTGGAGTCCCAACCGCCTTCATCTACTGGGAAAACACCGATCCTGAACAGTCATGGCCGCACCCTTTGCCTGGGGAGAAGTAAGCATTACAGAGGGAACAGGAAAAGGAAAGTGGGAGGTGGTGAAGACACCCTGCTTATCACTTAACAATATGGAGGAATGTTGGGCCTGGGAAGACAGAGCAAAAGGGGAGATGCCAGAGGGTGACAGCTTGAGCCTCATCCCACAGCAGCAGAGGGCTGCAAAGGAAGCTGCTTTACGGGAGACCCAAAGGGTGCAGGGGGGAAAGGGGCTACTTATTACAGCTGACTTTGCATCTACTATTTTCCACTCCTCATTCAGGGATGGGACTCAGCTGTTGCCTAACTGGTTGGACTAAGCCAGACAGTAAAAATGACCTGTCTGGCTGCCATATCGCTGATCAAAGCTGACTCATTTCAAAGGCGAACTGTCAGCAACTTTGGGAGATTGCAATCAGACAAGGAAAAATAAACTGTAAGGTTACTTCAGGGGTTAAAAACAAAAAAACAAAAACAAAAAACCCTCCGTGAAAAAATAAAGTTCTCTTTTGAGTTCCTGAAATTCTAAGTTCCTAATAACTCCATGAGGGAACTTAGATACTAATTAAGGAATATGTTTGCATCCTGAGGTAACACCCTAATGTTCATTTGGCCTCATGAGTTAGCTGAAGATGGGGAAATTTTCCGAAGTGGTGAGCTTAAATTAATTACCCAAGGCTAGAAATCAGGCTGGGATCCCAGCTGTTTGGACATT
Source organism: Rhinolophus sinicus (assembly GCF_057876585.1). Classification (NCBI taxonomy): domain Eukaryota; kingdom Metazoa; phylum Chordata; class Mammalia; order Chiroptera; family Rhinolophidae; genus Rhinolophus; species Rhinolophus sinicus. Next base: position 154,904,783 of record NC_142514.1, on the reverse strand, counting down.
CCAACTTTGCTTCCACACATTTTAATCAGTGCAATGAAAGTACAAAGAGGTTCCAATGAACACACACACACACACACACACACACACACACACACGCATCCACACCCCTTCTTTTGCACTCTCTCTTGAGAAAGACAAGTAATCTCCAAGCCACCAAAATAGAATCAGACTAGCTTATAGCTTAGGCTAATTTAAAATAAGTTCAGGGCCTGGATCTTCAGAGTAAAACAATTTGGTCAGGAGAAGAATTTACTGAGCAGGTCTCAGGGCATCTATCTAGAAATGGGAAGAATTTAATTATATGCAATCTGGGGAAAATAGAACTCTTCCTTGCATCTCAAACACTGGGGACTTGAGAACGTCTATGAAATGGACAAATATGCCTAAGACGGGGCAGTCTTGCCTGGAAACTCATTGGGGTCCTCTCTCCCCCTTTGTGAGGCCGTGAGCTACGCCCAACTGCTGGAACATCCAGAGGCCCCACAACACCCAGGCTTGTCAGACGTGGGCTCAGTGCCACTTTCTGCATAGAGCTGCCAGAGAGGACAGCACACCGGATTCTACCAGGAGGCAGGACAGAGATGCAGCAGGGACAATGGCGTGGGGCGTTGGAAAGAAGCACTGTAAAACCATCACTAGTGTCACACCTGCATAAACAAACACATGTGTCAATTTAGTAAAAGATGAGGGGCTCCCTTGGGCTCCGGGAAGCTGCCAAGATATGCTCTTCTATCCAAGTCGGAGGCCCGGGGCTGAAACCCAGGGGCAGGCAGTTAAAACAATTTCTCCATCAAATTACTCTCCTGCGAAGGAGTGTGTTCCAGCATCTCTGGACGGCTGAAAGTCACTTGGGTCCACACAAGGTAGAGTCACTCTCCAATGTATGTGGAGTAAGGCCAGGAGGAGACAAAGAAAGCGGTCTGCACAGCACCCGCACACCTGCTCTCTTCTTGCTGCTGGTGCTGCTTCGTCTGGGACTCTTGTTTCCTTAGCAGTCTGCAGGTGCTCCCGGGAGAAACAAGGAAATGCCTGACGGTCCTGGCGGAAACTCAAGGGGGATCCCTCAGCTCTCCTCTCCCTCGCAGCAGATGTTCCGGCCAGCTGCAGCCCAGCATCTTAGCTGACCAGTTTGGGAGGTACCAGGTCCACTGTACATACCGGGCATCTGATTCCCCATCACATGTTGTGTGTCCACTCTGAGACCTGGCTCTATTCGCCTGGGGTTGCTGCTTCTCAGCAGAGTTTTGGTGACAGGGATGCAACACTCTGAACATTTACAGAATTCACTCAGAGAATACTGAGATACTCTAGAACGCCCTCTTTCCTCTTCCCTACCTTTCTAAATCCTATAAAAATGTTCTCTACTGGGAGTTCCCCACCTGGGAGCCTAGGGGTCTCTGGGGTCCTCAAATGTGTAATAGGATCCCTGGGCATTCATATGGGCATAACAATGCTTTCAATCAACCAACAGTTAAAGGACTATTAGCACATCTGCCACAGAGGGGCCCTTCAATAGTTACTAAAGTTGATTCCTGCCACTCCCCTGCCAAAATGTTCAATATCATCCCATGACCCTCAGGATAGACTTTCATTATGATTCCAACTCCTGAGACCTTGGCAAAGACGTTCAGGACTCAGCCTGTGTCACCTGTCCTGCCTCAACCCCTTCCCCCACTCCAAGTGAAGTGGAAGAAATGGGTGCTGGAGGGGTTAAAAGAATGCCAGTTAGGGTATTCCCAGTGCATGGAATCTATGGATTTGAGGATTTTTCTTTCAAGAATCCACAGATAAATGGGAGGCAGTCGGGCATGCTGGAAAAGCTACAGCTTTTGAAGTCAGTTAAACCTAGACTCAAAAACCCCACCACCTTCCACTTGGTAAACTCAGGCAAGTTACTTAATATTATGGAACCTCAGTTTTTCTCTATCTGTACAATGGGTATCAGGTGAAGAGAGCTATGAGATAATGTATACAAAGAACCCAACAGCGTGCTTGGCACGGTGTGAATTCTGGCTCCCAAAGCCCCAACTCGGGCCTCCAAAGTAAAGTTACAGTAAAGCGGAATTCAGTCCACAGCTGGAAACAAGCACCAACTCCCAATCTACAGCCTTCCTTCCAACAATGCTCCCTGTACTTTCCCGTCATCCCCACACATGCACGAACCATCCTCTCCCCACATCTTTTGAAAGCCATTTTCCCACAGCAGATGAGATTGGCAGTGATGATTTCAAACCAGATTTATGAAAACCCATAACTAGAAGATTAAAATTCCAAATGTCATCTGGATAAGACGGGCCAGATGCTTGGAGAATTGCAAAAGCCTCAAGCTCTTTGCACTGGCAAAGAAGTAGGAGTTGTCAAGAAGCTCACGTCAGAGGGCTTTACACTACTGAGAAGCGGCGTGTACTTCGTCTCTGAGGGAAGAGATATTTTCAGAGGACTAAGTGGCTAGGCTGCATGTGTAGATGAATTCAAACACCATCACCGGGCATTTGGTGTGGGCTTTTATTCACTGGTGGCCACCAGAATCCAGGGTTGGCTTATGGGCCCTTCTGGGTGGGTCTGGAATGTGTGTCTGTCTATCCTGAGGCCTCCGCCAGGGACCAGCGGGAGGGGATCAGACCAGGGTTACTGGGAGAGGAAAGACCTAGCGGCTAAATCAGCGGAGCCAAGTTCACACTAACTGACTTCAGCTGGTCAGAACTACCTCCCACAGATTCCAAAAAGCAGAAAAGGGAAGGTGACAAGTATTTCCGGCACTCCGACCGTAGGCATGCCCACCACGAGGGCTGCTTCACACACATAGATATGACTTCACTGAGTTCCGACAGCAACCTGCTGAGGCACTGTTACCCCTACCCTGTACAGGCGAGACTGGTGCCCAGGGAAGCTAAACAATTGCCCACATCCTGTAAGCTCCAAACACAAAGTGGTTGAAGAGGGATTCGAACCAGTATTTCTGAGTAAAAAATTCATCCACTGTCCTAGAACTGGCTCCTTTCAACCAGAACTGCCACATCTCATTGTCTGTTTCCACAGAGGTTGCCCACTCCCACTGACCAGCCTAACCTCAGGTAGGAAGATAAATCATCGATGTCACTGGCAAAGCATTAAAAAATAGTACAAAGAAGAAAAAGAGAAAAATGATTTGTATTGGAAAATTGACCCTTGGCCATAGCGTAAGATCAAAAGTATCCAGTGAGTAAAGGAAAAATGCTTTTCAGAAGCATCTGCTTCACTGACCAAACTGACAGCCTAAAGTCACCTGGGATTCAGGAATTGTTAAAGAAAGAGTTCATCCTCTTGGAACAACCAATAAAAAAATGGGAGAAAAAAAATCCCTGAAGGAACAAAATATTATCAATTTCTCTTGTCTCTACTGCTGTCTGCCCCCGGCCTTTTCTCATGTCAATCAAGCCCATTCTCCTGCTAGAGCTGGCCTCCCTGACTTCAGTCTCTGCTCTCAAACCTCCAATGTCCCCTGCTTATCATTTGAGATCAATCCGGAATCCTTAATCCTCATTATAACCTGGCATCAGTCTCAGCGCCACCCTCCCTTCCCTCCACAGAGAGGCAATGTGGCCTAGTGACACACTGGCCTTAGTGCCAGGCTAACTGGGTTTAGCATCATGGTTCGAGTGTCTAATAGCTGTGTGGCCTAAGGTGGATTACTTAGGCTCTCTGAGACTAAAATGAAATACCACTTAGGGGAAGAATGAGATACTGCATGTAAAACATTTTCAACGTGATGCATGGAAACTAGTAAGTGGTCAACAAAAAGGGGACTGGAGAGTTTTAAGCCTTCATGCTAGGAGATAGGTTTGTAGCATCGCACTGCTCCATCTCTGACTTTCTCTGACCGACAGCCTCTCTACCACATCCCCCTACACACACTGACCAGAATTCTGCAAGGTCCAGACTAAGTCAATACTGTTCTTCCTTTCCTGTGACCTTGTTGGTACTCATTGCTTGTTACCATGTAGATGGGATTTATACACGAATCCTGGTTAGTTATCTGCCTTACCTCTTCATGGTTATGTTGTTTATTGGCACTCGGCAGCCATTTCTGCCCCCTTCTATATTATCCTCCACCTCCGTATTGCAGTCTTGAAGCATATCCCAGACTCCCTTGCAGCTGGGGTTCTGGGAGTGATTTAGGTCCTGCCAATGAGTTGCAATTGCATGAGGTCTAGAAGGTAGGAGTTAGGCAGAGGGGGCTGGCAAGCAAATTCCAACAGATGAGAGTGACTGTGGAAGCCAGACTCCAGGTTCTAGCATCTGGTCATCAGCTTCATGGGAGTCCAAGGTGGGTGGGTGAGTGGGGGCAGCAGGGTAGTTTAACAACTCCAGCCTAACAGGCCTGCTAGATCTCAGCTAGGGTGAGCTGGCCTTCAAACCAAGAGCCCAACTGCACACTCCTAATGTCTGTCCTTCTAGCAATTTTACGTTACTAATTCCTTATATAAAAACCCTTCCTACTTGGCTGACCTAGAATGGTTCCTGGATTCTAGACTGACCCCAACTGATCAAGCCCCCAATTTGCTCTTCAGCTTCTCTAGCTCCATAACTATGTATCGCTTTGTTTATATGCAGTTTTTAGCCCACAGCCCTGGTTGCCAGAGCCGCTCACTACGCGAGTCCATCAGGAATCCACATTTATTTTCATCCTTGCTCCCGGCTCAACCTAAATAGGCAACTTCCCACATCTCCTCTCAGAGTCATTACAATCTGTGGAATTGACAGATACGAGTATATGGTAGCCAACAGTGCCCACAGCCAAGGAGGCCTCAAAGTCTCTACTAAATTTTTTTTTTTTTTTTTTTTAAGGGGGGTGCAGCTCAGGGTGGCCAGATGGCTCAGTTGGTTAGAGTGCAGTCTCTGAACAACAGGGCTGCTGGTTCGATTCCCACATGGTCCAGTGAGTTGCGCCCTCCACAACTAGACTGAAGACAACGAGCTGCCGGAGGAGTGGCCGGATGGCTCAGTTGGTTAGAGCACGAGCTTGAGAGCTCGCTACAAGGTTGCTGGTTCAATTCCTGCATTGGACGGTGGGCTGCGCCACCTACAACTAAAGGTTGAAAACGGCAACGGCACGTGGAGCTGAGCTGCACCCTCCACAACTAGATTGAAGGACAACGACTTGGAGCTGATGGGCCTGGAGAAACAAACTGTTTACCAATATTCCCAATAAAGAAAAAAAAAAAAAAAAAAAAAAAAAAAAAAATATATATATATATATATATATATATATATATATATATATATATATATAAAAGGAAGCGCAGCTCACAGTGGCCCATGCGGGGATGGAACCGGCAACTTTGGTGCTACCAGCACCACGCTCTAACCAACTGAGCTAACCAGCCACCCCTCTACAAAATCTTATGCCGGCAAAAGTAATAGCCATCAACATTTGTCCCAGAGTAAACCTGGATGACAAAAGCAGATCTGTCATTGGGACAAATTTTCACCTAATCCATATAAGGTGGCAAACTCAGAACTAAGAGTTCCTGACCATTCTGTGAGATTCAGCAGCTTTTCCTCCTTTCCCTGGTCTGTCTTCCTTTCTCTCTGGTCAGATAAGAGTTAGATTCCTTTTATACATCTGTGTTTCACAAAGTGTGGTAGACGCATCACTGATGGTATGTTTTATAAGATTTTAGATTACACACGGGTCAACATCTTATTTTAATAGCTAAATATTCATTTTTATGATTACTTTCTATTATGCCCAATGATACTGCTTTTGTATTTATAGTTGGAATAGTTTCCTCTTTAAATAAATTTCTTCAAACTACGTAGTCCATTTAAAGAAAATTAATAAATAAGTGACACAAGTGGTAGACAAATATGGCAAAATTATGAACATGGTAAAAGAGTGACTAAGCTTGAGCGACACTGATAAATCAAATCTTACCACTGTATTTTGTGGGGAATTTCAAATATCTAATCTACTTGGCTTATCAGGATAGTATCAGATGGCTCTGAGAATGTTCATAATTCATTTTAAATCACTTGGTCCCATTTCTCTTCTCAGGCTTTGGGAGTAACCTGGTCTTATAGGAAGGCTGTCAGAGGGAGTCAGGAATTGCAGTAGCCTTGCATTGGCTGGGGCACTGGGCACCTCGTTTGCTCCCCTCTGTGCTGGGAAAGAAAGCCAGGGAACATGCTACTTATTCCATAAGATGCTGAGTCGGTTAGAAAGATGCAGCTACATCTCCTAGATGAAATCATTAATGTCAGTGATTGTCTGTAGTTGAGTTTAATGATCTAAACTGCAGTTTTCAACATACATATAGTCCTAGGGTTGAAGGAGAAAGATTTGCATGAAATTATTCAAATAAATGAATGTTAACAGGGGAAAATGTGAGTATCTAGATATACTTTTAAAAAACTGTTGTTTATTTTGGGTCCTTGTGAATATTCATGAACATAAATGATAGTAAAGCTAAAATAAGCAATCTACCTCCATTCCCTTCCTGCCAGAGTAGAGAAGGGGGTAAGAATTTCTGGGCCATTCTCAGAATCATGGGATTCTCTTCCAGCCAGATATGATAGGACAGAGGGGAGACTCACCCCTGAAGTTGAAACAGGGTGCGGCCAAAGGGCCACGTGCAGACACTCTAGGTGCCCTCAGCGGGATGCAACGCACTAGCTCTCTTCTGAGGAAATGGCCCAAGAATTCAGGAAACAATAGGTATGTTGGCATCCAGTTGGTGCCAAATAAAAGTAGCACTAGGCTGTGGCTGACTCCCTCAGCACAGAGCTAAGGTGACTTCAGGATGCAGATTCACAATGATGTGAGGGAAAGGGGTGGGTGATTTTCTCTCCAGGCATCCCCTAAAAATGCTACTGGCACCCCAAAATCCAGCACAAGAGAAATGGATGGGAATAATGCCAAGGAAGTGACTCACCCCTAACAGTGCAGCATGAGGCCAAATTCCCCGTGGACTTACCATGGTCATTTTTAGCAGAGATGTCACTAAGTATATGTTTGATAAGGGGAAAAGTCTCTGGGGGAAACGGCTGTTCTAGTCACTGTAAATAACATGTGGGCTCACAATGTTTTTTGGAGAGTGGGGCGATAACTGATGCATAAGGTTGGGTTGTTTCTTTAGCTGCTACAGAGCCTGTCCACCATTCTAGGATCTCAAAGAGGATACGAAACACGTAATGTGAGAAAGACACCACAGTGCAATGTAACCAGTAATACAACAGTAGACTTGGCGATCCTAACAACAGTCGGAGAGAGGCGGAGTGCTTGATGGCTTAGCTGTAGTACGAAGGAAGCCTCCTTACCACTCCAAGTACAGATATTCCTTTTCAGACGACCCTGCTCAAATAGCTTACCTGTTAGTTCATTCATTCATTCATTCATTCGACAAATATTTATTGGATCCTACCTTTGATCCAGATACTGTGCTAGATATCAGGAATTCAGTACAAAATCAGACATGTTCCTGAAGTCATGGAACTGCCATAAAATTCGGTGAGATGGATGGTAAACACGTTAATACACTTATAAACATGATAAGTTCCGTGTATGTGGTGTTATGAGGAAAGTAAAGAGGGACATGAGGCAGTGACTGAATGGTTGGGGGGGTCAGGAAGGTTTCTCTGAGGATATAATGAGAAGAAAGTTTCACGTGAAGAACCATGTGAGAATATTCTGGGCAAAGCAACAGCCAAGACTAAGGACCAGAGGTGGGAAAGAACCTGAAATTGTAAGAACAGAAAGGAGTCCCCAGTGTCTGCCATGGAAGTGAAAAGGGTAACGTGGGACGCAAGACCTCTCAAGTCTTGATGGAGTTGGATTTTGTTCTACATGCAATGGGCAACCACAGGAAGGTTTTAAATAGGGAATAAACACAATCTAAGTTGTTAAAAGCTCACTCTGGCCACCTGTGGGAAGAAGGCACGAGGGGGTGACGTCAGGAGTGGAAGCAGGAAGGAAGCCCACCTACCTGGCCACTGGAATAGTCCAGGTACAGGAGGCTTGGGCCAGGTGATGCTAGCGGAGATGGAAGGATGTGAGGAAAAGCAAGTGAACACGACTGGCACACTTTGGGACTGAATCAAAGTGTCTTCAATAAATACATTATAACTTGGCTGGAATTTTACCTGATGTGACTGACTTTTCTAAATTTAATCACCATAAAAGCGAGATTGATTTTATATATATATATATATATATATATATATATATATATATATATATATACACACAGCCACTAGTTCTAAAGCAGAGATGGGCAACAAACAATGCTTCAAAGTTAACAACAATAATTGTCATATACACGATGCATTGAGACAAGCTCAAGGCAGCATCTCCCTCCTTATTAAAGAACGATGGCTTCCTGGAAACTGGGTTGTCGGGAGCTCCCTGTCTTCCTCTGCCCCTCCGCCCCCCACAACCTCAGCCCATTCTTATTTTGCAGTTTCAAAGTTAAGAATCCGAAACCTCCCCAGAACAAACTGTAACTTCCAAGGAAAAATATGCTCTGGCATTATGCTTCAGTAAACCCAGAAGGCATGCGGAGATAAGAGTATTAAGCGTACCTATTAATGCAGCCGGAAGTCCCAAATAAAGAAGAGATGTCCCAGGGGAGACATAAACCAGAGCCTGCATCCCAGCAGAGGCTGAGTTTCTGAGTTTCGCAATTGCTGGCAAGTTTGCAGAGGCCGTTCTCCCTCAGAGAACAGCAGAGAACGCCAGCAGGGAAGACCCGAGGTTTTTCTCCATTCCTCTGGCCTGATGTGCACGCAGGACAGTTACAACGTGGGTCGTCAGTGGCCCCAGAAAACAGTTTTTGTTGACAGGGCATGTTCTCCCCTGCAGCAGACCACGGTTGGGCTTGGCAGCAAGGGGCCGTGTTCTCCACCATTTAGAACCGAATTCCCCTGGCAGTGAGGGTTTTGACTTTCAGAAGAAATTATGGGGTGAAGGGGGGAGGCTAAGAGACCCATGCTAGGTAGGGATGTCACTGGCATAGAGGTTCCTAAAGCCTGTGACCTGGACCTAAGTATGTGTCTGTTAAGGAGACAGGCAAGGAGAGAGGGTCTCCCTTTAGTTTCTGAATTGAATCCCCTCCCACTGCCACTTAGATATATAAATTAGCCACACATGTGAAGAACAGGCACCCTGCCCCCAAGCCCAAGGCAGTGCCTTCCCCACGGGGCCTCTACAGAGATGGCAGAAGAAGGTGAACATTTGCAAAGCATCTCTTAGGGGCTCAGCACCATGTAAGCACCTCTACCCACACAGGTCCATTATATAACCCTGCTAGAAATCGTCTTAGGTGGGAAGGAATGACCATCTCTGTCCTAGAGGTGGGTAAACGAGCCCAGAGCCATGTGATGGCGGCGTAGCAGAGATGAAATCTGAACGATTCGATCTCAAGTCCCATGGGCTCTCCATACCTACCAGCCACCACCCTCAGCCCAGCCAGGTTCTCTTCTGGGAGGACTGAGTATCCAATGGGTACAACGCGGGGTTCCAACCCAACCACTCAGCTCGCCCCAAGCTCTTACCTAGCTTAAGAACGGCGACCAGCCACAGATGTTCTCACTTGGGAACTCTCCCTAAGGGAAGAACTCTACAGCAGCCCAACTTTGCTATGGTGTGCTACTATCATGGGACGGGGGCTCTCTCCTCTACAGATTAAGGTGCTCCTTTGCACCGCTCTCAGGCCCAGCTTCTTCCTGCCCAGCACCAGACCTGGAGACCCGCTATGCCAGCGTCTGCTCCCCATGGGCTCCACACCCGGGCAGGAAGGGCTCTTGGCGGGCTTGATGTGCTCAAAGGCTGCAGCAGACTGGTGTATGCAGCACGTAGGGTGGGGTGGGAGGGCCAGGGGAGGGGTTCCAGGACGAGTTCCCTTGCCTTGGCCTCTTGTCCTCTGGCAACTGGTGAGGTGGTAATGGTTAACCAGGGAGGGTGTCCTTGGTGTGAGTGATGCCACCCCCACAGGACTTGTCTGCCACCAGAACCTGGCGCAGTTCCTAGCAGTGAGTGGTTAAGGGTATAGATTTTCAAGCCAGATTGATCTGGGTTCACCAGTGTGGCTGCCCCTCACGGATTCAGGGTAAGTTACTATCTTCTGAGACTCAGTTCCCTTATCAATCAAATAGGGGATATGAACAATTAATAGCACTTACGTCATAAGGCTATTGTGCAGGTTAAATGGGATAATGCACGTCAAGGCACAGAGCAGAGCTTGCCACCTAGCAAGTGCTCAATAAATGCTAACTAATAAAAACTACAAATAACACTGTAAGTGAAAGAGAAAGGAACAACGTAAGCACCAACGGGGCCCCCGGCTGATGCTGTGCTGACTGCCTCTCACACACACAACATTCTCACCCCTTTGGTGGCAGCACAAGATCAGCCATTTACGTAGCACCTCCTGTACAGGCAGGGGCCTCATGTGCACGATCTCTAATCTATTCAACAATCCTGCTGGGACAGAATTATTCCTACAGGAGGACTCTGAGGTTCAGAGATGTCAAACAACTTGCCCAGGATCACACAGCCAGCAAGCAGCAGTTAGGATTCATAAATAATGAGAGCAACGCTATGCAGTCTGTACACTATACCAGGTGTTGTTCTTAGATCTCAACACATATTATCCATTTAACCCGCAGCACACCCCAAATGGGGAGGTACAATGATTATGCCCACTTCACAGATGAGAATAACTGAGGCCCAAGCAGATTAAGCAAGGTCACACAGGGAACAGCTGGGCTGGAATGGCAACCAAGGCAACCAAGGCTCCAGGGCCTTGCTTTAACCATTGCCCTAATTACTTCTCAAAAGAAAAAAAAGAAAAAGAAAAATAAGCCCGTGCACAGCTCACTGCACTATCCTGCCTCTAAGAAATGAAATCTCGTGGGTACTGAAGACACTTCTCTAATGAGTGAAAACTGTGTTGGAAACAAAAATGCACTAGGCTGAAAGTCAGTAGATTTGGGCCGTGACTTTAAGCAAATCACTTTCCCTCTCTGGATGTCAGTTGGCCCCACTATAAAAGGATTGGTTTGGACTAGAACTTCACACTGAAATCGTACAGCTCTAATAGTATATGGTTCTCTGAAATGGGCCTTGTTCCTTCCAGAGGAGACCATGAAGTCCCTGGAAATGTGGGCTGAGGTTGCTGACAGGCCCTTCACAGAGGAGCCAAAGCACGTCTAATGCAAGGAGACGGCATGTGGCCCAGCGCTTGAGAGCCGCCCACGAGTGAGCATCTAAGGCTGGGAGATCCCGGGCAATTTACCAGGCCCTTGGTTTTTCCTCTTTGGCAAAGAGCGGAAAATAACTTGCCTTAGTGGGTTGCTTTGAGGTCATAAAAATGGTCATAAAGCATTTTCCCAGATTCAAAGTTCGTGTATGCAAAATTCTCTTGAACTCAGCCATGAGAAGAGTAATCAGAGAAGTCGGGACTTTGCAGGATTCCCAGAAAGCAGTCTGAGAATGTAAAGAATCTTCATTACTTCTCCATGCTTCTTACAGCTGAGAGTCTGGTCCAGAAAGAGGGGAAAAAAGCCCCAGTACTAATTCAAAGCAACTCACAAGATATTCAAACCAGTACCATGCTGTTTAGTATAATTATATGCTATTCTGTTCCCCAAAGTCTTCATCCCTCCCATTGGAAAATAAATTCTCAGAGGCTATAAAATTTGTCTGTCTATAACGAAGACCTACCTGTTGACTTACTGATTCATTTCCATGGTGACACCTGAGTACACTTCCCTGTACACAAAACTGCCCAATTCTCTTCTCCTTCTGTCAGTTCAATTAATTCATGAATTGCCTTGATTCAAGTCAACATGTTTTGAACAGCTGCCACAGGCCAGGCAGCATGACATCTGTATATTCTGGTTACTTCAAAAAGCTACATAAAAACAATGGCTGAAAATAGCATCAATGTCTTAGACTTGGGTGGGGGTGGGGTGGTGGGATAAAATCTTCCCCATAAAGATCTGAGAAGGTCAAAGAATGATCTTGGAATTTCAACTACTTGCTTAAAATCTGTTTATTTTAATCATTATGCATTCATATTACATTTATTACATAAATTTTTACATAAGAAGGATCCATTCACCCATTCAACAATTATCTCATGGGCAGCTACTCTTTATGAGGCAGTGTGCTAACAGTCCTGAGAGATTCAAAGAAGAAAATTGGTACATTGCTTCTTTTATTGGAAGTCTAATTCCAGAGGTCTGCTGTTACCAATTTTAAACTACAGTAATGGCATCGCTCTTCCTCAAGAAGGATGATAACATTAATTCGTTTATTTAGTCAACAAATAAATGCCTGGTAGTGGAGCTACGTTGAGAAGCAGTCAAACGTGATTCTTGCCTGCATGGAGGCCAGCAATGTGATGAAGGAGATAGCCCGTAACTGCCATAGATGTCAAAGGGGAAAAAACAAGGGATTGAAAAAAACACTTCTACCCAAAGGATGTCCGACCGACACGGGACAGGGAAAGGCTGCATGAAGGAGCTCTGTTTAGGTTGAGTCCTACAGGATGAGAAAGAGCCCGTCATGTAAAAAATGGGGAGCAGAGCATTCAGGTCAAGGGAATACCACAGACGCACTCCTCCAGGTGGGAAAGAGTTGATGAGTTCCAGGCAGGACGGTGCAGCTGTTGCCTGGTGAGCAACCAAAGGAGATACAGTGGAGAGAGAGGAGTTGGCAGAGCAGATGGTGCCAGGTCTTTGAAGCCACGGTGAGGAGTTTGGATTTCATTCTTTGTGAAAGAGGAAGTGACTGAAATGTTCCTGAAGCAGGAGAGTGACGTGGTGCCGTCCAGAGAACGGACTGAAAGCGGACAATAGTAAAAGGATAGAGACGAGTTAGGAGACCACCACAGTTCTGAGGGAAAGGTGATGGCGTCCTGTCTATGAAAAAAGGCGAAGTGGTTGGATTTTAGGTCTGTTGGGGAGGTTCAAACAGGAGTACTCCTATTGGAACGATGAAGTCCAGAAGAAAGAGGAATCCAGGATGATGCCTCACGCGCTGGTTTGAGCCACTGGTAAATGGCAGAATCACTTACATCTGGACATATCTGGAGACATCTTTGATTGTCATGACTGGGGGTTGCTACTAAACATTCTACGTGAGTAGAAGCCAGGGATGCGGCAAAACACCTCGCCATGCACAGGACAGCACCCAACAACTAATAATTGTCTGGCCCCAAATGTCGATGGTGCCGAGCTCAAGAAGGCCCGACTGACAGAACGAGGAAGAGTGAGGAGGGGAGATAGTTTGAGGGGTGACTTAGCACCACACCTGCGACATGTTACATTTGAAATATTCATGTTAAATTGTCCTCAGAACCACACTCTTCAGAACGGAGGAAGTAAAAACTGAGACTGGCACCAGGCTCCTTTGAAGAAAAAAGTGAGTCCTCTCGAAGCTATGAGAAAGAACCCAGTGGTCCTACTCATAATACTCTTTCCTCCTAAATTATGAAAGACATTTCACAAAGTCAAGGAAACGTGAGTCTTTACACTTGCCATTCACCCTATTTGCAACCCTTCCTTTCTCCCGCCCCAAATTCTGCCTAATCTGTAAGCCCAATGCCAAGTCCTAGATTTGTGAAGTTTCCCTAAGGACGTCCATCCTTGCTGTGTCTGAATTCAGAGGAGTCTGGCTTTTCCAGCACCTGCTGTGCGCTGGCAACCTCTCTAGGTTTGCCACCATGCGGTCACATCCATATCTCTAAGATTTCTGACATCCCTGGCAGGAAAAGATGCCACCAGTCTTCTAGATATAAAATAACCGACGCTCAGAGAAGTTAAGTGATTTGCCCAAGGCCACAATGAGTTAGACCAAGTTCTTTCTGTTGCCAAAATCGATGCATTATACAGCCTACCTCCCTCTGATCTCCTACAGCACGTAATCTACCGCCCTGGGACGATTACTAGGCCCTGCTTCAAACAACAGCCCCCAACACACTGTCTTCCTGTGCACATGAGTGGCTGGCACACAGTTCTTGCTCGATAATTTGCAGAAGCCTGTTTTCCCTGTGTTAGTCTGGCCTCCCCACCTGATCTGTTAAAAGCTGGATGGCAGGAAAGCCTGTGGGGAAGGAAAGAAATTCCCTCCTTTACCCTCTTTCCCAAGATACCACTTGGATTCCCCAAAGAAGGAAGTGTTATTAATATTTCTGGCTTCCCTCTCCACACCCACAGGAGGTGCTGAGTCTAATCTGACCTGGCAAAGATCAGTCATCTTATGGGACCCCCAGATTACTGGTGGGTGAAATGACTGTGTTTAAGGGCAGGTATCAGGCTCCAGGCGTCTCTTACTTCTGGGACTCTGGTTGGTGTCTCCACCTGGAAGTACAGGTGGTCAGTTATGTGAGGTCGAACCTGCAGCCAATTCATGGGAGAGAATGCCAGAAGCCTTCCTTTGGACTCAGGCCTAACTCACGTTCTTCCCAATTTATCAAAAGTCCTAGATTTGGGGAGTTAATAGGTATTTACCAAAAATTTGCTTACGTAGGTGAATAAAGGCCAGCTGTCTTTGCCCCTAGGAAGGCAGGAGAGATGACAGCAGTCTTGATTTACGTTGTACTCGCAGAACCTTTGCATAGTTTGGGCCAGTTAAGTGTTCAATAAAACTTGAAAAATGGTAGCAATACCCTCCAACCTGATACTATCCAAACCAGTCTGCCCTGTCTCATTCCCTTCTCTCTCCAACCTGCTATTCTTGCCGACTTTCTAATTTCTCTCCGGGACAGTGCTACAGTCCAGATCTCCCAGGCAAAACGCCTCAGGAATCTTTAAGCTCTCCTTCTTCTTTGCTGGCTCCTGACAATCAGCTGGCCATCCCTGTTCATTCTGTCTCCACAACAGCACTCCCACCCAAAGGAGACCTTTGCCATGCTCCTACCTTAGCATCCGCTTACTCCATCTAGAGAAATGCATCAGAGCACTAACCCTGAGAGGAAAGCTCTGATACCTCCATCCCCGTCGCATTCCCCAGGACCGACCACAATGCACAGCGTTCCAAACCTGGGCAACGGTGAAACCACCCCTCCAGCCGAGTCAGGGAACTTCAAAGAGGGACATGCAGCGTGGGTACAGCTGGTCTTCTTCCACATGTTACACAAATGTCAGAACTAAAAGGACTTTATCAGACCACCGTTACTCCCAAGGCACACCCATAGTACACCTATAGTACAAGGTGAATCAACTCTGCCTTCAGTAAGCTGAGTCCCAGAACGCATTAGCTCCCAGCCTGGTACACACTGCAGAACGCTGAGATAACTGGGCCTCAGAACTTGAATTCCGTGATCAGGAGCCTGGTGGTTTGCTCCCAACCTCAGTCTAGGTCCCCTCATTGTCCAACGAAGGTAGGCACAGTCTTATCTTTTGTGTGTGTGTGTGTGAGTGTGGGAGGGCAGAGGGGAAGGAAGGGGAGATGGGGAAATGAGCACCCCCTTGGGAAGTGCAAGGTGACTCTTCACATGCCTTGTATTCCCCGGCATAGTGTGCCTGGGGCACCACCAAGGAACCTCGCACTGGGAAACTCCTGGAATAATTCCCACTGTTTTAGCTATTCGAAGCCTGAAACACCGCACCAACATTACATCTGGAGAGGACCGCTATTGGGTGTGAACCAAACTGCAGCCTGGACCAAGACTGATTTGGAGACCACAGAGAGAACCCAGGACCCCCTGCCAACTACTGCTCAGATTCATTCCAGTTATTTCATTAATCTGACAATAAACAGCCAATACTTTATGTGATTCAAAAGCTCATTATGTTAAAAAATCAGAACGGTGATTTTATAGTTGCCCCATTAAGTGAACACATAGTATGTGCCAGGTGCTATGTCAGTTCTGGGGAATGCAAAGATGATGGAGACTCGATTGCTGCCCTCCTAGGGCTGATGTTGTAGCAGGCATCTGCAGTGAGTCCCGGGAAGCCGAAAGCAAGGTGGTGGCACGGGAAAGGGGGTTGTTTATCCACAGTGGCTACTGTGGACACATAATCAATAGGGCTTCATAGCTGAAGCATCTTGGAACTGCAGCATATATGGCCTTGAAACTCCAACTGTCTCTTTGAAGAAGTCTATTTCAGTTCTTATAATATAGGACACTTCCAGAAATTAAGTGAAAAGGATAATGCACCAAACCCCAAATTCCTAGTGTTATCTGATTATATGCAGGCTCTTTTTCTTTTCTGACCAACTTGTTATCCAAGGAGGTCCATGAATAGAACTTTTCTCTCGCTTACCTAGTGTGAGCTAGGTGTGCAGCCATCCTTTACTGACTGATAAGCATCTTGGGAAGGAGAGAGGACAGAGAGCGTGGACCAGGTATTCAGGAAATATAATGTAAAACAAGCCAGTTGTCCCTGGATTGTCCTGGGTCAGAAATGTATTCATTCAAATAGGGGCCCCCTTAAACCAAAATATAGCTCAATCTGGAACAGTCCCTAATAAGAGAGGCAGGGACACAACTTATACGGACTGAAAACGACAATGCCTACAGCTCCCCACTTTGTAGAGGGAACATTTACAACACTGCAGTTAGCACTCAAGGGAAAAAAAAGGCCAACCAATGCAATGAACTCAGTTCACTTCATTTCAAAACATGAACTCGTTGCTATCTCAGGAAATATCACCTTACTCTTTAGATTAAATGTTCGCCCAAGCCTAGGAGACATTCAACAGTAAGAAAGTAATATACTTTAGTTGGCTTCTCCAGGCTCAAGTTTCACCAAAACAAGTTTCGTGCAAACATTAGCCAAGTACCGGGTAATGGGATACGGCAGGGTTACGTCATCCACGGCCCATTTCCAAAGAAACATGGCTTTTCCAGGTGGAATGTTAAGTGCTCTCTTCATGTTCTTTATAATCTTTGTTACACAAATTTACAGAATGGGTTATGGCCGATGCATTAAAACTGTTGAAAGGCCACGAGGCCTTGGGCAGGTCATTTCGTCTCTCTGGGTCCCTGCTTGAAGTGGGTTGTTGGAGGCCACTAGTCACGGGGCTCCTTCCTCAGCTAATATTCGAAGATTATTAGCCCAGGACTCTACTGTCCAACTCTTCCTGTGGCTGCCTTGGCATGAAGTACCCCCCTTCTGACCTTTGAGTCCAGCATTCAAACACTGTGTGTGTCTTACACTCTATGAGTATGGAGGGAGCAGGTCAAGTCAGCTCATCTCCCAAATCCACTGCTCAGCTACATTTCCAACCCTAACATTAAGTAATGCACCTTGCATATCCTTTACCCCTCTGCACAGTGAGATATGGAAAAAAAAACGATTTTTACCCTTGATCTGATGATGATAATCGTAATAAATTTGTACTGACTGCTTATAAGGTGTCAGGTCCTGCACTGAATACCTACGTTAGCTCATTTAATTCTCACAAAATCCCAGCGAAGCCCTCCTTAACCATCTTCTATGAAAGAGTAACCACTCTGAACCTCCCTATCCTTCTTACTCTGCTATATTTTTCTCTACGGCATTCATCTTCATAAAAAAGTAACATACAGTTTGCTTGTTATCCATTTCCTTCACTAAGTTCCATGCAGGCAAACATTTATTTTTGTTTACTAGTGTATCCTCCTGTATGTAGTAAATGTTTCTAAATATTTGTTCAATGAATGCATGCATCATCATAACAACAGCTGACATTTACTGAGCATTTACTATGTGCTGGGT
The DNA here is from genome assembly GCF_057876585.1 of Rhinolophus sinicus. Classification (NCBI taxonomy): domain Eukaryota; kingdom Metazoa; phylum Chordata; class Mammalia; order Chiroptera; family Rhinolophidae; genus Rhinolophus; species Rhinolophus sinicus. Next base: position 154,887,095 of record NC_142514.1, on the reverse strand, counting down.
GCTACTCAAAAGACATATTTTATTGGGGCAGCCGGATGGCTCAGTTGGTTAGAGCGCGAGCTCTGAACAACAGGGTTGCCAGCTCGATTCCCACGTGGGCCAGTGAGCTGCACCCTCCGCAATTAGATTGAAGACAATGAACTGTCGCTAAGTTTCCAGAGGGGCGGCCAGATGGTTCAGTGGTTAGAGTGCAGGCTCTCAACAACAAGGTTGCCGGTTCAATTCTCCCTGCAACTAAAGATTGAAAATGGCGACCGGACTGGGAGCTGAGCTGTGCCCTCCACAACTAGACTGAAGGACAACGACTTGGAGCTGATGGGCCCTGGAGAAACACACTGTTCCCCAATATCCCCCAAATAAAAATTTATTTAAAAAAATAAAGAATCTGTATTTAAAAAAAAAAAAAAAAGACATTTTATCAAACAACCCCAACACGCCCAAGTGTGGAAGAGTTATCATCATCACTTTACAGATAAAGAAACTGAGCTTCAGAGAGATGAAGTGATACTCTCCCAAGGGCACCCAGGGGATGGCAGAGCTGGGAAGGAACTGAAGCTGACCATCTCATCACCACTCTAAGTCTGACAGCAGTGACACTGGCACACACCCTGCAGGGCAGGATTGAGAGCAGGCTACCACGAGTGCCTATCAGAGATCCCAGGAGGTGGTGTGGTCAGGCAGGGCTTCTTAGAAGAAAGGGGGTTGGATTTGAGCTTTGCAAGATGGCATAGAATAGGGACAGATAGAAGAAGCATTTAGTTCCAGGGAGCAGTAAAAGTAGGAAATCAGTGGGCTGACTATACTGATTGGAACTAACAGCTTCTATCTGGCAGCCCAGCAGAGGGAGATTTACAACACTGCTGTCACCAAGAGTGCCAGGAAGGAGTGGGACTTCATCCACTAGTAAGGAGGAGCCCATGTGAGGTTTCTGATCAGGAGCGATGCAGTCTGTAGTCCTGATTCTTGAAGCTTCACATCAGTAACAAGGCCATAGAAATTGGCAGGAGCTACAACTGTTGGCCAAGGCTCACTCCCCAGGCCATCGACACACATACATCATCCTGAGCTCAGGGCACAAATGGAGCTGATATGTCCCTATTTAAAGCATCTCCCTTCGCACAGATTTTCCCACAGTGTTTCGTGTCCGGTCATGTACTGTGACCACACAGCCCTTCTGTCACTGAGACAAAGATAAAACATAATGCAGGTGCTCAGCTCTCCCTGGTCCCATGTCACAGTGCTAGGACGGGAAGCAGGTAGTATCTTTGGTAACTAGGGAAGTCCTTTCTTACCTCCCAGCCTTCTCATGTATCTTCATCACACCTTCTTTTCACCCTGTGTAAGCAGTATCTTTCCACTCATTCTAACCCCTCATCCTATTACCCATTCCCAGGGGCAGCTCAGGCATTTCCGCCTCCCTGGCTTTTACTCCTATAACACCAGCACCAGCACATCTGCAACAACTGAGTCAGAAAGAACAACCCTTGGGAACACCCCTGCATCACCCACCCAGGAGCCCCACCTCTAAGCTGGATGGATAATGGCAGTCTGCTCCACACTTCCTGTAGAGCCTCGAGACCCTGAAGAAAAGCTTAGCCATATGCCTTCTGGGTGGTTATGACAGAAGCCAGAAACAAAACAAAACAATTTTTTTTTCCCCTTTTTCCTGGCTTTACACAAAAACAATTGTCTAAGTAATGTGAGCACTGCTGGGTCACCAGAGGGACCAATTACAAATCTCTACCTCTATTAACACAAAAATGAAGGAAAATGTGTTACCTCAAAATGTCATCCAAAGGAAGTCACTTACTAATTTCAGGGTTTTTCTTTCCTCCCCTCACAATATTCTATTCTTTATTTTCCAAGTAATTAACCAGAGTCAAAACCTTCCTTACATGCTTTGGTTTCAATTCTGAAAAGTATATCAAGGCTATGATGGCTCATTACCCACAGCAGAAATGCATATGGAAACATTCCTGTATATTTCAACCTGATTTCTCCAGAAAAGGATGGAATTTCTTGCCCTTGAGATTTGGGGAATTAACAGAAAATGGATATGATGATTTCAGTACCTGGGAGATGGTGAAATCGATGTTAGTTATAGTATGCAGAAAGTGGGAGAAAGTCCTAGAAGTCCTTGAGAGTGGAAATTACTGATATTTTCCAGCAGACATTTCGGCCTGGGCAGTCACCTCTTCCTGTCTTCATCAAAGGACACATGACCCTGTCGGGTGGGATCTGGACAGAAATAGGATTTACCAGCAGAAGAGGGCAGTGCCTTCAGGTGAATGATCTTTAGTCAGAAAAAAAGCAGCAGTTGTTAAGAGGAGACTCCATCTAGGTATGTACAGAAGGATGAATGAGAGGTGAAGGGCCGCTGTATTTTAAAGCTAGAACCTGTGTCCTCAGGAGTTTTGCAGCATCCATGGCATCCTTGCCTTAGAAGGGTGCGGTGTCACCGCAGAAAGGCAGACAGAGCCCTTTCACCAGCGATCTCTTTTACTCTGCTTGTTAGCCTGGCTGCCTACAGGCCTAGGGGGTCTTTGACCAATGCCTCTTGGGGGCTAAGGTCAAAGGTCAGAGGCACATTCCCTCATCATCATTCTTCTCAATTATTCTTCATTCAGAGCCACATTCTCCTTCGTTTTGTGGAAGGGCCTCAGAAATGTTTTCCAGGACACTGGAGGGTGATGAGCCAACCCACCCCTGATCACAGTGTTCGCTTTCCTCGCCACGTCACTCACAGCATCTTCCTGACCAAAGGGGATAACAGAAGGGAACGACTTACAGAGAGGCACCTCACAGAGAGGAAGCACAGGCCTGTATACCACACACTCATACACACCTACCGTGTTTCCCCAAAAGACCCAGCTGGACCATCAACTCTAATGCATCTTTGGAGCAAAAATTAATATAATATAATACTGGGTATAATATAATACCAGTTATAATATAATATAATAATACCAGGTCTTCTATTAATTTTTGCTCCAAATGACACATTAAAGCCGGATGTCTTTAGTTGTGCTATCGTGGCTGCCTCGATGTCATGAATCATTTTGACTTTGGGGAAGAGCCAGAAGTCTCACGGTGCCAGATGTGGTGAATACAGTGGATGAGGACACAGCATAATGTTTTTATTTGACATAAACTGCTATATACCAGAAGCGATATGTGACACGGAGCGTTGTCATGATGGAGGATGATTTACAGCACACTTTAAAACACACCTTCTCTCAACCGTAGCTCACACCCGACTGACTACACAGAACAAGGTGAAACTTGTCACACACTGTTACTAAGGTTCGACGCGCCACTTCCCATATTGAAGATCCCTGCCTTTCCATTGGATGGAACTTGGCAGTAGCATTCACCGTATTTTCTGATCACAATGGAAAGGCTCCGTGTCACAGAACGCTTCTGGTACAGCAATTTCTGTCAAATAAAAATATTATGGTGAGTCCTGATCTACCTTATTCACCGGATCTGGCACCATGTGACTTCTGGCTCCTTCCCAAAGTCAAAATGACCATGAAAGGTAAATGTTTTGAATCGATTCAGGACATGGAGGCAGCCACGACAGCACAACTAAAGACACTCATGAAAGAGGACTTCCAGAACTGCTTCAGAAAGTGGCATGAATGATGGGATAAGTGTGTTCGAAGCAAGGGGCAGCATTTTGAGGGGGATTAATAACAATGTGTCTTTTACTGTAATAAATTTTTTTAAATTTAAACATTCACTGTATTGTTTGATCACACCTCGTAGTTTCTACTTCACAGGGTTATGGTGAGGATGAAACAGAATAAAGCTCAAAGCAAAGGCTCAATCAATACATGTTAGCTATTAATATGATTAATATTAATTATCTATTATTTTATCAGTAATAGGTTTTATTTTTCCTTGATGATAAATGTAATATATGGTCGTTGTAGAACATTTGGAATGTAAGGAAAAGTATAGACAAAAAAGAAAACAAATCCCTGGTAATATCCCCCCAGAGCTCAGCAGTGTTAACATTGGGAGTATTTCTGTTGAGTCTTTTCTCCAAGCACAGAGACATGCACACACTACTAGACCATATTATTATATAATCACAAGAGCAATCATTTGCTCCCTGTCAACTAATCGCTGGACCCCGAGCTCAAAGCCTGAGGCACACTTTTTTCTAGTTCTCTCTGTAACTCTGTGAGGTGCTGTGTACCTATTTACAGATGAAGAAACACAGGCTGGAAGAGGCTGTGCAACTGGCCCCACATCATGCAACACACAGTTCCTCAGCAGAGCTGTGACTACAGGTCTCTCTGACTGGGACACCTAGCTCTGCGCCCAAGGACGGACTCCAAAGGTGGTCTCTCTCCATGCCTTTTCTACCCCTATTCGTTGGCTCTGCTACATCTCAGAGGATACAAGCTGCTGCAGAAGTGGCCTCGTTGCTTCTCCTGATTTCTTCAAGAATCTAAAAGAAGGGAACTGGGGGTTGAAGAGGATGTCAGAACCACTCACATCACGCTCTGGAAGTCCGCCCCACGCTTACCCCCTCCCAGTAGGCACTGTAGGCCTGAGCAGTCACCTCCTCTCACTTTCATCAAAGGCCCCTGTGACCCCTTTGGGTGGGATCTGGACAGAAATAGGATTTACTGGCTACTGCCTTTTACCCTGGGTGGGCAGGTACATTTCTGACATTCCCCTGCAGAGATAACACCTAAAGATGTAAGTTTTGCCTCTAATTACTCTTGGCCTCATTTTGATCCAATTAGCTTTAAAACAGAACATGAAACAAAACCTTTGGTTCCACTAGTCAGTCAGAACAGTGCATTTTCAAGTTGTGGGTTAAACGACTTCATGTTTATTGAACTGCGACAGTGATAAAATAAAAGTTCAGGCGCCCACCGCTGGCCCCAGGCCCCAGTCTGAGTCGGTTATTCACACACAATTGACTCCAAGATGTTCACAGAGAGCTCCTTCCTACTAATGATTCAAAGGTAAGAAAGGTTTGTTTTTCCCAAGCTCATTAGGAGAAGAAACCATTCACCCAACAGAACAATGGAGAGTGGGGACATAGATCTTGCCTCACTTACCTTTGAAGAAAATAATAATGACAACAGTCGTTCCCATCTATAGGGACCCATATTACAGACTGTGTTGGGTCCTGTTTTTATAGTCCCATTTCATCTTTTCACAACCTGGGAAAGAGTGTCATAATGCCCCCTGTTACAGAAATGGAAAATTGATCCAGACATTACCGTGTTTTCCCGAAAATAAGACCTAACCGGAAAATAAGCCCTAGCATGATTTTTCAGGATGACATCCCCTGAACATATGCCCTAATGCGTCTTTTGGAGCAAAAATTAATATAAGACCTGGTCTTATTTTCGGGAACACACGGTAGTAAGTGGCAAGGCTGGAATTCAAACCAAGAATCACCTGAGAGCAAAGCCTTTCACACTGGACACAGCCTGCCACCAGGACTGGGCTCTGCATGGAGTAAGTACACAACAAATAACTGCTAACTCAACCCGTCAGTCAATGAAGACACAAAAAGCAAACTAATGATGTGCCCATGGTTTCTGGGCTTCTGCAGAAAGGCTGAGGCCCATCCTTGGGCATCGCCGAGGCTATCTGAATGGCAAGGTGCACCCATCACCTCTTCCTGCCTGAGGTCTGGAGGCAGTGGGGAGCACAGGACAGTAACTGCTGCCTCCCCTGGGTTGTTTGAGCTCCTCCAGTCCCTCCCCCAACTGGAAGGGGGTTACTTTGGTGGATCACAACTACCTTGGGTAGTTCGCAGAGTTAATTTTAAAAAGTGAGACTCAGGTCCAAAAACCCCCACAGACCCAATAAAGGCTGACCGTTGACCCACATTGGGAAAAGCTCCCTCCATAAGCTAAAAGGGCAACAATATTAGAGCAGTGAGGACATCCCAGCCCTTACCACAGCCACCTGCCACCAAGCTCCATGTCCCCTGGGATGCTCCTCATCTTTCCTGACTGGGCAATAATTATTCTTCTTGTTTTTTTCTTTAAGTCTGGCATCCTGATGCTACGCGGTCCAGACCAGGACCCAACTTTCCCGTGCTGCAACTCAGGTGCAGCTTGGAGATAAAATGTGTGAAATGCTGGGTTCTCCTACAGAGTTCAGTTAGAGGAAAGGATTCCAGGAAAGGATTAGGGAGCTGGAGTCCTGACAGTGCAGCAAAGGTGCACTGCACACCGTCTGCTAATGTTACAGCATATTAGCGAAGTTGTAAAATAGTAGATTAAAGTTAGACAAGCCAAACATAACACAAGAAGCATGAAAAGCAAGGTGCCATT